>NW_009259602.1:1580478-1609282 GCF_000687185.1 Egretta garzetta | reverse complement strand
ACACTGGTTGGCCATTTAGGAATGGTCTAAATCTTTGACTCAGCTACATTTTTGCTTCACTTAATGTTAAGCACATGCTCAAATGTTTAGCTGAATAGCCTGGCAATATCTTAGTGTACTGCATTTGCCATCTCAGTTTATTCCTTTTATTTTTGGTCTTCATTCTTCTGTCCTCTCCTCCTTTCCCTTTTATTTCTCAATCTAACTCCTGTGGGTTGTTTTTTTTTCCTCATTTCTCCTCCTCTCTGCCCTTCATAATGACTTAATCTGGCAGGCAGTGTGACAAGTGAATGAATCGAACACAGAGTTTTCCTGCACTCCAGATTCATTTGAAGATTTCTCCCAGATGCAGCTCTAAAGCCCCAGATTCAATTTCCCTTTGACATAATAACAGAATTAGTCTCATATTGTCATACATAAATTACTTGCAAGCCCGGTGCCAGGAGAGAAAAGAAGAGGAAAAAGAGAAGAATAGGATTCAAAGGAAGGTGTGACTGTGACAAGCAACAATAGAATAACAATAGGCGACCAGTGGGTGACATCTATCATACCTGACAAACAAGGAGAAAGCCATCTCTATATCAAACGTAAGAATTATTTACCTCTTCTTCTTTCAGCCCTTGAGCCATTAAACCTTATACCGAGGATTTCTGTGTCTTGCAAAGGACACACAAAGTCTAAATAACTCTCAAATTGAAAAAATATTATATCTGACTTTTAGTTTAGTGGAGTATTTTCTTCTTCCTCGCAAGACACCATTCACAGAAATAACCCTACTGCTCTTAGCTGGGAGAAGGAGACTGCTCCTGCAAAAGTCTTTGTAGAGAAGATCTGGACAACTCTCTTGCCACCCCACTGAGCTGCTGTAGAGACCTCAGCTGCCCCCAGATTCCTGGGGGGTTGTGGGCTGGGAGGCAGGACGCTGCAGGTAACCACTGCTCCTCAGTGCAAGCTCTGGGTCTCCTGCTCTCAAATCCTTACAGCTGCCCTTGGGTTTCGCAGCGCTGCAAAGGATGTCTCAGCCTGTGCAATAAATAGCAGTTCAGCTCCCACCTGTCCACCACCCAGCCTGAGAAAGGAAAACATGAGCAGCACCAAGTTAGCAGCACTGAAAATGCCCCCATTCTGTCTGGCCTCAGCCGGCAGTGTCAAATGGGCACATGGTCTTTGCCTCTTCATGCTTCCCTCAATGTTGCCTTCTGAAGGACTCTCCTCTTTCCAAAAGGCACAGAACTGTTTTTTGTGGAAGTTCAGTTTAGTTTTTTTTGTGTATGGGTTTTGTAAGGTTTTGGGGGGACAGAGGAATTTTGGGTTGTTTTTGGTTTTTTAAGGAAAAAACCAAAATAATTTTCTCCTACTTTCCTGAAAAGCCTGTCAGCTTGGCTTCATTACCACTTGTTGTACTCCAGAGCAGAAGAGGCTTAACCCTTTGCACATTGCATTCGATTTCCCCACCACGATAATAGTAAGGAGCCCTTCTATCACTTTTCCCTTCCCTGCCAACCAAAGTAATAACATTTGATCAAGCAGTGTTAATGCATACAAACAAACTGAAGCCTTCATGTTCGAGAGGTCTGCCTAGACAATCCACAATGAATCAAACAAAACATTATCCTTTGTCCATATGAAGAGACAGCACACAGGACACACACCCCCCACGCTGCCCCCCAGCACTGCAGCTGGGGGAAAGGCTGCCAAGCCAGCAGAGCCAGCAGGCTATCACAATCTCATCTACAGGGTGGGGAAGTTACCACATGGTCATAGCCATTGCTCTGCTTTACTTGCCCAACCTGCGAGATTCAACAGCTCTTTGGCTGCTGATTTCGTGCTGAAAGGCCATAGTCAATCTGTTCCCTCCATTACTTGCATTTTGTCTAGGTAGCAGGGCAAGGGAGGTGACTGACCACAAGAGAATCCGTCTAGTTCAGTCTTCTGCCTTAGGCTGAAATTCCAGAAAGTCACTACCCCCTGCATCAAAAAAAATGCTTTGCTATTATCTGCTTTAAACTGATCTGTTTTCAATGAGTGCCCCACTAGTTCTAATACTGTAGGACTTGATGAATAACAGCTCACTTTATCTACTGTCCTCATGATTTTGTAAACCGCTATCATAACTCCCCTCAGCTTTCTCCTTGTCTCCGTATCACAGAAAACAGTGCATTTAGAAAAGGTACAAGGAAGGGCAGCTGGAATGATAACTGATACACAACTGAAATGGCAGTTTGTTATTGGCGTACAGGCAGAAAAAGTTAACAGAAAGGAGATTCAGGGCAATTTTGCTTTAGTTCAGTACTGGAATGAGGCATCCAGTGGTGAAAAACATTTGGAAAAATGAGTCTTTAGCTGCTTTTTTCAGCACAAAGTGAATTAAACCCACCACTCAGACCCACCTATGAGAAAAATAGTGCAGACCACCTTCTGCATCACATCAGCCTCCTCGGCCAGACACCCCTGGGACTGATGGCACAGGGGGGCATCCAGAGCACACGCAGTGACGCAGCCCTTCTTCCCATTCATTTGACCCATCGCCTGAAAGGTGCTCTCTATTCTGTCATAACAAGGAGGAACTGGCCACTCATCATTTTTAATAGGCGTTATCTGAATTTTTCAGGTACATGTATAAAATTGAAATACAGTGGGGAAGGAGGGAAGAAACAGAGAGAAAAAAAAATCATTTAATTGCTATCCAAACACAGGCATTCAGGATCAGAAGCAACAGTGGTTTTTAAAAAGTCAAACCTTCTGGCAAAACCTATGGAGTTTGATACAATTCTATTGACTTCCTTAATAAAGGTCCATATATTAGGGAATAAACAAATACCTCACAGCTGACTACAGTTCTAGTCTTTTCCCAATATTATTCTTTTTTTATTTCATCTGTCTTTTAGGGCCAGAAACCAGGAGCTACACCTATCCATAACTTAACTGAGGGGATCATGAATGCTTAAGCCTTTTGCTCTCCCTACCACTAACATGTACAGTGTTGTTGCAGACTTAAAACAGATTTGGGACATAGGCATCAGCCAGATTCCAGAGCTGACATGAGACCAAGCACTTGGAGAAAGTCAGGTAAGAAGTTCTGGGGAGTCTTTCCTTGATGAAAGTATTTGCAAAAAAATTCCAGGTGATTTTTTTCTTTGTCAGTTGAAAGTCCAGGCTAGCTTTGACGCAAAGTAGTAAATAAGGGAGAGAGCAGAAGATGAGCAATAAGAGCAGACATGGCAGATTAAAATAACTCCTTGCTAGAGAACTGCAGGCCAGAACTCCTGACGATTGTGCACATCACAAGACGTAAGCACTGTTTTCAGGGTTGATACAACAAGCACTTGCAGCTTAACGCAACGTGACCACAAAGCACTCGGTGTTTGTGACTGATTACAATACTATTTCACCACCCTGGGTGGCTTTTTTCCTGCTTGCCTCACTGCTCTGATGTACAATCAAACACCAGCAACGTATGTCAGATAGCACATGTCACACTGCTGATGGTCATTTGAGCATCACTGTGCCACGTGAAGGCATACTCAATGGCAGGAGTCTGAATTCTCCTTAACAACAGTCATCTGAAACTCCAGATCACATCCCTGGAGGTGTTTAAAAGACAGGTAGACAAGGTGCTTAGGAACATGGTTTAGTAGTGGACAGTTACGGTTGGACTCGATCTTGTAGAGGCATTTGGTTGGAAAAGACCTTTGATTCTATCTCGCTCATCAACCAGACTGCTCCTAGTAATAAAATAAGCTGACCTAAACAGAGACAGCTTTGAATTTTCCAGGAATCTCAACAACCTTGCATCCTTGGTTGGGTGGCTCCTACCCTTCTCTTTTGGTCTTTCAGCAAGCAGCAAATTGGCAGTTAGGAATTGAATATAGAAGGTGAATCTGGAAGATGTCAACAAAAGGCACTTGACTGAGCAATTCATAGCAAAGTTGTGAAGACCTGTAGGCTGTGCCAGATCAAAAAATGGTACTATGTATTATGTTCCAGCTGTCAGTCTACTTTGAAGCCCTCCAAGTAACTTCACTTTCTGGGGATGAGCAACTGACAGGTTGCTTACAAACCTCAGAAATCCCAGTGCTTGAGCATCACTTCTCACGAGTGCTTCCACCTAAAGGAGGTGAGGACAGTGAAAAAGGCCTGTTTTCCCCTGTTGACCCAATCTGTTGTTAGCTGCGTAAATATTGGCTGGTGGATGACCCCATACCCCCCCCCCCCAAAAAAAAAAAAGATACAGGAAGCCCCTGAGTTTATAAGCACCTGGGGGGGAAGTCCAGACCAGAGTCATCTGCAAAGCAGTACCAGCCTCAGGGATGCTGAACTTCAAACCAAAGCCAGGCTTTATTTGCCTGTTGACAGAGCGAATGGATTTGTTGGTCTTTCTAACCCACCTCTGAGACAGTAAAGGTCTCTCTAATCTATCAAAGGCATAGCAAAAACTACTGGCTTAAAGCTGAAGCTAAAGAAATCCAGGCTGAAAGTAGGACATACTTTATTTTTTTTCCAAGCAGAAAATGTAATAAGCCATGGGAGCAGCTGGGCTAGGGGATGGAGGGGACTGTGTCCCTCAGTGTATTCAGGCAAAACTGCCCATCTCCATCTTAAACACAAAAAAATAAATAAAACCAACCCCAAAACTCTCTTACTCAAGGAAAAATTAGAAGCCAAATGGGGATTAACAATATATGTTTCCTGCCATGGCTATACAGAAGGCTAGAGTACTTGATCCTAATGTCCTGTCTGCTTTTAGAAATAAGCAGATAGTTTAACTGATCTTTGAATCACCCACTGCTTTGTCTTAAGACCAGCTTAGGAAAAAAAAAAAAAAAATCAAGGTTAGCAAATTTGAGCTACAAAATTAGCAGCATTTGCTGTTAGTCCCATAACATGCACAGCCCAGGGAAGCCTGAGTGGTTTTTAAGACTCACAATGTTCCTGGTTGAAAGCATGGCATATGCTTGGGCTGATGTGGGGTCTGACTCTTCCCCTGCCTCCCAAATCAACACAACTGGAGTGCACATGGACTGCCCATCTGGATATAGCTCCTACAGCATTTCGGCAATTTATTCCCTTGGCACAAAGACGACAGCTGCAGGTCTCATCCTGGCCTCCTCCAGTAAAAAGCTTTTACACCCAATCCTGCCCCCCACACTGCGCGTGGTAGAGGCATCGCCCTGAGCGATCATTGCCCACATCAGCCCTGGCGGCTGCTGGGGCAGGCACAGCTACCTGACAAGGTGCTTTGCTACTGGAGTTGAGCCACATCTGCTCACAGCTGCTTTGACGCCCTGATAGGAAAAATCCAAACCTCAGCATCTTCCTCTTTAAAAGAAAAGTGAGGGACTTAGTTGTATACTCTGCCACGTAAATTAAACAAATCTTCTGAAAACAGTAACAGGTAAAATGGCAAAGAGAAGTAATTTCAATGCAGGTGCTTTTTTTTTTTTTCCCTTTTAGCTTCTTCCAGAGCAGCCCTGACACTAGGCAGTCCTCCTTTCACCGAACTTCCCTGGGCAAATCCTTTCTTTTTAGTTTTGACTGGCTTGCAGCCACTGGAACTAACAAGGTTGTGCAGGGAGCAGACAGGCTCTGTGTCCACTCAGCGTAGCTCAAGTGGGCTTAAAGAGCAGTGAGACTGATTTAGGTTGGACATTAGGAAGCATTATAAAGAGAGAAGCACTGGAAAAAATTGCCAAGAGCAGGAGTGAAATCCATTAGGGAAGGG
The DNA here is from genome assembly GCF_000687185.1 of Egretta garzetta. Taxonomy (NCBI): domain Eukaryota; kingdom Metazoa; phylum Chordata; class Aves; order Pelecaniformes; family Ardeidae; genus Egretta; species Egretta garzetta. Next base: position 1,603,560 of record NW_009259602.1, on the reverse strand, counting down.
TTTTCCACACAGTTTAGGCAATTAAGAGCAGTTCGGCTAGCACCACTCACCCCGGAGATCCTTGCAAATCCAAACATATATGGGAAGTTGTTGGAAATTTAGAAGATGCTCTGAAGGGAAGAAGCTAGGCTGACTTTGAAATCACCCTTTCCTGAGCACCTGGCACTGCATGAAAACCCCACTTCCATTTCCTTCCAGGAGGTGCCAAACCCCTCAAGAGAATTGAAGGAACTTTCCACAGCAAGAGGCTGGGAGATCGCTCTCCCTCCTCCTCCTTCCCCCTGCCGTGAATAATGTCAGCCATTGACCTTTTCAAACACGGTGCTTGCTGTAAAATATTACGTTACAGTTATCACCAGTACTAGTGGAAGAAGGGGCTGGGGAGAAGTCTCAAGCCTGCTAGCATGCCAGATAAAGGGCTCTATGGTTGTAACAACCTACAAGGAAATTTTATTACTATATCTCTGGCATTTAAAATTAATAACTATTAAGAGAGATATTGTTTTACAGCCTAATGGCTTTTTAACAAGGTGAATGCCATGAACCCCTGCCTCAAAGGAGAAAAAGAAAAAAAGGAATATGGAGGGTCTCCATGTATTTGTGCCTCTTGGAAGAGATCACCAGTGACAGAGGAGCTTTAAGGACCAGTTGCACCCCTCAATGAGACTGGATTCTAATTTATGTCACTTCTGTGCTCTTTACCCTCCAACTGTGCACAGAGGTCCACAAAGAACAGAAACAGGACAGATTTAGCCCAAAGATGCCTCCATCACAGTGTAATGATGGGCTGGTTATGGACTTCTCCTGGGCCGGTAAGCTGCAGTTTCATGTGTGCTTTCAGTCCTTCCTTTCTGCCTTTGTTTCCCTGGTTATTCAAAAGATATCTCTGCACCAAATGGTACTTGCTTGTCTGAAAGGTTTCTGCCTAGGGCTCCAAAAAGTATCCCTGGAGCTAGGGCACAGAGATGAGGCGCCTGCATTGATTTTAATTCACTGAACTTTATTGCTGCATTTAACCAGATGATTTTTTTTTAATAGAATAAGCCAACAAATCAAGACACGCTAATTTTGCCACTGGCTGGACGGCCGCTGAAATACTCTTTGCAAAAGCACCAGATTAAATTCTGCTAACCCAGGCGTGGTCTATTCACAGTAACATACCTAAAAAAACACCAGACTGTGTCGCTTCTTCCAGAGGCTGCAGAGGTGCCAATATTTTGAATAGCTAGCTGCAGAAATAGTCTGCATATTGAGGGCATCTCACTCAGGGGGCTGAATTCGCTCCTTGCTTACACAGGTTTAGATTGGGATTAGTTTTGCTACAAAAGCAGGATTCTTTCAAACCAGGGTGTAATTACGCTCCTTGTCATGTCAGACTATTGCGCAACATTTCTTTGGTAGAAGCAGTGCTGCAAGTAGCTAAAACACTGTCCAACAGGGCATGAAAGTCTATCTCTGGCAAACTACCGAGCTCCCAAAACCCTGGAATCGTCGTTCCTAGACACATTGGATGCTTTTAGCTGCTACAATAGGAGTTGTTGGACTGTGACCATTTAACCAGGCAGTTTGCCTCACGCTATAAAAATAACTACATTTGCAACATCACAGATCTTTACCTCATCTGCAATCTAGCCCAGCAAAGGACATGGATCATCAGCTAAATCATTAATAAAAGTATTGAATAGCTGTGGACCAAAATAATCCATCCCTGAGGAACCTGCTTGAAACAACCTTCTCCATCGATATTGTTCCTTGAACAACTGCATTTTGAGCTCCGTCGCCAAGCCACGCTCTCATCCATCTAGCACGCACCCTATTAATTCCACATCATGAAAGTTTTTCTTAATCAAAATGTCAGGTGATACCAAGTCAAATGCCTTAGAGGAAACTAAGGATATGCTACCAACACTGTTGCACATACAAGCCAGATCCGTAGACCTGTCAAAAAAGACAACAGGTTTGTTTGATGAGACCTACCTCAGAGGACACTCTGCTGACTCACATTAATTTTATTTTTATCCTGATTTGTTCTTGCCAAAAATTCTAGATCAGCCATTCCTCTATGTAACACAGGTTTGATCTCAGACTGCTGCTTCTCTCACCATCTGGCTCTCCTCTTTTTACCCTTATTTAAATCTTGCGAATCTCAGAAGGATTTGGCAGAATGTTTCAGAGCAAGGACTGCGAAGGGTTTTCATCTCCAGCTAGGCTAGAAGCTGTATAACCACACAGGAACATGCCATGCTCGACCATACATACCTCACCTTTCAAAAGGCCTTATTAGCTAATGCAGCTATATGGCTTCTAGACACCAGAGTTGGCTTGCATCCAGCCAGATCAGAACAAGGGCAGAATGAGCTCATGTCTGTCTGTATCCATCATGTAGATGTTCCCATAAAGGGGAAAGAATTTAAATTAACACCTTGGTTCCTAAGTAGGTTTCAGTGTCTCCATTTTGCACACCTCTGGCAGCAGTGTAGAGCCATATGTACAAACCAGCTAAATATCAGGTATGCCTTCAGATGGACAGGAAAATCATCCTTTTTGGATCATTTAGGTACTCTGACATGCAAAACCATGTACAAAAATATCACCATTGAGATACTATAAAGCTGGTGACATAGACTTTCAAGTCTGAGAACCAAACTATTTTGATTCTTTTTTTTCCCTGCGTTGCATACCCAGAACATCTGTGGAAGCAGCCAAATCTAACGACACCTTAGCTGTGTAATAGGGGAGGAACAAGACTTCCAATGTCTCCTACATTGCTGCTGCTCCTTCCTAAAATTGAACATGCTCCCCTGAACCCCACAGAAGAGCAGCCACCCAGACAAAAGCTTGGGAACCTGAAAAGAAACGTTATTTCCAGGGTATATCTTGGCATAGCTTCCCTTTTGTGAGAGTGATCCAGCAGAGCAGGTAAACCAGTGGTTAAATTTCAGCACAACCCTTCAGAGGGAAGTGGGACTATTCACCTCTCTGAAGCTAAACGTGCAGCTGCTAGCACTTCAGGGTCGGAGATGAGGATGGTTCTCAGTTTTCTTCACGCTGCCCTAGCAGAGCAATATCTCCTGCAGCCTAAATGCTGCCGAGGCACCGGGACACGCCAGACAGGCAGTGCTGCACTAGCCCAGAGCAGTAAAGCAGCGTTCCTCTGTGCTTTACAGGCAGCAGGCACTCCAAAAGTCTTTGCAAGGAGAGGGAATAAATAAGCTCTGAGTGACACAGTTTTTAACAACAAAATCATTCTATGGACAGAGTGTGTAATGAGTTCCAGTCAGAGCAAGTTATGGAGGAATAATTTCCTAGTACCTGGGAGCTAGCAACCGCTTCATGGAAGCTTTTTATTCCTAGGTTGTAAATTGATTTTATACATCATTTATCAATGGAGGCCTGGCTATATAATAGGTATATTTTAATATTTATGCCTCTCCACACTCATGCTCAGCAAACAAATGGGAACAATAGGACATGGTTCGTGTTACAAGTCACTGGGATATCTCCCCCTGCTCCTAGGTAAGGGTGATGAAGGTCTGCAAGTGACAGATAAACCCAGAGAAATTTGATTATGTGATGCATAAAGAATGATTCCTGTGTTACTGAAGAGGATTAAAGAAGTGCTGAGGGCCTAAGTTTTGTGCTGCATTTCCATATATTGCCTTTATAAGCCAAAGGCACCAGCATCAGACAAACACACACAGCCCACCATGTCCGTGAGGCTGCAGATCCGCAGCACGAGCGTTTCTCCAGGACTGTGCTGTCTTAAGGCACTGAGGGGATGTGCGTAGGTAGCCTGGGCTGTTGCATTGTAATGGTTCCACCAGATCATGCTAAACAAAAGGAGCTGAAGGCAGACAGCAGGAAAAGTATAACCCCACTTTGGGCAAAGGGCATGGCTTCTGTTCTGTGGGCAAATTTTGGCTATCCTGCAGGTGTGGAAGGATAGGTAGCAAACTGTCCCTGCATCTCCTCAAAAACCTGACCTGCCCTTCCTTTAGTGCACACCCATCTTATAGCTTTCAGTGGTTTACCTGCTGGGAAGCAGCTATTCTGAATGTTATCCAAAACATTTCATGCCTCTGTTTATTTTCGTCAAAATGGCAAGGAAAATCTGACAAGTTTCTTCATTCATGCTTGGGCTATCAGCTGTATTACAGTATACTCAAATAGGACTCCTGCAGAAAGATCTTGTGCTAAACCCCACTGCTCCAGGGATGAAACATTAATATTCAGCGGAGAAACTAGGAAAACACATTTACTCCCTACTCACAGCTAAAGCTGTTCTTCAGGCAGCTACTTAATCTGTGGACACTGTGCTATTTTACTTTCAGAAAGGAGATGAACACTCAGAGCTCACACACTGGTTCTGCTTCAGAAAGCCAGGTTTAGCTCATGGTTGTGTAAACCAGAACCACATTCACAGGCTAACAAAACCCAGTGCTCTGTCCTTTAGCACGACGACACACCCCTCTAGAGCCAAAACTGAGAGAATTGCACTCCACAGCTTTCAACTGCAATAATTATCTCCCCGTTATTGATGCTGATTAGATGAGATACACGCTCTGCTGTGTTAAATCCCGTATTTGTTTATAGACATAGGTACAATCAGGAGGTACCGTAACCTCAGCCAACAACAGCAAAGCAGGAGCAGCTAAAATACACACCTCTCTTCCCACACACTTGTGAGTATCATAGTTAATAACAATACCTCGTTAATATTTTGCAGCTGCGTACCTTAAAGTGCCTTTCCAGCTCCCCAGCAGCAGTTTGCCTTGGGAAGATGAAGCAGAGGAGTGAGGTGACTTGACCAAAAACTACAGCAGAGCACACCTATTGAACCCTTCTCACCTCTGCTTTAACCAGAAACCCAAGTGCCCGTTTTCAGGGGCTTGCAGGGGATCAGCAGCTGTGCCTTGCAGGCCAGAACACAGAGCTGAAAGTTGTAGTGACATCACTACAGCTTTAATGCATTACTGTGTGTCAGTCAAGCATGCTCTTAGCTTGCAGCAAATGCAGCCAATGAGGCATAGCATCACATGCATTCCCTAAAAATTAGCCACCAATTTATCTGCCTTTACAGCTGGCAATTGTGGAAGTTGTTGGCTCAATACGAGGTAGAGTGAAGGCTGGAGAGTAAAGGACAGCAATGGTTAACCAGGCAAGTAAACAACCTCGGTTTGACAGCATACCATAACTTTATTGTCAATTGCCAATAGAGGAGAGCATTAGATTGAGAGCATCAGAGCAATTCAATTGAGAGGACAAGGCATAATGTAGGTAATGTGATGTGCTCATCACAATCTCAGACTCCAGGTAATGAGTATCTGATAAATGCTCTGGAGAATGGGAGCACTAAGCACTGCAAGCGGGCAGCAGAAATAAACACCCTGAGTAGTTCTGCTTAGCAGTGGGAGGAAGCCATGAGTCAAGAGCCTGAGGCTCCGCCTGTTCAGGACAGCCTAAAAGTGCCTCTTCTCCCCCCGCCCCAGCCTTCTCTCTCATCTTGTTCTCTTCCCCCTTCTATTTCTCCAAATTTTGGTGAAAATTTCTTGATTTCTCTGAATTGGAAGGCCTTTGGGCAGCAACATAGCTTTGCTCAATCTCTTACCTTCTGATCATCCTGTCTACTGACAGATGCTAACTTAGCAATGGCTAAGTGGGTGGAACCTGTTTATTGCTTTTTACAATGAGATAGATTTGAAGTTATTGGCTAATTAGATGACAGATAAATTCAATAGCATTTGCCTAGAATCATCAGTGGTATTAAAACAGTAAGAGGCCAGATATAACAGATGGGGTTTACTCAAGATTATACAGCTTCAAAATTTCTTTTACTTCTAAAGGTCCCCTCTGAAGATTTCAGAGGCACACAATTACGTAAATGCTCAAAACTGGAAGTCTCCTTGGGTAGTTACAGAAGTTGATGGTGGAAGTAGAGAGACCTGCCCCGCAGGGCAATGACAAGCTGTAATTTCCAGGCCATAGGCTATTCCACACGGTCCCGTTGCTGCCTCCCAAAGGAAACCAACAGAGGCATGAGCTCTGAATTCCTTGCTTCCCACACAATTCCTGCAGCAAAATGTATTAAGAATCATCCAGTGATGAAGACCACAACTGAAAAGGCACTTGGAGATCCCATCTATTCCTTCACCATTTAGCACTCTCAATGGAGGTCCTGCTTTTTCAGGTCACAATATTAGCGGAAAGAGCAGAAAAGCTAGCGTAATTTAATCTATCAAGGTAATAGTTAAATATACAAACACATCACTGCAAAGAGGCTTATGAAGGAAAAGCACAGGAGAAAGCACTGTAAAGTCAGATAATCATGAACATCTACATTCTTCCCTGTGTATTTAACTTGCTGAGGAGCATCTTAGGAGGAAAAAAAGGTTTTCAGTCCAAAAAAACCTTGCTTTGTCAGGCAGGAACAACTTCCTGCCCTCCCTCACCTTCCCCACAGTTGCTTTCAAGGTCACTCGGCAGAGTTATTCAGCACAAGGGCCTCTGAACTTATTTGGCTTGACATGTCAGTTTTGTCCTACCAGGCCACAGGCCAAAGTCTTCGGGGAGCCACAACCCGTGGCAACATTGGAGACTAACCAGAAAAGGAGCGTTGGAGTCACAGCTATGCCCTGAGCGACACCAGCCTGACAAATGTCATCGCAATGTAGCTAGAACACAGCAAAGCCAGAAAGGGGGGCTAAACCACCACAGCCTTGTCCCTCCCAGGAACCCAAGAAGTTTATTTAGAAAGACACATTTAACCATTCCATTTAAAGAAAAGCTATGGTGTCAGTAGAGGAAGCTGGACTTGAAAACTGATCCTTTTCCTACCATCCCCTTCAGCATCAAGACTGACATGTGAATCGAGGTCAAGTTTGTTTTCAAACACAAGGAGAGATTTGATGGGTCAGTTTTATGCCTGCACCAGTACAGCTGCGTGGCACAGGATGCTCTGTGACTGATGTCTCACCAGGCCAGCCAGTGCGCTTGACTCTCAGGCTCTCAGAAAGAGGGAGAGGTGGAGGTTTTAGGGGGAAAAACCCAGAATGTCCAGGCTCAGTTCCCAGCTCTACCATAAAGTCCTGCGAGATCCCGGGTAAGTCACTTAATTCCCCTTGGCCCGTGTGCTACTTCTGTGAGAAAAATCAGCACTGCTCTTGCCTATGCTGCCCCAGTCAGGAGCTGTTTGGGCCTGTTTGGATACACTGCCAGCGTGATGGAGAGCTGGTGTCTACAGAGCCTGGGGCACTGGTGGGATGCAAGTAACCATAGTGATTGAGACTAGAGCATGTACAGAGATAAAAGAGCATCTGAAAGGCTCCACTGCTGGCTCTGCCCACCCCCCAGCTGTCTCATTCAGAGCCAAAGCCTCACAACATCTCAGTGACCAGCGTCAGGGCCAGCTACTCAGCAATGCATGACTCAACAAGCAGTGGCAGCTGCCTCTTTCCTGCGGAGGTCCCCATCCCTCCCGCTTTGGTTTATCGCAGCACAAACAGAAAGGGATGGGAGGTGCAAACTTCACAGCTCTCTCTCCATCCTCTCCCTTCCTTATTATTCTCACCCCATGACCCCAAGCAATACGTCTCAGTTCTGGGACCAAATCCACACTTCTACACCTCTGGCCAAACACGTAGTCTCATGTCATTGAAATAACTCTGCACCACAGGGCCCAGCCTGGCACCAAACCACTGGTGATTAAGATCTAATCTCCCAGCTCCCACTGTCCCTTTTTAATCCCCCAATTCCCACTAAACTCCTATTTATCCTAAAGAAGAGGTTTAGCCTGCAAGCTCTGTGGTTCCCTGGCAGCACCAGAGTCCCTTCTCTTGTGAATGGACTCATTGAATTGTTCAGTTAACACTGAAATGACAAAGAAACATCCTGGTACTGAATACCCTGGAGAAAGGAATATAGCTAGGTAGCAGATCCCTGCACAGCCTTTTAGCCTCTAACACTTTCCAGTGGTTTGGTTTCTTTTTTCCACCCCTTTTCTATTGTCACACTGGTACTTGGAAGGGTGCACAAAGCTAAATGGGTCCTGATAACTCCCAGCTCGCAGGGCAGGGAGTCGTTGTTCTCCTTGCTCTGCCTGTCTCTTATGATACGCTTGTACATAGAAACAATTTTGCTCCTAGATAGGAAACATACCCTCGCCTTGAAAGATCAACCCAGCTTTCTACCGATGCATTTGTAACCTGTCACTCCATCCTCTGAACATGTCAGTCATCAGTAGAAGTGCCACCTGCCTCCTGTTGCTTGGGCACAAGAAGGGTGGGAAACAGAGGAGACCCTAGCAAGAACCCTGCTGCATGGATTAGATTCGAGGTGGTGTTATGAGGGAGACCACCACCACCACTAGAAAGAGAACAGACTGTCCTCCTATGGCACAGCACCTATGTTGCAGGCCTCAGCTTGGTTGTCTAATTTCTGACAGAAATAATAATAAATCATGTACAATACCTCCTGTCACTAATTTGCTAGTTTTAACCAAGATCTTTTGCAAAAAGTCCAGAGACCATGAGAATATGAAGTGGCTTCAGGTGTTCACCTGACATCAGCATTCCACGTCCACACTGTGTACTGTTATACAGACATGCCTCGTACAAAGCACTAAAAAAAAGCCCTGCTCCACAACACTGACAACCTAAGCAGGAGTTTTATCTACCACCAATATAAAAGCACTTTTCTCCTCTGCCAGCGGCTTCGGAGGCAGTGTGGCTTTTCAGGGGACTCCATTTCCCTTGTGAAATTGTGAGAACAGCATTCTGCACGTTAGCCCCTACTGCCTCTGCTCCCCAACCTATACCCGAGTAAAAAAAAAAGCGATTGGTATTAAAAACACTTCTACATTTGGTGGCCTTTGTTACGATCCCAGGTAGGCTGAAGGGTGGGTGGATACAGAAGCTAAATTAGAAATACTACCTCTGTAGCAGAAACTGGCCTGCAGGGCAGTGTATTACAGAATCTTAAATACCTTTAAGCTGCTGATTAAAGAATCACCTCTTCCACCACAGGAACACAACCATTTCTGGGGTGGGACCTGGCAAGTAGCTAGCAGCAAACTGACACTGTGATTTAGAGCCATGTCTCCTTTTGATGCTGCACTGAATGTCAGCCAGGAACCTTTAGTAAAGCACTAAAGCTGACAGCATGTGTCGGTGTGGTTGGGGAGAAAGACACTTGCTACTTCTTCATTACAGGGCAGAACCTCTGCATCTGTAAGCCACAGGAGGACTCCCCAGCAGCCTCATTCAACAAGCCCTCAGGAAAGAAATGAGGTTGAACTTTGTATTCATTGATTATGGTTTCTCCAGACCTTCAGTAACACCAAATGCTCACTTTTCACCCAATCCCTTTATCTCTGTCTATTTTTTTTTCTTGAACAGAGCTGCCAGAAATCATTTTTCTCGGCTCATAAACACATTTCCATTTAGGAAAAGAAAGTAACCTTTGCTTCAGAATTGCTTCACCCGTAGCCATAAGAGCTCCTATTCTTCTGTTTCCACAGATAAGAATTTCCCAGGGGAGGTGGAAGCTGCAGGCAGGGAAAGGGGGTTTAGTGTGCACTGCAGATTCCTCCTCCTCCCCAAAATATGTCCTAGTTTGTCACCCCGTTCAGCGTTAATAAGTCTCAACGACATGCAGCCTGAGTGACTGTTTATTGAAAAATCATTACTGAGAAATAGTTGATGTTGGGAATGCATACAGGAACACGAAGTCTTCTTTTTAAATACCATATGTGAAGCAGTTTTTGTTTTGCAGATGGGGAGCTGCAGCAGAAATGGACTAAAACTCCTCTGTGGTGAAACGAGGGGAGTTGTGTCAAAGCTATGCCCACTTTCCTTCTCCGAACCTGCCTCCTTTCTACTCTCTAGTGCATGTTTCTGATAGCCTAATTGGTTATCAAGACAGCACTTTTTGGATCTTGAAGTATTTCTCTACATATTTAACAACCTATGGCAGGGAAATCTCAAAGGCACTTTTTCACCACATCCTACCTTTGATGGAGAACAATATAGCATAGACCAATTTTAGTTCTCTTCTGTTGGATGGAAGATTAGGATTGCCACGTGTATCTTCTCTACAGCAGCCAGACTGTGGGAATGGAAGAAAATGCCTGTCCCTATTCCAAACTACTTCCATCTATGAAAATCTAAAGCTTTAGATCCTTGACTCTTTGTCTTCTCTTGAGAGACAGTGATAAAATGCATTCATTACCTCTACTTCAGTGGATGGAAAATGAGGGGAAAGTGGTTGTTTATTAGATGTCGAGAAATACCAAACCCTTTTAACTTGTACTCTAAAAAAAAAAAGGGAAAAAGGGAAAAAGGTAATTTTCCAGGAAGCTCCTGTCACTATTTGAAAAGAGAGAGTAAAAAAGACTGCTTTTATTATCTGCTTTATTTACGATTACTTCATAACGATGCAGACAAGTACAGTAGTTGCTCAGCCTCTTCCCTGCTGCTGCCTTTATAAAGACAAAGGAGCAATCAAATGTATGCCTGTTTGCTAAAAACTGAACTCAATAGTCAACCAACAGTGGTTTTCATGTGTCCGACTTGGGAAAAGGGGGACACAGCGCAGAGAGTTAATGGAGAGATACATGATCCTGGACCTTAGGGCAGCAGGGTGTAGGGAGAGAGGCCAACTAAGGAGGGAAGAGGGAAAGCAAGAAGGGAATTTTACAGGATTTCCTACCTTTTTCTGGGCTATTATTTGTTTTAAAACTGTCACAGGAGAACATCTTGCCAAGATGGGAGGCAGAGAGAGGTCTGCAGCACTGTCACCCGCGGGAAAAGGGAGGTAAGGCATCAGCCAACACTGCCTGTGCCTTAGTTTAGGCTTGAATTCTCTAGAGCCAAATGAATTGGAAGCAGCACAGTTACAGAGGAGTTGTTCCCAAATGTGATTGACAGCTTCAACACAGCAGAGGATCAAGGGTCAAGGTCAGCCAAGTACCAGAGATAGCAAGTAGAAAAAAAAAAAGGAGGAGAGAAAAAGAGCTTTGGATTTGAGTCCAGAGCATTATGGTAGGCTTGCTTCAGGATACTTCGGCATTAGGTTAAGAGGTCAGTTCTCAGACCAGAACAAAAGATAGCTGAAAAATTGCAGCGCCTTCCTATGGGGGATCAGCTGTGGGGCTGAGAAACCTGGAAGGGTTTGGGGGATCCAAGGGAGCTGGTTTGGATTTAACGTCCTAGTCTGATATTTGCTTTAACTGAAACTAGTTCTTAGCTTCAGTGTGAGTCAATGCTGGAGGACAAGACTTAAAAGGAACAGCAACCCTGTCTCTATCACAGTCCTCCTTCAGTACCCTTTTTTTAATTTAAAATCAACCACAAACACCTTCGATGTTATACAGTCTGTCTAGCTGGTGCCAGAAGAGCCTCCTAAGTGATTCTGCATGTACATTTGTCCATCCAAGTGTGTAACATTTCATGGGAAGAGCAAAGGATGGGAATAGAAGGGACATGGATGGAGAAGGTAATATTCCTTCCGACCGCCTCAAGAAGTCTGAGCCATGGCATTTAGCATGGAGACTACATCCACTTAAATAAATCCAGAGGGATTTTTTTTTTGGTGTTTGATATAGATTTTTTTGATCACCCTGTACACTACAATACACACAAAGCTTTCTTGCTACCAGGCACAGACAGTTCTTAATTAAGTAGCTTAACTGTGTAGTTATTTATACTGCACACAATGATCTCTGGATCCAGTTCTGTATCACTAGGGTACTGTTGGCTTTCAATAGAAGTACTTAAAGAGATTGGAGGTCTTTTATACACAGCTGTTTAAGGTGAATGAACAATACATCCCATGAACATTACAGCAGCCAAAAGGAGAGAAGTGATGTGGCATTAAAATCTGTTTCTAATAATTCAGAATGGACTCTGAGTTATCCCAAATATCCTGCAGTGTTAAAATGCTATTAACCCACAGTGGAGCAAGCAACGTGGGGTGCTACAGCTGTGAAGGTAGTTGGGAGCAAAGCAATATGTGTGGGGAAAAGGAGGACAGGAACATCGGGATCTCTGACAGTGGGCAGGATCCTGTCCAGAAGGCAAGAGCTAAGGTTTATGTTACCACCTACTTGCTTTTTTCTTTCAGCAATTTTTACAAGTATTCTCCAGCAAAGAACCTGTAGCTGTCCTGCACCTTTCTGGCCCCTGCACCTACCTCAGAAGAAAATGCAGGTTTGTGTAGCAGGTATCATATGCTGAGAGGGGAGCACAACAGGTTGCTACCGCATGGGTCACCTGGTTAATTTATCACTTCCCACCACAATCTGCTTGACACTTGTTTACTCAAGCACAGTAAGAGCCAAGCTGTTTGTTCCCTTGCGCATGTTCCATCTGGCCTGACATAGCTTCAGACATGAGGTTTGGGGAAAGGAGAGAAACACCCTGTAGCAGCTTGTGGGAAGGTATAGGGCATGGTGATCTTCCTTTGACTGGAGGGGTAGATGCAGGGGAAGCTGGAGGAAAGGGAAAGCAATAGCATAGAGGTGGGTGTTTGCATAGGGGGCTCTTCACAGAAAAAAAAAAATTCTGATGTGTTTATTAGCAGATGGATAGCGCTTGATATCTATTCTCCAGCGCAGTTAAGTAGGAAGGTTAAGGGGCTTTGGGCTGACTCCAGAACAAGCTTAATCCATTGTGTTATTCATGAAGTAGCCATCCCGACATTCCCCTGAGAAACAGCTACTCTGACTCAGGCAGGTTTGGAACACCCAAGAGCAGGATATTTGCACCTTCCAGGACAAAAACCCATGTTCATTCAGACTCCAGCACAACTAGAACCTGGTAAGGAATGAAACTTGGGTACCCATCCTCTTTAAGGTAAACCAGGACTAGATGATCTCTGCTTCTCATTTTGTCCTGAATAAGATTCCTTTCTCTCTTTTGGCTTTGTATTGTTCTTGCATTGCTCTCTCTCATTACAGTGTCTGAGTGCAGTGCCTGACCTCTGGTAGGGACTGTCAGTGCTGCTAGAATAAAAATGCACAGAAAGTGTGGCAGGGCCACAGTTTCCTCATCCACGATGCCGTTACCCACGATGTGATGGCTGCCACAGCAGGAGCTTTTTCAGAGAGAGATGATGCATTAAAGAAAGGTTGCACAGGGAGGGAGGTAAGATTACCTACCAGGTGTTACATCATTTCTCTGGTTCGTGACAATTGTATATCATGGCATTCAATACCTGAGACCACAGTGGCTGCTACAGCTACCCAGCTGAGAAATTCTGTTAGTAAAGTGTTGCAAACAGGAACAAGGGACCAAGGCAGCAGCCCTTCTGAGCAGGAGTGCCTAGAAGTTTCTACAATTGGAAAAGCACTTCTGTGCTAGGCACTGTACATATCTGTAGACAGAAACATCCCACACACGGAGCCTGCTGCCCAAAGGTAAGAGGAGACAAGCACAGAGTAAGTGTAAGGACTTATTGAGGGGAAATCAGTTTAAGAGCAATCAGGCACCATTCCCTGCCTTAAACATGGCCCAGCAGCCCATGCCCACACTTGCCAACACCTGGCAGCAGGCTACACTGGTGCACAAGTGTCACACCACGCAGCAGCAGATTCTCTGCTGCGTGTCCACCACAGGTCTGCCCCAAGGCACCCTGCCAGATAATGCTGCCAAAACACCCAAAGCAAATGCACTTGTGCTCCCCGAGAGTCCTCTGCATGGGCCCCGAATCAGAGCTCCCAGCCAAGCAACTGGCTGTGGCCACACAAGCAGCAGCAGCACGGAGGCACACGTCCCCCCATCCCATCTCCTGCCAGCACACAGGTCTCCCTCTGCTGCACAGTCCTGCCCCGCATCTAATAAAGCATGGCCTGGCTTAGAGTAGAGAAGGCAAGTCCAGAGCAGGGGGAATAAAGGCCAACAACCAAGCCTGGGAGCACCAAGTACATTACCTTGATCAGAAGGGCTCTGATAAAGGGTTTAGAGAGGATGGGAAGAAAAAAAGGCCCCACAAAGCACTGCAGCCCCATCTGTCTCTGACATGAGCAGGTACATTGGGCACTAAGGAGTTTGCTGTTAGACGTTTTTCCTCTGCTGATTGATAGCATTTCCAGAGTGTTATTAACTGCACTGGACTTTAACACTTTGGGGTGATCTATGGAGCAACAGCAGCTTTAAAGTATTTGGCACTCCAGCCATGGATTATAGAAAAGGGTAAAAATTGAAGCAGTTGCTCAGAGCATCGCCATCTGTCAAGGTGTGTGTGCGCACAGGGTGTGTGCGGGAGCATGTGCATGTAATACAAGGGAGCAGCTGAGGAAGGGCAGCTTGTCTGGTGCAATGCATCACTCCTCTTAAAAATGAAGACACTTCAGTTTGTTTCCAGAAGCCCCAGCTGCTCACAGGAGTGAGAAATTAGGTGACCACACTCAGAAAACCAAAAGAGGAGGGAAGAGAAACGGGTGATGGAAGGAGAAGCAGACATTTTCAGAATAGAAATGTCAAAGGAGGAGCCTGCTCAGGACACAGTGCCTTGGAGACTGAGGGCGGATGAGAACCTGGGTTTGAAGACAGGCAATCCCCATCTCCCACTGCATATGAAAGCCACATTGCAGCACACGGCTAATTCTCCTCTTTTTTGGAAGTCAAGCGGCTGTGGAGCTTGAACCATCTTATCCAGCATTTCCAAAGGCAGGGGGAAGGCACAGGGTGGCTCCCGCTCCCAGCAACAAGGCATTTCATTTGCAGGGAGCTGGTATGTGGAGCACAGTGACTCGCTGGGGAAGACACTTGCAGAGTGAGGTTGAAATTTTCCCAAGCAGCACCCGACCCTACACCACTTAGCTCTGTTCTGAAAACATAAGAGTTGTGACCTGAAATCACAACAGTAATTTTGAAGATTAATCTTACTTTAAGCAGTTTTCACTTTTGGATTGTGATCTACAATGCAGTCACATTTTCCAGACTTTCTTTTGCTACACCCTAAATTTACCACGGCACAGAGTCAGCCCCATGCCTACTGGGTATTGGTACTGCTTGACTAGCTGCAAAGGCCTGGGTCTACACACCATCAAATTCCCTCCCTGTCGTTCCCCCAGCTGAAACAATGTGCCCAATTTAGCACTGATGTATGAATCATTTCAGTCAACCTGAAACCGGCTTCCATAATATTTATTTGTCAAATATTCATCCACTGAGAAACACTGCCTTATTCCAGTTTCAGGGGCCTAATTAAATCATGGCATGAATTGGAAAAGGCCATTCTTCCAGCAAGACTGACCTGACCTCCTCAACTCATTTATTCACTAATAACCATCATCTAGAAGCACTCAACACCCCTGAGGGAAAAAGATGCTGCACATCCCATTGATCCCAAGCTTTTCCCTGACTTCTCAAGCAGCTCTTATTTTTATTATACGACTGCACTCACAGATCAGAAATTACTTGACCAGCTACCAAAATCCTCTCCCTCACCCACCTCTCCCAAGGAACCAAAGCTGTAAGAAATCACAAGCATGGGCTCAATCATTAAAGGAGACGTGGGCAAGCCATAAAGCAATGCGATGGGAGCCCGAAGTGGCATTATGAAAGGCGACAGCTATTGCTGTTGGACAGCATTTGAAAATGTGAGTAATCATCAAGGTGTCACTTGTATTCTTTCTCTGATCAAAGCAGGAAAGTGATGGACAGCGAAACATCAGCTTCTGCAGGGGAAATATGCAGAGGTGCCCAAGAACCCGCAGCACTGACTGTTAGGCATCCAAAGCATTCCCCACCTGTCAAGAGAAATTTAACTGTTTATG
This sequence comes from Egretta garzetta, assembly GCF_000687185.1. NCBI lineage: Eukaryota > Metazoa > Chordata > Aves > Pelecaniformes > Ardeidae > Egretta > Egretta garzetta. Next base: position 1,587,785 of record NW_009259602.1, on the reverse strand, counting down.
GCCTCCTGTTCCTGTGAGCCATTAAAAAACAAACAAACAACAGCTGCTTCCTTCTGCTCAGCATCTAGCAGGACTAGGTTTGTTCATTATTAATTCTTTTTGGCATTTATATCACAGTGGTACAAAATCCTGATCCCAGACCTTGTGTTAGATGCTTAACACTCCTAGAACAAACCTGTGCTTGCTAACCTAACACACAGCCACACAGTGGCTATGGCATGACGCAATTCATCCAGAAACCTTAACACATCCAAAAGGAATCAATGCGGAAGGAAATTCATCATCCCTGTCCAGGTGGGTGAAGCAAAAAGCCAGGCAAGGTTCCCACTCCCACATCTACCTCCCAGGTTCCCTGGACCCTGCTGTCCCCATGAGACCACAGGCACCTAATAATACAGTGCTGGTTTTCCACACTGGTGTCAATGTTCAAAGTCATGCATTCTCACAGCATGGGACAACAGATCCCAAAAGCCCCTGTGACTGTGCAACCAAAGGGTTGATGGTGTAAAGATGGGGTAGAAGAGCACTGAGGAGATCAGGACAGATTTCTGACCCTTGCAATTATACATGAGGAGAGGCACAGAAAGCCAATAGCTCATTATAGTGCTATCTCTGAGCTGAGGTCCACCTCCCATTGGGATGGGGCCACCTGATTTCCATAGACTGCTTTGGAAATGCCATCCTCAGCCACTGTGAAATGAAAAGGCCAAAGGAGAATTTCAGAAGCCTGAGGCTCAACATGAGCAAAGGGAGTTGTTGCTGCCTGTGCTTGCAGAAGGTTTGGCTCTAAAAGGAGTAGTATAATCTGTCCCATAGGAGCAATGAATCTCTTAGAGAGTTCTTCTGTTCACTCACCCATTCATTCCTCCTCCTTCAGAGGGAAATAGGAGGGTTTCTCCGTTCTGAGCAGACACATACACCCTTTTCCTTTCTGCTCAGCCGGAAGCATGAAATTCTTAATCAGGGGATTAGCTGAGGCTGCTACATCACCCCTGTCTCTAGGAAAGGGAACACTTGCCACGCAAAAGCAATGAAGAAATTGGATGAATAACATGGCAGGGCAAAAAAATCCCAGGTGCTGCCCTGCACAGAAGCTCATTAGTCTGTCACTGCCTGGCTTGGATCTATTCTTGCAGCAGAGCCCCAGAGCCTAATTCTGACCCCCATAAAACTCCAGTTATGTCCCTGCCTGAGCCTCCTGAATAACCCAAAAGAGGACAGCCCTTGAGAATTCTGCCTTAGTTTTCTTGCCAAGCCGGTAAAAGCAAGCAAAGGACTTTGGAGTCGAGCTTCTGCTGGTGTGAATGTCCATGCAGGGAAAGGGGAAGGAGCAGAGCCATCTCTGCATTTTTGCTTGTGTGATGGTGCAGCATCCTGCTGTGCATGGACACACACCAGCCATGCCACAGGGTGACCTGGCCCAGACTACACTTCACCATAACTTCACATCCGGGATGCCGACAAAGCTGAGGATCCAGAATGAAAGCTGGCATTCATGCAACAAGCTGAAAGATAAGCTGAACTGTAGGATACCACCTTTTTATCATGGTCAACTAAAGGCTTTTAGATCCAGCTATTCCCAGCTAATTCTAAATTATCACACTGACATGGTGTGGGAGGAGGATTCCGTTTACTGGATAGCTACGAGCATGGCCAAGGATGGCTCAGCAACACATCTCCCTCCTTTAAAATCAGGCTGCTCTGACACACAGGCATTCCTCCAATGTAACAAATGTCCCTTTAGAAGGAGGAGACAAAAAAGAATAGCTCTTTAGTGCAACGCCCTCTCTTTGGTTCCCCCCCTCCTCAACAGTGAAGTCAATCTTTGTCTAAATGTTCCTGCACTATCTTCTCTCCTTGACCCATGGCCATGCCTGAGGGAGTTTCTCCACTACTTTCTTCTGAATCAGTTAAAGTCTTGGGAATATTCATCATTCTGACATACCCCTTAGCTAGTGCCTCTGTATAAAGTCGCCATCCATCTTCCTCACTCTGAGCTGCCCTCTTCTGCAGGCTGGGGGGTCTGGCCATATACCGCGTTTTCCTTAAAGTAAGGCCCACTCTCTTTAATTTATTATTTGAGAAGGAGAGAGATGTGATGATCTTCCCCCCCATCCCCTTGGGATAGGTACAGAGAGCTCCAGGGACTAGACAAGAGGCTGGTTCTGCTTTCAACCAGTAAGTCTGTTCAGATCTCTCAGCCCAGACAGAAGCAGATTAACGTCTCCTTTTTTCTCCTGTCTTTTAAAGTGCATTCTGTTACCTGTCCAGCTACACTGCCATATTTATTACCTTTCTTCTGCTCCACCTAATCCTTTGTCACCAGCGCTCTCCCACCTCTTTGGAGGTAAGGAACTGTAAAACGGCTTTTTTACCCAAATGGGAAGCTATTAGGGGATTAAGCATAGCAGATGCTAAAGAAGCCTTCACATTGCTCATCAGATTTATCTCTGGAAGCAGAAATATTTGGAAAAAAATGAATATTAAAAAGAAAACCACTTATGCAAAGCATTTGCCTCACATTGGAAGGGGTATCTTCATTGTGCCATTTTGGCATCCATGTGCCCTTTTCCCCCACCAGCTGTGAAACTCAGAGTGCATCAGAAAAAAATCCTGCTCAAAGAGTAGACTCCTTGCTTCTCAAAGACAAAAGTGCCACTAACTGAGCAGAGTAACATCCTCACTTCTGGCCAGAGATTGAGGGTGGGGGCTGATTCACCTGGGCATGAGGCAAAGGGACGGACTTTCTAAAATAGCATCGGGGTTTTCATAAGGATCAGGGTTTTAATGGTATTTACCCGTGATCTAGTGCCCCAGTGAAACCAGCTCCACCCTCAGGAGTCCCCTCAGGCCAGGGGAACCACACATCCATCATCTCAGTACCACAGGAACTCAACTGAGGACACAGTCACTCTCCCAGCCCAAGGCAGCCAACGTTATGACATACCCATACAGCCAATTCAATGCAATATGCACATGGAATTGATATCAGCCCAGTTTTCAACCCAAATACATACACTGCAGTGCAAAGATGGAATTACGTTTGTTACACTGTCAGCTTTTATCTAAACTACAGAATATTTTCTGCACATAACCCAACCTTCAGGTGTAGCCAGAGAGGGCAGCTCATCAAGAATCACGGCAAAGCCCTCTGACAACTCCACTAACAAAAAGAAATGCTTCTCCATCACACATAGCACTAAGAGCAAGAGCAGATGGGTCCCTGCAGCGCCTGCCTCCCATGCTCAGTACTTTTGACTTTTTATTTCCATCCTCCCCATCTTACCTCTTCCTCCCTCCCCAGGTCTCTTCCTGCCATCAACACTGGCTGTTCTACAGCACAGAGATTCCTGGGTCCAGTACCAGAGCCTGCTAAATCTGGTGTACGTAGATAAAATTTGTTGTTACAGTTTCCACATAGGATGCAATAACTGACATTTTGGACAGAAAGTCCCAAAAGACATGCTGTGCCTTTGCTCCCAGTGCAAGGGGCAGTCCCAGCCAGAAGTTCCTGAAGCTGAAGTTGTTAAAAACTTTCTGGATTTTGCTGAACCTCAGCACTTCTGGATTTGCACATCCTGGACCGCCTACTCTATGCTTTATTCTTTATATTACATTATTCCAAGAGTTTATAGTTGAGATCAGGGTCAATGAACCAGGTGAAATAAAGCCTAGGACGAGTCATTCCTCTGGCTAGAGAGTGCACAAAGCTGGGCAGATGAGGCAATGCTAGGACAAAAGGGGAAATGGGCAAAGAAAGAAGCGACTCATCTGATGAGCAGAACAACTCTGTCCAGTGGAGAGTTATGCACTAGGGTAATACTCTTCAGTTTCTCATGTGGTGGTCAAACATGAACACCTAAAATGCTCTTTCTGTGCACCAGTGATCCTTGCATCCAACAAGCAGCGGTAAAATGTCCCCCACACAAGGCATCAGCAAGAAAGCCAACAAGGAAGAAAGGGGATCCATGCTTCCATACTTATTCAACTCCTACACCCTGAAGTGCTGGGCAATAACTGGGATGTAAAACTTCAAAGGCAAAACCTATTTACAGACATAAGCAGTATCTTTATTATCCAGAACTCAGCAGAGGGCTCACAGCAGGATCAGGCATGGATCATACTGTTGGGCCACAAAAATATCAACCTATGAGACACGCACAGGAGGACAGAGGCATAGCAAGAACTGAAAGTCTGGTTAGATATTGTACAAAATGGCAAGGAAGAAAAGCAGCAAAGCTGCTTCCCAACACTGAGCAACATTGTTCCCTACATTACAGAAGATGGAACAGAAAAATTGTGGAGAAAGCTGCCCCAAGAAAAGAAATTTTTTTTCTCGCCCTTTCTCTAACCCTTTACAGAGTTATACAAGTCAACTTTATCTATTACAAATCCTCCTTTCGGTTGTTAGCAGTTGGAAAGTTGAAGTCCTCAATTTTCCTACACACATTATAGGCTAGGTTGGGTAATATCTTTTTTATCCTCCCTATAATGAATCTCATCTCCTCCTCCCTGGGCTGCTGTGGCTATTGATTCCCAGCCTAACACCTTGGCTTGTTTTCTGTCAGCTCAGACATTTGCTCCTTATCTGGCCAGGCAGTTTTTCTATCTGTGATTTTCTTTTTTGTTACTTCTCTGTTCACTTAGTTTTGCCACATACTGAAATGACATTGGGGTTTTGCATCAGCCCGGTGGTGCTCCTTCACCAGCTTCTCCCTGACAGGATTCCTTTGCAGTAGCCTACTCTGGGATGCCAGAGTAGGTCACTGGCAGCAGCCAGCAATGGGATGATGCTGGGAAGGAAGGTGGAGGACATTCAATCCTTTTCCTCTTTATGCTCTTTGCTCTGCAGACCTAGCACTGCTGCAAATTCCCTTAAGCACTGCTCTTTGCTTGCAGCTGGTGTCATGCCGAGGTTCAGCTATGCTGCGCAGCTCAGGCTCACTCTGTTAACTGGTACAAGGGCATATTTGTGCACGACTGAACTGTAGGCTTCCAGCTCACAGCAGGAGAGTGCCTGCAGGGTTTAGGTGTTTCAGGAGCAGAGCTGAAGGGCACTGGCATCACCAGGGCTGTACCTAATGTGTCTGCAGTACAGACTGGGGAAGGCTTATGCACCAGCATGGTGGAGCTCAACTTTCCCACTGTTAGAGCTGTAGCCTGCACAGGGTGATGTGTTGCAAGCCACCAGCTCTCAAGGAGAGCACATTCATTGCCAGCTGACTGCAGCAAGTCACAGGCTGACAATGCAGTACCCTCTGTTTGAAGGAGCAGTACTTTCCCCAGGTACAGTTTAACTTTGTTGCACTGCACCAAGCAGCACTAAGCATGGTGGGGCAGCTCACAACTTCCTCACTTCATCAGCAAACTAATGCCTGAAAGGCAAGAACACCCCACTTCAAAAACGCTGAGGGCCCCAAGCGACAAAGTCATGCTGCAGGCCACCAGCAGCTCTGCAGGTCCTTAGAAACATCTTGACATGGCTCTTGCCTGTGGCATCTGCCTTAGTGACAGGGCACCAAGGGGAGACAGCTACACACTACTCCTGCCAGGCTCCTTTAGGTGCCAGATGGAGGTTCTAAGAGGTAGAGAGGGGTCAGGCATGGGAAGAAGGAGCAATGGGGGAGGAAGTGCTGAAATGAAAGGATATCTGTAGCTGTGCAACAGTCTGAACACATCTTAGAAGTTCCCTGGCTATGTCTGACCCAGAGGATAAGTTGTGTTGACATCTGCAGGGCCTGCCTCTAGCTCACATCATAACAGCTCATGCTTTTAGTTCTGGAGGTCACGGCTCCTCTTCCAGCAACTGAACTGGAAGTTTAGGTAAAGTTAGCTTGAGAAAGATGGCAGGAACAGCAGGCCCTACCATTAAACTCAGCGTGGTGCTGATCATGACAGGGAAATCAGACCGACTACCGCTCTGATTACCCCATGTGCTTGTGCAGCATTTTAGTGGATAAGTAGCAGCCATTTGAAGAAATGCTAGGACAGTGATTATCAGTAAATCCAGGCCCATGGAGCTTATGTGGACACATACCTACTCTGAGCTCTCTGCGTTATGTCTGGTCCCCTCCCCTACACAGTTCTTTTGTGAACTATCTCAATCTCATCCATGACAGATCCCTGTTTTGGAGATAAAAACCTCTCTTCAGCAGCCCTAGACTAAACAAAAGAACCTATCAGCCTTTCCAGATTCTGAAAATCTCCTCCAACGAACTTTTATCTGAATCTCCTCTCCCAGCGTCTCAAACAGCAGCCTTCTTTTCATTCCCTCATTTGTTTGTTTGCCTTTCAAAGGTTTAGCTGCAGAAGAGCCGAGCCTGATTCTGATCTCAGTCATGTGGTGATGGGTTGGTGGCCTGATGCATCTGCTCAGATGCAAAACTGAAGCTGGCAATAAATTGCAGACATTGCCCTTGGGAGCACTAAGTCTACAGCTGAAGGAGGGAACAAACAGCAGCCATAAACATCGCCCTGCTGGCTAAAGGGAAACAGCAGGATGGGAACATTTTCCCTACCAGCAGCTGTGGGCCCCAATGCTTGAGCTCCCATGCACTGAGCCCTGACTTGGCATCAGGACACTAGAGGTGGGACTGGTGCTCTTAGAATCCCCTTTTGCATGCATCAGCTACTTGTTCAGCACCCAGCCAGGTATCCAGGCAGGTTTGTGTCCCCCTCAGTGCCAAGGAGCTCCTTCTGATCCTTCCTCCCGATTCAGAGCATGTCCCCAGCACACAAAAATGAAAGCGAGTCTTATGGTGAAAGCACTGATCCCAGAGAGCTTATTCCCTGCACTGCTGTACACTGCAAATGATCTCCAGCAAAACCACTTCCCTCTCATTCAGGTGCATGCTTTACATGAGCACCTCTTTGCAGTCAGAGGCAGTCAGACAGCAGAGAGCCCCCTCGCCCGTTCTCAGGAGACAGCCCTCCCCTCAGAGACCTTGTGGGTTGGCTGAGGACAGGACAACTGGCAGAACTGGCCAACTCCCTCACTCTGCCCTACCACCGCTCACCTTGCAGCTATTTATAGATGCAGTATTTAAAGTTTTAAGTCTCTAATAATACATCACTTATTTCTGTGCTGTAAGTGGATACCCATTTAACCCTTCTGTCAGCTTCTACCTTGTCCTCAAAACGCAGAGCGTGGAACATGGCCAGGTTAGGATGCAGTGGCAGATGCTGCTCAGACTCACAGTGGGGCCAGTGGTGCAGGGACACAATTTGCTCCCACTTCAGAGGGGCCAGCATGTTGCTCCTTTATCAAGCAATTTGTGCAAAAAGCTGAGAATTGATGAGGGAGATGA
>NW_009259602.1:1535272-1580401 GCF_000687185.1 Egretta garzetta | reverse complement strand
TTTTAACCACCTTCCCCCCCCCCCCCAACCTTTTTTTTTTTTTTTTTTAAATTGCAATGTAATGCTTAGAAGGTCAGGTCTTTTTGCAGGAATAAATTAGACTCATTATCTGTTAAAATGTCTGACTTGAAAAGAAAATCTGAATTTGCCGACAAAAAATAAAAACATTAATGAGATCCAAGAAATATTAACAAGTCTAGAAACTAGGAAAAGAGAATGTGGGAGAATTAATTAAAGATAATGGGCTCTAACGCAGGAAGTGGGGACATTCCAATACTACTCAGAGGATTTTGGGTTGGATTTTCCTGAGGTTGTAAGACTGGGGGAGGATTGGTCCAATTCTTCAGCTACACTTGTGAGTGAGCGTGTGTGCATGTGTGGTGCTGCTGCTGATTTGGCCAAGCTGCTACGGGGCAGTTTCATGCACTAGGGCACGAGAGAGGACTTTGAAGGGACACATGCTAATATTTGGGCCTGAACAGGAAAGACAGAATGCACAACTATGCCATATTATTCTGGACTGACCTGCTTCACTTCCCTGAGGCATTTTATACACCTAGAGCAGACTAGTATCTTAGTCTCTCACCAGTAGGGAAATGGGCAGATCAACTGGAGCTGAGTGGGGAAGAAACAGCCAATTACCTTCCCAAACCAGATAGAAATTCCAGGCCCAGAAGGAATGTTCCATATTCTCCTAGCCCAAATTAACAAAGACATCCACCAGGATGCTGCCAAATCCCTCTGCTGTTGTCACCGAGTACTGCCTCCAGCAACTTTCTCTTAAGAGCTGCATCAGAGCTGGAGATGGGCTCACTTTTCCCTACCTGCCTGCCCCCCATGCCCCCTCCCTCCTATCACCAGTAAATCCAAGTGGACTGAAGCATTAAACAAAAGAAATGTTACCTTAAAACCTCCTATGATTAAAGGACAGGCAGTGTAATTCCATAGCTGTTTAAAGTGAAATCCATAAAGGTTAAGTTTAATATCAGGGAGGTGAGATTTCACCTCACTGGAGCTGTCAGTCAAAGCTGGGCCAGGGAAGCTCTTAGAAGAAATCTTCCATGGTATTTCCCTTGCTGGGACCCAGGGCATGCTCCACAGCCTGGCTTATACCTAGACAAAAACTGGCAGTTGATGGAAAACTGCTGGCGGAGGACCCCAGTAACTGGGCACAGAAAGCATTCTTTACTCGGGGATAGAAGATAGAGGCACCTGCTCATTTCAGGTTGTTAGCTTGCACTGCCTTTGCTAACTACTGTATGTGAGAAGTGCTTCATGTTTTATAATAGCAGCTCTCCACTTGTTCATCCACCTCACCTTGTGGCTCCCATATCCCCCTCCATCACCTCCGTCCATCCTGACCCAGTCCATTCTGTTGCAAATCACACTGCACACAGCTATTCAGAAAGTCTGAATACACTTGCCTTTGAATTCTGAATTGCTGCAGCTTCACTGCTGCTGCATCACTAACGCAGTGTGAATCTGTCCAAGTCAATGAAAAAATCCCAACAGGAGACATTGCCGTATCTGAAATTGTGCACCAATGAGAAAGAGAACAAAAAAGAAAAAGCAACGCTTGCTCCCCAAAGACAACAACAGCATCAGCTGGCTGAAGCTGCTGCTGGCAGCTCTGGCTATTAGAATCCGTAAAGGGAGGGAGAGAAATCAGTGGATCAGGCAGAGGGTGTGATGGAGGCCAGCTTCATGCTGGAGTCCTAAATGATATGACGCTTCACTAACACAGAACTTTGGGCAGTTGCTGTTTGAGAAACCAGAAGCTCCCACTAAAACTCCCGTTCAAGGTTCTGCCAGCCTCTACCTCCAAACAAGCTGCTCCTTGGTAAAGTCTTTGAAGGGTAAATTTGTCTTGGGATTATTTCCAGGCAGCTGAATGGGCCCTTGAAACACCCTGTCCTCAGCACTGTGGGGTTGTAGGACATGAGAGCAGCTTTTTGAAAACTTGAGCTTCCTGCTTAGGAATCTGACAGAGGAAACCTTTACTTTCCCTTGAGATTAGAAAGGACAAGTTGAGGGAAATCATCTGTCATCAGGTGCTAAGGGGTAACATTCATTTTCTCTACTAACAGAAGTGACCTTAGGGCTAAAGCACTGCATGAGGACACTGGAGACCTGTGCTCTTGTCTTTATCAAAAATTCCCTCTGTGACTATGACAGGTCACTTCATGGCTCTGTAAAGCAATCAGAATAACCCTTCTTTTCTCACTCTGCCCACCTCATTGAGATTTCTCCCCACAGAAAATGTCTGTCTCCTGCCAATGTGCAGATGGCACCTGAAATTAAGAGGCTGTTGGTACCAAAGGGAGCACTACCTTCAGGCCCCTAAGAGCACAGGTGCTCAGCTGAGGGTCTCAGAGCTGCTGTGCAGTGCTCAGCCCAGCACCCCGTGCCCCAGAGGGCAGCGAAGTGTTGCTATACCCCTCAAAGACCTGGGTAAATCACACATGGGGCTGTCTGCAAAGGGGGAGGCAATAGCAGACTAGCTCAGCCCTTGCCCTCTACAGGATAAAACCTAAGCCTGCTGTCTTTATGCCATGGCCCTCATGGCTGCTGGTGACCATTCCCCATGTGTAGATTAGAACCAGACCCACCCCTGGGAATGCAGACCTTTCTTCCCTGGTCCTGCTTGCATCTGGGGTGGTATTATTGGAAAGTACAGGCTAAGGCTACAGTTAACTGAGCTGACTGACTTCTGAAGTCAGGTTATCAGCCCTCACCCTCTACGGGATAAAACTCTGCTCCCCCTTAGCAGAGACTCCCTCAGAGCTTCACCAGCAAGTTTTTTTTCTCAAAAGCAAACATTTCAAAGAATATCAGAGCTGACTAATGCATTTGTAGTTAGTTCAGAAGAAGCAGTGAAAGCCACAAATATCCATGAGATATTGGGAAGCATCTGAGCCCTGACATTTTCAGGCTGGTTTAGACACAAGCCCCATTTACTCTAGCAAACTCGCTCTGCCCCGAGCTAGTACCAGCAGCTCTGCTAGGAGGCTCAGAAAAAGCCTTGCAGCAGGTGGATACAAAATAACCTTTCCCCAGGGAAATTTTCTTCCTGACCCTGATTAATTAGAAGCTGCCTGATGCCCTGAAGTACAGAGAACACTACTACAGGCAGAAACCGAAGGTAGACAAAAGGTTGCCCATGGGAAGCAGCAGCTACCTGCCAACTGACGGGCTATGACTTGAGCTGTAAACCCGGCTGCAAAGGAATCTAAAGACATTTTAAAGTGCATTTTCCTGTCATAAAGCAAGATGCTTTTCCTCCTTGGGAACCAAATAGGGTCTCCTGGGCTGAATTTAATTTCCTCTGTAATGAAAATTAATAGTAATGGTAAAGACTGAGGCAAGGAGGAACTATAGCTTCCTCCCACTCCATAGCTATGTGCCTGCCACTCTACTGCAAATCTGCTCCAGACTCAGAAAAAACAGGCAGTCACCACATTTTAATTATGTCAGTAATATATTTGCAGACAATAACCCCCTTGGAGTCAGCACAATAACCATTTAAACACAAGGTCAATTTGCTTGCTGTAACAGACCGCAACAGTCTAAGGTTACTTATTTCCACAATGTGTTCTCTTCCAGATAGACAGCTTCCCCCCCGGGTGTCCTGCTCCCCTCCTTACTGTTACCCCTCTCTTGTAACAGGTAGGCAAAGATTTCCAGTAAAAGCCAAAAAAACACCCAGACAAGGGGTAAACATCGCTTTTCCATAAAGGTAAAAGATACTGCTCCAGGAGAAGCCAGGACTTCAGAGAAAGTCTTTGGGTTCAGGCTCAAAAGGGTGCACAGCTGCATCAGTCCTAGTATATTTTTCCTGGATTAGGACACAAAGTTAGAAGTTTAAGAGGAAAAGAGAAAGGGGATTGATAGTCAAAGCATGAGAATGTCAGATACATGAAAGGATCTATGTAACAGACACATGAGGTAAGGGCAATGAAGGCTCCTGTCCCCCAGCACTAAGGAGTCACTAAGAGTGAAAAAAATTTTCACTGCTTGGGGCCTAAAAGTTTATTAATAAGGTTATACAGTTAATAGCAATTATATGAAGAAAAAGCAAATGGAGTTTCCAAAAAGCAACAGTGAAATAGGTAAAGCCAAATGGCAATTTGGAGAAAATGGATCAAATCTTAAGTTTTCACCCCAAAAGGTCTGGAACAGCAGTAAATTGAGTGATCTGCAATCCAAAATTGCTGTGGAAGAGGCATGGAGTATGATGACCCAAGTCAGCTGCCTGCTTATGAGAAGCTTCTCATCCACCCCACTCATTGTCCATGCTGGTAATTCCCTACTTGCAGAAGGGGCAGCGCCAGGCACAGCCTTGGCTTTCTGGGGCTTGTTGTTTGCCAGCTGCTGTGAGTATTGCTTTGAAAGAGGCTTTGGATCCACACTTAGCCAATGCCCCAAGTTCTGCAGCATGCCAGGCTTACTGTGCAAGCAGTGGATGCCCACCCTCCGGCTGCAGAACCCAAGCCTTGGCAATGCAGGAGGCCTCACAGCAAAGCAAACAGCTACCACCCCATTTTGTCTCTCCCCCACCTGTTTCCTTGCATTCAATAAATTTACCTCCACATATGTTCAGTACTTTTGGTTTCTGCAGAATTTCTACAAATGCTAGGATGTCTGGAATGTTTCCAGGAGCGGGGAAAGGAAACAACCCAAAGTTTATATATATTTAAATAAGGACAGAAACTGCTAGAGTCCCCAGTAGATCATAGAATTTTCCCTTCCAAAAAAGCATGACTCTCCTTCCCAAGGCTCACAGCATCAGGGAGTCTCCTCCCCAGCCTCCATGGCAGAATGCTGTCTCCAGGTACTGCCCTGTTCCAGGCTGGAGCAGAGAAGGATGCACTTGGCCCGGCAGGAGGCTGTGCGCAGTTCCAGCTTGTGCTGCCTCTTCCTCCTGCCAAGGCCTTGAGGGGGGGTAAAGGTTCTTTGCAGTACAAGGCTATAGTCTGATAAGCCTCCTCCACAGGGTAACAGCATCAGAAGCACACTCTGAAGACAGAGGAGCTAGAGAGACAACTTGACAGCCTATTCTTACTCAGCCTTTATTTAATTTAATATTCATGAGCAACCCCAGCAGGGGAGCTAAAAATCTTCCACTCCTAAATCGAAGTGCTGTATAAAAGAGTATTTAAGTTATTTGGTGGAAATAAAGTGACCTTCAGAACTGTAGTTGCTATGTGCCATACCACATTCCAGAAGTCTCCCAGGAATAACTCCCCTGGACCCACAAACTTCACGCCTACAGCGTGTAGGCAGGAAATACCACTGGGACAAAGTGTCCAGTGCAGCACAGTACCACATGAATGATAGTCCAAGCCCTGATACTACTTAAGAGGATGTTTCAACATTCGTTGTCTGGGAAAGAGGTAAAATCCAGGTGGAATCGGGGCTACAGATCAGCATTAGTTAAAGAACGAGAAGACTTCAGATGAAGTAAGGACCTGAACCCCTAGAATGTGAATGAAGGAGGAACTTTCTACAAAGGACCATTTTATAGCCAAGACAAGGCCTGCAATGCACACAAGTAGATCAGCTTAACTGAGAAGGCTGCTCTTTCTAGAATTATGCATGGTCCAATGCACCTCGAGGCATAACATGGACATCAAATTTGCAGGTTTCTGAAGAAATTCTTTAGTGCGGGCATAGCTTTTGACCAGTTTTCAAAGTTCTGCAGTGCCACTGATTTTTTTTCAAGACCTGTCAGAGGCCGGACTTAGACATTTAGACTGTAGCAGTTCTTGCTAGATGAGTGCCGATTTTTCAAGCAGAAGGCTCTGGTATCGAGCTTGCACTTGTGTTGAAGCTAGCTACTGATGCCAGCCCAGAGATTTAGAGCACAACATAGCCTCTATATTCAAAGGCTGTTCAAGACCTGCTCAGAAGCTCTTATCAAGGAGAGTTAGAGGGCATCTGCTGAAGAGGCCTGATATACATCTGTGTACCTGGCTGGCTCTCCTCAAAGCATCAGATGCTGCATGCTGGATGCAGGAGAGGGGGAATGGTCATATTTATCTGGAATGCTGAGTCACAGCCAGATGCTTCTGTAGAAAGCCACATTTCTGGCAAAGGGCAAGCTGACCTAACTGATAGCGACTTTCATACCCCAAATCATCTCTTCTTGCTGGAAATGACAGCAGAAGGAAATCTGCAAGCCTACACACTAAAAGCAAATCTTGGGACAGCAGGGGCTGGATCTGCTTGTTCAGCAGTGTAATAACCCATTCTGTATATAATTCTAGGGAACAAGGTCAATTAAGCACTTGGGAAACAATTCTGCGATTTGACTGAAGATAGTATAATCTGTTTTATTGTTTCCAGCCAAAGAACCTCTTCTGCTGAAGTGAACTCACTGCTGCTGGTAGAGGCTGGACTGAAAATTGCTTTCCCTCCAAACACAGGGAGGAAGGCTTTTCTGTTTGGCCAATATGCATGCCTCCAGTCTTTTAACTAAGATAATTGCCAATCCCTTCTCCAGAGCCACTCTCTGCTGAAATAGGGAGAGTATTGCATAGCAAGAGACAGTCTAGGAGAATCTTATTCATATCTAGCCACTGTTTGAAAGATGCTGATAGGCTAGGGGGATTTCAGGCTGGGAAAAAGCACCAGCTGTTTCTTTGCAGGGAACAGATACCAAATGCACTGAATGAGTGTTCCATTTTGAGTCAATACAGATTATAAAGAACTCAGGGAAATGCCAGTGGAAGGTGGACAGCCGGTACAGGCTCACTCACAGCGAGAATCTTATTCATATCTAGCCACTGTTTGAAAGATGCTGATAGGCTAGGGGGATTTCAGGCTGGGAAAAAGCACCAGCTGTTTCTTTGCAGGGAACAGATACCAAATGCACTGAATGAGTGTTCCATTTTGAGTCAATACAGATTATAAAGAACTCAGGGAAATGCCAGTGGAAGGTGGACAGCCGGTATAGGCTCACTCACAGCAAGTCTGCTTCCACTATCCATATCCCCGTTATGGCGTGTGTACAGCATGGCCCGTGCCACTTCTGTATTAGTTATCACATTTGGAACACCTGTAAGCACTACAATTTGAAAAGCAACAGGGCTGAAGCTGAGTCTCCCTTGATTGTTTCCTCTCCCCATGCCAACCCCCCTTTGTCTGTTTTTCTCATTAACCCTGCAGTAAGATAATGCCTCTTCTAACCTGGCCTGTCTCAAAGGCTTCCAGTAAAATACCTATTTTAGTTTTTCTACCTTTCTTTTGTAAAGCTCCTGCCTATTCTTGCTGCTCGCAAGAATTTCCCCTCCTTCCTTGAGAAAAAAAATAATGCTCAATTAAATGAATTATATCTTCATGAACAGCTTTTTTCCTTTCTCCCCAGCTGCTACAGCTATACTGGTGCTCACTGTGACCCTGTCAGCCCTAGGATACGATGCAGGATGGTCAGTCCAGGCCAGAGCCACAATGGGGAAAGAGCAGTGCTACCAAAATGAGGAGCTCCCAGCTCAGCAGGAGGTGCTCAGCTCTTTGAATCAATACTGGCCCACATGGCAGGCTAAACAGAGAAGGGCTTGCTACTGGAAAGATGCTGTTTTTATAGAAGGCAAGTAAAAAAAAAAAACAGGCTCCCTTGCAGACTCCAAGATCCTTGTGCATTTCTATTAATTAAATATCCAAGGGTAATTTGTCAAGAGATTAACTTTGATGCTCTAGCCAGCTCCTAGAATGGGTAATTGCATTCTGTCCCCACTGTCACACTTCGCTTCCCTGCTCTGAAAGTTGCCTGCCTCCCTTTCATTATCCAAGTCTAACACACTTGAACAAGTGTATTCTGGATGTCAGGATGCATTACCATGCTTTATCCAACACAAGAGAAATTAAGGCACAAAAAGATCAAGCAATGTAGGAGTTTATGCAGATCCAAGAGTCAGACCTAGGGCATCCTACATTCCCCCAAGGCAGCTATGGGTTTTGGGGGCGAGGCAGCAAACTGAATCATGCAGAGCCTGCAAAACAGTTGTGCTTCCTATTGCTTCTTCCTAGCTTCTAAGGGCTTTTCAGGCTGTGGATGTATTCCCTTGAACTGCAGCCAGTGTCCCATCGGAACTGCACATAGCCATTTTGCTTCATGGGAAAACATTCCACCCCCTTCTCACCTTTCTGTGTTTCAGGCCATTAATTCCTAACCACAGCCAGTCACTTCCCTTCCAGTAACGCTCTCCCCTGCCCCATGGGACCTACTCAATGCTGCTGGCTCTTCCCACCATTCCTCTGCAGCCAGGATCAGGTTCCCACTCCATCACCCAGCTTTCTATGCCTATGGGGCTACTGCCCCTCCGCCAGCCGTGACAGGCCCCACCAGCACCAGGCATTATAAGAGTTAAGTTAATCAATACCAAGGGAACAGATTAAGGGGACTGGTTTGCAGCCATCAATCAGTACCATTTACACAAGAACTGTCAGGCTGCAAATAGAAAAAGAGGTGATGTGAAACAATCCTGTCTGAAGGTTTTTAGCACTCTTTACAAATTGCTGTGGTGAATAACTTGTTGCCTGTATTTATCCCTTTTCAAATTGTCTCTTAGCTACAGTCATCCATCTTCATTCCTCTCCGCTTGCTCCAGACACTCTCAGCTGCTACCTCATTATTTTACATTTGTACACTGCCACTTGGCTGTGCCTTGCTCAGATACATAGAGCAATCTCAGGAGGACAGATTCATCCCTGGGGCAATGCCACTGGCTTCGGTACGAATCCAGCACGGCCTTTCACACATTTCCCCACATCTCTCCGATTGCGACAGCATGTTTGCAAGAGATCAAAGCATTGGCACCAGGATGCCTGGGTCCCAGCCAGGACAGTGCTACTGACAGCCTTAGAAAGCAAAGCACCTGCTCTGTAAAAAGGTTGATTTACAGGGCATGCAGTGGGGCTTCATTGAAACACTTTTACAGTTGATGGGCTCAAAGATGTTTGGGTTGGTCAGATCTTAGCAAGCCCGAGTTTGCCCTTGCACAAGAGAGCCAGCTCAGCACATCGCAGCAGTGACAATTCCTGTGCTCAAAGCCCAGATCTCCTTCACTTTTCTACTGCCAGCAGTTTAAGGCACACGACAGTTGTTCTAGCAGTCTTTTGAGACAGGAGTGGCATACACAGTCCATTTTAGAAGGAAATTGCAAGTCAGAGATGTCACTGAGAAACAGACACTGCATTTAGACAAGCTTCAACACTACTGTGCTCCAACACTCTAGAAAAGCACCAGACGTGCAGCTAGTAAAAGTCTATCCTTTTCAGCAGACTGGCTTATACAACTCCGATGTTTTCTATTCCGGTTCTCATTGCTCCCTATTAGAGGAATGCCATCATCTTCCATCCTTGAAGCCCTTCAACCCAGCCACAAGCACACACCTTCACCTGCTCCTTCAGAGCAGTTGCTCTTGCATCCCATCATGCCTCCAGCTGTCCTGCTCATTTTAAAAACCTCACCTTCAAAATTAAATATATTGGTTTTCCCATGCTTCAGGTTTCCTTCATTTGCCAGTCTCATGACTGAATGCCCTAAATATATTCACTAGCCAGCATCTCAAAACCACTGCTTCCCCTAATTTGTACTTTGTACTGCCTTTTTATTTGCCTCTGAAAAGCATTCAGGGGATAGTTTTTGTATGAAAGATACTATAGAAAATAAACTTGTATTGTGCTATAAATCTCAGCCAATGTACAACTAAGATAGGTACAAAATTATAGGCTACAAGTAGATGGTTTGAGAGTGCATGCTTATGTAGGAGGGAAGAATGATTCCCTTCATAACAACCATCACTGGGGAAAACTGTAGCTTATATTATTCAAGTGGTCATGCTATAGAGGGCCTGCCATAATGCAAAAGGTCAGGTTTTGTTAAAAGAACATTGACAAGATCAAGCCCCCAAAGCCCTGGAGACTCCATATATCTGTCTCTGGAGAGGGCCCTGCCACTTAAGGCTAAACAGCAGGGAGAAATGCCTTGGTCAAGGGCAGCATATGAGTCAGCGGCAGGACAGACCCAGGGACTCAAACTTCTGTGCTGTGCCATCCAGAAGAAAAAAAAACCAACAGTGAACTTGAAGCAGGTCCTGTTTAGGTGTAAATGGGAGGAAGGCAGCCACACAGAAGCAGAGCAATGTTTTGCAAGGGGGACAGCAGCTATCTTTCTCAAAGGCAAGAGGAGAAAGGAACACTGAAACAGCCTTAAGGGCTTACATTGTGCATATCCCAGTAAGGGGACATGCCGAGGCTCCACCTCGCAGCCAGTCAGTCCGTCTCCCCTGCAGCACCTCCCAGGAGGCCAGACCTCACGTGGAAACCCCCTCTCAGCTTAGCGAACAGTCACAGGTACTCAGCCTTCCTCACTACTTTCCCCTTCAACCTTATGGAGAAGCAGAATCCAGTCAGGTATCATCATCCTGGGCAGCATTCCTTAGTTTCACCTCAAGCTTACTCTCATTTCTTCTTGCTGAGGCAAGGTTGACTTCCCAAATGAAGTGACAAGGGGTTGAACACTCAAGCCTGGTGCCCAGAGTGGCCCCGTGATCTCTGTGGTGCCGCTGGGCCCAATTTATTCAGCATCTATGCTACCCGCCTGCTAACAGACAGCCCTAAGAGCTCTCCTCTCCAAACTAGGGCCTGCCTCTTGCATTATGCAACATCTCTCCACCTAGAATATTCCCCAAACTGAGAAGCTGTTCATATAATAGACAAATGCTCCAGCTGGACACTTATTTTTATTATGTTTAATTCACTTTATCCATTGCTAATTTCCCTTTTGCCGTGTGCCTGTCAGGAATCCATGTCTCAGCAATTCATGGAGCAGAGCAGCCTAAGCATATATCAGGCTTCATAAATAGCACCCCAGTGGCTCGGGCTTGCTGACAGAGCTGCCAAGCAGTGCTGATCTACTGTGATCTGCCTCTAGAGACACAGTCCTCTGGGGTCAGACATGGTAACTGTCTTCCAGCTACACTTCCCGTTTGCTCCCTATCTCCCCCTGCAAGTCCTTCTCCCCCATGCCCTCCCTTTCTGGCATCTTTACTATTACATAGTAGCCACGACAGACCTCTGGCAAGAACCCGAAAACCCTATTCATGCTAAGCACTGGGGAAGGATTTGCTCCAAGCACGTCCCAAAATAGATGGCAACAGGGGAGGGTAAAAAGGGGTTGTGACCTGCTGCTTCAGAGAAGGGCAGAGAAGCACAGAAGGATGACAGGAGTCGCCCATGGGCACTTGGGGAGCTCACAGCCGAGTCAGCTGCCAGCCCATTCCCAGGCTCAGGCTTTATGCACACAACCACCCTTCTTGCCAGCAGGGGAAGCAGGAGCATCAGCATTCCAGATGCCTTCAGAGGCCGGCTGGCAGCACCACACCGAATAACCCCTTGGAGGTTATGCAGAAGGTCACCATAGGAACTTCCCAACCGGAGCCAGACAGAGGCAGAGCTCATCTGCCATCCTGATGCCTGGAACTGTCACTGCACAGATTGCTGTTCACCTCACAGCTAGTTTAAAGTCTGAGTTCCCCCAAATGGAAGCTAAAATAGGTTATCATATGGAAGCAAAGAGCACTAGAATTTGAGCTCTGTGCAAAGTAATCTTTTTAATATGCTAGCCAAAACTAAAGCATCTAAAAATGTTCTTTTCATGCCTATAGAAAATAAACAGATCATTGTTCCTCATGGAAATAATCCTCTCCCCCTCATGTTTCGACCCCTCTATATGTAATCATATCATTTGGGATTGAGCAAAATGTTTATTTTTCTGCTGAAAACTATTAGTCCAATGTGGCATGAGCTCATGAATAGTTCCAGTCAACACAAATTGTATTTTCCAGCAGAGGAAAATATTCAGCCTCCCCCACTCCTTAAATCAGTTCTAATTATTAGAGTAGAAGAACCAGAGATGCCCTCAGAGGTGGCAAAATGAGTGTTACTCTCAATACAGAAAGAGAACAGGCAGAAATAAAGCAAAAAGTCTTCCTGGATATGGAGCCAAAGGAGATGTCTGGGGTCAATTTGGCTTCATAACATCAAGGGAAAGTTAGTTATGCCCTTCTCTGAGGGTCAGACATGTAAAACAATGATTTCCCTTCCCTGCCACATCCTTCCTTTTTCCTCCAGCAGTCTGTGAAGAAGGAAAAAGGAAACTCCAATTAAAGAGGAAAAAAACAATAAGTACATCAAAATATGGAAGTGATTAAAATTTACAGCCATTAGATAAACAGTCACTATGTGCTGCTGATTTATTTTGTCTTTCCCAAATCCATTTCCAAATGATCATAAACATGAACTCACATCTGGCCTTAATAGTTTCATAGAGCCACATCAGACGTTTGGAAAAAAGTCTGCAGAGTCTGTTATCCCAATGCATTCACAACAACAAAACACACTCACCCATGAAGTTGAACACCAAACTTCAAATATCAGAGAACACAAAAATCTAACCAAGTAGGTGGATTATTTTTCCTCACCGACAACATAAACAAAGCTTACAATTAAAATTTAATATTTTATTTCCTTTTAAACTAACCACGTATGAGCTTTTAGACCACTGAGCCTTTTTGCGTTTGTTACAACCCTTAGCCGGGTGGATGTAAAGCCTGACTTTCAAAATCTTCTGCTTTCAGAGAGCAGAAGACAGGTTGGGTTGTCCCCAGCTTTGTTAATTATTTATTGTTGCCATCCATACTGAAGAAGTGCACTCAGGCCCCAGCCGGGATCAGTCACTCCATGCTCAGCTTCGCACACGCGTATGACAAACCGGACGCTGCTCCTCGGGGTGCGGGCCATGCCCCCAGCAGTGGGGGAGAGGGGGCACAGAGCCCGAGGGCAGCACAAGGCACCCCGGTCTTTCAGATGAGCAGTAGCAGAGGTTTAAGAGCCAGGGAGTACCCTTGCTTTGCTAGCCTTCCGTAAAAATCTGTATTTCTGGTCAGGGAGACTTACTTCACTGGGCTCAAGCAGGGTACAAGCCATATAACATCCACAAAGCGTGTTACTAGACATAAAGTATAGAGCTGCCTCTCCCAAACCTGGGCACAGTAGCTGGCAGGAGACAGCTGGAAGGCAGAGGAAGATAAATACTGTGCATATGGATGTCCCTTCTTTATGTACAGCTTGGGGGAAGTTAGGGAGCAGGCAGCAGAAGCAGTAGAGCCTTGGACCTACTTTACCACCACACTACAAGGGACTACCTGGAGCAGGTTTGGAGAGTCCCATTTTGTTTCTATGTATAGTGCGGAGCTGGAGTTTCTGAACCACAACCCTACCTTCCTCGCTGTAAACATGGAACATGCCAGGTACACAGGATGGCACGGTGGAAGGTAAAGGTTTTCTGACAGAGAAAATACAACTTCTTTTGCAGAATATTACTAGAAAACAAATTATCTCAGGACAACCAGCAATCTTTTACCCCTAAGGAAAGGAGTTATTGAATTGTATTTTTTAAACAAGAAGAAATATTTTAGACTATATGTAAGAGAAAATACAGTATACTGGTGGTTGCACAGGGAGAAGAAAAGTTACCTCCTTGTTCCTTAGCAGCTTAAAAACTGGCAATTAGCAAATCTGTATGCAAATGTGATCAAACTTGACAGGCAGAGCTACAGTTATACAGTAATAACACCAATGGAAAAATACAAGAACAAGAACAATAATATTTACAGAAAGCAGAAACAGCAGGTAAATATTTTTATACAGTATAAGCTGTATACATCTTAAGTGTTTTCAGCATTACTCTCAATGTAATTATTTGCCTTGAGCAGTCTGTAACAGTCTTGGGAAGAGGTATTGTGCAAACAATAAATACACTACCTGCCACAAAAAGGTTAAACAGGGACATTGTAAGACAACAGCCTGTCAGACAGAAGTGTGTTGAGTCAATGAGAGAGGACTGCTCAGTGCACTTAGAGGCAATTTTAGCTTGCCCTTTAGCAAGTTTGTATATATCAACACTTTATGGTATTATGGTCACTTCCCAAAGCACTAAATCAAGGCTCGGGTGTTGTTATCCCCAGCACATTGCTAACACAGCAAAGAGCTCATCTCCAGCCAAATGGCACAAGCAGACAGATGGGCAGAGCAGGAAGATTCTGCAGAAAAGCAAATTGAGAAGGAACAGTTTGGTGCTCACTTACAGACTGCAAAGCTTGTGGTTTGGTTTATTGTCTTTTTAAATTGTTGGCCTTAGAAGTAAGAAAGGGAGAGGAAAGAAGGGAACTAGCAAATTCTGCTGGCTGGCGTGCAGAGTTTGGTGGGTGACTTGCCTAAAGCGGGCCTTAAAAAGAGGGACTCAGCAGTGGAAAATACCCTGTGGTCAGCACTAGCAGGTGCTCCCTGAAAGTCACACCGATACCTTCAGCTTACAGGGCGCTTACCACGGGGCTGCACTTCACCATGCTGGCACAGCATTCTGCCACAGCATTCTGCCACCTTTCTGTGCAGCTTCAGTCAAGCACTGCAGGAAGCTGTACGGAGCCCAGAGCTGATGGGATCCCACCACAGAATTGTTGTATATAGGTAATGAGACACCTGACCAACAGAGGGATGTTCCAGTGCAAGAAGCTTACTGCATGTGACATTTTGGGACAAGACAACTCATGCCCTGTCATCACCTAAGCAGTCTTGAAAAAGTCTCCCTCTGCTCTTGAGAGGAAAAGCTGCTAAAATAGGGTCACAGTTTGATTCCCTGCCTTAATACTTCCATCGAGCTCTTCCAAAAATTCAGTCCTAGGGAAAAACAAAGCTAGAATAGGCAGTGAAATATCACAGCAACATGCTTCCCTTAGTAACTATTACAACAGCAAAAAAACATTGCCCAAGTAACTGGATCGTTGAATCCACATTTAGATAGCCTAACAGGCTCACCTTGAGAAAATACTCCTTTCCTTTAGGTAGCTTTTGTGTCGTTTCCTTTTTTAAGAGCTGGAGCAAATTTGATGGAAAGCAAGCCTTGATACTAAAATGTTTTGATTTCCTCTATTTGCTGTTGAAGTAGAAGAGGATTTAGTTCAGCATTTTTTTTTACGAGGCCATGACCAAACAGACACAATCGGTATTATATGTTCCTATAGGCAATGCGTCACAAGAGCTTTGCTGCTGATTTGGTAATGTTATCCGTGAGCACACTAATAAAAGCGTGTAAGCACACACACAGAGGCACCTAAAAACAGTAGAGCAACGCAATTCTCTGGGAGCAGCAATACAAGTCAGAGTCAATCTCCTTTCACCTTATGCCTCATTAGAAGAGAGTTTCTTCTGTGCCTGAACGGGGATTTGATATTAGCTTTCAATTACCTAGTGTACATTTTAAACACTTCCCCAATTACCTTTGCCACCTCTCTCCCATTACAGTCCCACAATCGATATATGGGCTATATTCCTTTCCCAAACTCCAGTGGAATATAAAAAGGCAATGTAGGTAATAACACCAGCCTGCCTGTAATCCCAGCAAGAGGGTATGTGTTTTCTTACCCTCTTGTATAATGTCACCCCCTTCCCAAGCTGAACTTACTTTGGTTGCTGGATTTCACTTCGGCTCACTAATGATTATTATCTCCTCTAGCAATAAATAGAAAGACTCTGGCTTGATTCTGCAAGGATATTTATTACCCAGGGTGCCCTTTGATCCTGTTTAGTCTAATTGAGCCTGGCACACAGCTCCAGGTTGCTAATGTACTTCCACCATAAACTATATTTGCAGACAGATGGAAGTTACACGATTGCCTCCTTTTGCTGCTATTAGCGAAGCAGTCAGCTCCTTACTTTTACTTACAATTTAATTACGAGGCATATGGAAATGTCGAGAGCACTGAAGCCAAGGCCCTTGCACAGATTTCAGTGCTCATTCTTTCGCCTTCAAGCCACCCCATCTCCGTTTCAAAGGCTCAAGTAACTTCTAAAACAGCATCTTCAACAGCATCCCGAAACAAAGAGGGGGGTGGGCTGCTGCCTTGGGGAGGCTGCTCTTCCTTTGTGTGAATTCAGCATGGTGGAATAAGCAGCTAGCAAAACATCTGCATTTCCACTACTACAGGGCAAGGAACAGAGGCTTTTCTTGTGACAGCTGATCCCCATCCCAAGATCACTAGCACTGCCTTGCTAAGACAAGCAGCTCAGACAGACATGCCCCAGCTGTCATTAGGCTAGTTAGCTTGGGCAATGATCTTAGAATAGCTGGAGGTACTTAGACCTCATCAGCTAATCGCCTGGGCATTTATTCAACAACAGCTCTCTGAAATGTCAGAGACCTAGTAAAAATTGAGATGCTTCAACTCCTGCCTGTTTTTAAATATCAAGATGCCATTAGCAGTGCTCATTGCCCTCTAGGAAGCAAATGGAAGGAACAATGGCAATTCCTGGGCTCTTTTCATCCGTCTTTCATCTCCCTCCTCCCCAGATGCCCACAGGGAGAAAGACACTGCTCTCCAGGGCCCCCACTCCGTAAAGTGGGCAGGCACAGGCTTCAAGGTCCCCTGGACCAGGAAGGGCTGGATGAGGGATGCCTTCTGGCCATTACATTTCTCAGTGTGCTTTTCATCCTAAAGCAAGCTGCACACATTAGCCATTGCCAAGATACAGATAGCTTCTGGCTGGTTGAGGTGCCCAGTGCAGTGAAAAGGTGAGTCTCAAAGACCCCCTTTCCTGGTAGTGATGGCATCTTCCAGCCATCTTACAGGAAAGACCCAGGAGAGAATCATATGGCTCCAGTCTGAGGGCTCAGGGTACAGCTCTGACAGACAGCAGTAGCCCTCACTAAAGGGAGTCCATTAAAATAAGCTGTAGAGCAGCTCAGCTTTTCCTGCTGTCTCATTACCTGAAGTTTTCCTTGTTTTATTTTACTGTTTTCAAACTGAATCCACAATAAAACAAACCTGAGAGTGGAAGCAAACCAGAGAAAATAGGGGAGGGGGAAGGGGAGGATGGAAACGTGACATTCATTTCCCCCCCAAAAAGACACCTGACAATTTCTGTTGCTGAGTGACAGTTGTATTCAGGGGGATAATTGAATGCCTGTCAATTAGACAGAAAAATCAGATCAAACCTACAATAAGATCCCTGCAAAAATATAAAAAAATAAAAGGAACAGACAATGAAAGCAAATAAATCGTAGAGTGCTCTAAAGCACTCTTGGCCTGACCCATCCTGAGACTGAGTGGTACCCTACTGTGTGAAAGGGTAGGCATGAGCCTTTTGGATAGCAATGGGAACATAGCAATCCATTTCCTCTGGCTTAGAATCATTTCTCTGGGCCCATAGACCTTATGCACCTCACTTGGGGCCCTGCAGAAAGTATATTACGCTTGAAAGAAGCTTCACCTTTAGCAGGTCAAGAGAGGTGCCTAAACACCTGGTGATACACACCATGCAACATCTGGATAGAAAGGGTGCTCTCATTTCACCATTTGCTCAGGACATGAGAAGATTCTCACCTGCCACCATGCCCCCTTCCTCCCTTCTCTCAAAGGCTGAAAAATCAGCAAGCTGGTGCTCCATGTCCACACTGGTGAAGCAAGAAATTCCACCCTCTAGTCTTACTGTGAAATTCAAAAGCAAACCCATCATTTTCTTTGACAGAAGCAGACACAGGACTTTTGTGTTCCCAAATCATGTCTGTGTATCCTGTTCTAAACACTGATCCCAGCATGCTGGATTCTCCATAGCCATGAGTCACCACTAGCATTTCCCCCCTTCCTTGCTTTTTTTTCATCTTTTTCTCTCCTTTAGAAAAATATCTCTCTCCCCCTAGCTTGCACGTTTTCTCCTTTTTGTTCCTTTCCCCGAATAGAAGCCTACACTTCTCTTTTCCCTTTCTCGATTTCCATTCTCTGTTTCACTGAGTTCAATTTAATTTAAACCAAATTGCTTTATTGGTGCCACTGAAAGACAAGGATTGCAAAAGCCATTATAAACGTGTACGATACACATTATATAAAAAATATTTAAGGAAAGAATACTCCAGCAAATGGAATCAATATATTCCACATAAAGCATTACCAGGAATGGAAAAAAAGAAGTGAAGTCAAACTCTTGTTAAGTGCGCCGCAAGCCTACTCAAAATTCAGAGCTGATAACATGTTAGCACATAATCAGCAGCATTCCAGCTCCCACTGCCGTGCTCACCCTGGCTCCCGTGCCCCGACTCTAGCAGAAATCAATGATCTCTTGCTATTTCAAGGATTCTGGGCTGAGAACTAGAGCTGTTGCCTTTGGATCTCTTCTCACTGCGCTGCTGCAGATAAAAAACTATAGATCTCCATCTCTGTCACTTCTGAATCACATTTCGGAGATGTAGCAGGCAGGCGCTGAGGGTGGGGAAAACGTATTTACATAGTAATTTTAGACCCAAAGAGGGAAATAAGTCTATGGCCATTTTTAGAAGGCAGCCTTGATCAGCTCTGCCTCCAAACATGTTGCCTTGTCCATCTTTGAGTCTCCTCTATAAATAATTATTAGATGCCTAGGGACATTGGTGGCAAGGAAGACTCACACCCAGAGGAGCGAGCAGATCCCTTATTACAGTCCAGAAACTGTGCAGTTCCACCCTTCCTGAAGGAGTCATGAGTATTTCCCTCCTCAAACTTATTTTAGCAAAACCCTCCTTTTTACCTTATCATCACACAGCCAGCTAGCAAACCTTCGCCTGTTGCACTTCAAAGAGTCACCTTGAAGCAAACAGTATGCTGTGTGAAATGTGGTACCACTCAGCAAATGCAAAGCTTAGAACGTGGTCCCCAGTGACCAACGACGAGGCTTCAAAGGCTAAAAGCATCTGAAGTCAGTGTAAATGGACAGAGATTTTCAGAAGCTACAAGCAATCTGTAACACAACCAGTTAACGCAGGGCACTGTGGCTTCTGTGGAATGGACCTGGGGGGGACAGAGCCAGCTACCCTCACCACTGGGGATTTCTGCTTCTTCCTAACCTTTTCCTTCCTTAACCCACTTTTCCCATTTCCCCACACCTGCGCACTCCAAGCAGCAAAGCACACTGCAGTGCTAATGGTCCCTTCTTACTCCATTTCCCCACCAGGCCAGACAGCCTTGCTTTGAGCTGCAAGACAGTTCATTGTTTTTGCTTCTCCCTTGCAACTGTTGTGGGATTATTGGCTCATTTTTCTGACAACTCCTGCATGCCCCAAGAATCCCAATACAGACAAAATACTCTCGCCTCTCAGAGAAGAAATTAAGTTTTCTCTGAAGAAGCAATCAGTCAGAGTGTGTTCCACTTACTGCAGAGATTAAGAGGACTCTGCTAATAGTTTGCTTTCTAGAACAGAGCATGTCAGTGCTGCCTCCCTGCCACCACACTGCCTTGCTCAGTCTAACAGCCCTTCTGGGGCTGCCTGCCAATTGCACAGCTTTTAAAGGCACCTTCAATTTCAGATCATACGAAACACATGAGCACCTCTATTCCTTCCTCTCCTCCTTCCTCTGGACACCCTTTCTCAAATAGTTTTGGGGACAAGTGATAATCCAGCCAAGATAATGCTGGAAACAAATGGGAAGTTACTCTCTGTACTTTCCCTTGTAACCATTTTCTCACTCTATTCAAGCCAGATGAGGGTGGATTTTAAGGAGGATATGCTCAAGGGCTCCAGACACCAGTAAGTGGGTAGGTGAACCCTTTCAGTGCCGAGCTGTGGAATTGAATCCTGCCCATTTAACTCATCTGCATTCACATTCAACCCATCACCACAGTGGTTGACGGTTAAACTCTGAATGGCCAGTGATCCAGAAACATTTTGGATTCTCATCCCAAAACAAGCAGAAGTTTGACTTAAAGGACATATAGCTTACATGCCACCTCTCATGGGAAGTCTTCACAGAGTGACAAGAAGAGAGGAGGAGAAGTTTTGCCAAGGCTTGTGAGGGACGCCCATGAAAGAGAACAAAACCGTTCTGTAGGACAAGTATTTCTTCTTTTGGTATTCTTGGGATACAGCAGTGCAACACAGAGTAGACCATTTCAGTAACTGCCCAAATGCATTCAGTTACAGCCCTAATCAAATCACAGAATGGTTTGGGTTGGAAGGGACCTTGAAGATCATCTAGTTCCATCCCCCCTGCCATGGACAGGGACATCTTCCACTAAACAACTTTTGTTCTTTAATTGATTATCACCTGAGAACTCCGTTTCCTGCTTTTTCCATCTGCTAACAGAAGTGAAAAAATGCTTGCTCCCCTCCCTCCCCATTCACAGTCTGCTATATGTGAATTTACTCAAGGGCAGGAAAGATAAAGCTGCAACAAACAGCCATTCATGCAGCAAATCTACCAAGCAACCTGCTCACAAATACGTCTCCACCTCTGACCCAGCACCTGGCCAGCTCCTGCAAAGCACTACACATGGGTTAGTCTGTAACGCAGCGACTGGGCAGGAAACCACAGAGGAAAAACACCCCTGAAGCAATGAAAAAATACTGATGGTATTTGTCAAAGCAAAGTTAGAGCAACAAAATAACGGTGATAGCTGCTAAATTCTGAATGGGAATGAAGTACACATCCAGTGTCAGGTTTAAGCAGGTATCTAAGGATTCGGCTGTCTAACATGAGCCATTTGTCTGGGCCCAGAATGCATGGGGGCAGAGGATCTGCTGCCCTGTCCTGTCCCCCATCCTTGTCCCCTCATCAGGGAACCAGTACATCTAGAAAACAGGAGAATACTTGTGATTTTCATTCAGTTTTGTCAGTCATTACTGGAAACAGGGCTTTTTGCCCAAAACACCACCTGCCTAAACTTTCTGACAGCTTCTGGCCTCATTTCCAGCAAGTTCCAACAAGAGGGTACCTGTCGTTCCCCTTATACCCTTGCCAGAGCTGTCCCTGCAGTGTTCCTCTCCCTTTCTCCCCAGTATCTAACCTGACTGGGTCATTTGGAGGAAGGAGGAAGGCTGTGTCTCCTCCCCAAAGACCATTTGGCACCCTCTGCATCAAACACCACCTCCCAGGTGGATCAAGGCCATCTCCATTACTGTTAGCTGTGCCTGGTATATTAATCACTCCAGATACAGTGATAAATGCCCCTTACTCATCTGTGCTTCACTTGGGTTTGGTCCTTAACTGTGTCACCTTCTGTTTCAATGTACTTGGGTTATAGATACCACCACCCCTGCTTCATGATGTTGCTATCAAGCATGTGTCCCACTACAAACACTGCTCTAGCCTCTGCAGTAGCATTTTCAGGGTTTCAAGGTCACATTAGTGGAAGCCAACAGGAGACTACCTCCACTGGGATTCAAAGCTAATGAAAAGATTAAAAAACCATTGCTGACAAATGTTCTGGTTTAAGCTGGAAAACAAGACCAGAACAGACTGGGATTCCTCAGCACCTCCCCACAGGGTGCTGGCCATGTGCCAATACTATTCAGCTTCAGTCCAACCAAAAGCAAGTGAGGAGAGCTGAGGGGGGTACAAGCCTCTTCCCCAGCAAGATTTTCCTCATCCCAGGATTTAGAAATATCCTGTGATGCAAGAATGATATTGGCACGTCAGCCAAAAATACCATGGAAGAACCCCAGTACATGCCTGTGTCCAAAACCTCCTAATATATTTTAAAGTTTCTATCATCCTTAAAACATCCCAGATACTTCCATCAGAGACTCCATGAACTGGGAACGAAACTCTAATTTCTGGGAGTGCCAGGGGAGTGACCTTGTGAGTGCCCTGAGTCCCAGTAAAGTTACAGCCTCTGGTTCATGAAGAGCCACCTGCCTGTAAAGAACCCCAACCAGAAATGATGCAGATGCATCCCAAGAGTGGGAAGAACACCAAAGGCTCTCACACTTAGATTATTTGCCAAAACTCCATCCCAGGCATGTTCTTGCAATTTGTTTTCATCCCCACCTCCAAGTTTTATTATAAATTACCACTTGCCAAATGCAACCTGGTACTTACAGATGCAATGATTTCAGGACAGAATTCTCTCCTTTGGGGAAATGAGCACCACAAACTATAATAATTTTTTCAGATCTATAGTGGACTAATCATTATTAATAGGGATAGCTATCTCGTCCTCTGGCTTATATGTCCTTAATAGCAGATAAAATGCTTGTAAAATAGTTTCCTATTCAGTATATACTGATTGCTTTCTTCCCAGACATACTATTTCTCAGAGCTATCACTGTGTGAGACTCATTACCCAGAAGGCTTTGGTCATTGACAAATCTGGTAAACCCTTCGCTGCCTTGAATGAAGGTTCGTAATGTAGCTTTTGTCCATGCTTTTCTATAGCTCTATTTGTTTCTTGCTGTTCTCCCCCTGGAAACCTCCAAATAAAAATGGATTTCATTGCATAATGCAAACAAAGCATGCCCTAGAAAGGCCTCAAATGAAATTATGGATGATGCTCTTAGTTTAAACAGCATCTTCGTGGTCGCTCTTAACAGACTGATTTCTCAGCAGCTGTCTGGGTACTACAGAACAGCTGAAAGGGAGACAGGTCACAGACCCAACTACCCCAGCACTCGGGCTCTCAATTAGTCTAAGCTTTCCCAAGATTAACTGTCTACTCTCCCCCAGAAATCCTCATACCTTACCCTCAGAGAACATAGTCACCTGCACCAGTTAATCTTGGAGGTGAGGGCAGAGGCCAGGTGTTCATCAAGGTGCAGACTGATCTGGCATCCATGAGGGAGCCAGCACACGACTGCCCTAGCACCCCTCCCAAGGGAATGAGAGAGTAACTGGCCCAGCAGCTGGCCACAGTCAACCCATCACAGCCCCCACCAGGTACATGATAGAGGGAGAGCAGCAAGTCACATAGCATGCCAAAAGAAGAAGAGTCCATCATCTCAACAGCCTCCTTGCATAGAAGAGAAACGCATAATTCATTGGTCAGATAGAGTCCTTCTGTGTTCTGATTATGAGATTGTAAAAGCACATATTTAGCAATATAAAGGCTGAACAGGTCACTGTGCCCTGTAGGTAAGGCTATTCAGCCTGACATGTAAATTATAGCCCTGCTTGCTCCTTGCTTTGTTCTCAAATGCGCTAAGAAGCACCCAGCAGTTGTTCTGATGCCCATCTGACACATCACAGTAAGATTAGGTCATTGAGAAAGGGATAATTGAAGTGAAGTATCTGAGGAGGAAAATAGAGGTGGGTTGTAGCTAGGAAGAGAGCCATCCTTGAATCTGAAGATCCATGCTTCCGCTTTAATCAGAACATCAGTGAAAATTGTTCTGTGCCTGTAGGGACTGCGATTTAGAAGGCAGCTAGAACAATCCAACTGGTTTGTTACTGCCACTATATAACGGCAGCAAGATCCTTTCCCTTCCAGTGTTTACTGACTGGGATATTGAGGAAAAGAAAAATACCGACCCCTCAGAGAAACCATAGATCTAGACAAATTCTTTTATCTGCCCTTCCTCCACTTATTGCTATTAATGACTCTCTAACCCAGCTCAACAAGGTAAGGACAATTTCTCCACAAGAAGGTATGTCTGAAGGAGAGGCACACGCTGCTGCTGTGTCAGGCAGTTGTATGGAGAAAGGTCACCTGAGGACTGCCATCCAAAGACAACACTGGGGACCACAGGCTCACTGGGCTGCATGCATGGCTGAATACAGTCGTGATGCTCGTGTGCTATGCAACAAATCTCAGCATGCTTCATGTATATCATGAGACAGAGTCAGGGTGAGTGTGCAGGCAGATTGAAATACAGCAGGAGAACAAGGCAACTGATGCCCTTACATCATTTCTTTTCAGATTAGAGTCCCACGGAGGCAGGATACTTGCACAGATCAAGGTACACCAGCAGAACAGGTTGCCCTGCTAAAGTGCAAAAAGTCAGCAAGGTGCCTGTTACTAACTTTCAGAAATACCTTTTCCTTTCCACTTGTCACAGTCTTCTGCTGTCTGAAATAACTCCCCCATTCTGTCATCCAACTGTTTACTGGGGCAGGATCTTTCATTCTATATGTAAAGCAGGGACCAGGTCTCTCCTTCCTTCCCACCAGCCTACAAGGCAGGTATCTCCTAGACTACCTTGCAGCAGGAAGTACCCACAATTTTTCAAGCACTGTCTGTCAAGAGCACTTGGATGAAAGGCCAAAGCTGCGAGTTTCCTTAACTCCAGTAGAGACACAGCTACATATCATACCATTTATGCCATGATCTGAGATTTGTTTACTGTCCAGCCAGAGACAAGCAGAACAACTGGTAGCAACAAATGCACTTTGGTGCTCCAGCACAGAGCCCTTTAATTTACCAGCTATGTTCATCCCTTTGCCCAGCAGGGAGACCAGAGACCAAGGCAAGAGCTCCAGAGAGCATGCCGAGAGCTTGTCTAAATTCATAAGAAAACACAGAATGAATGAGCTAGAAAGTGTTCTCACTTCACCTACATCATGAACTTCCTCACAAGCCCCTCCACCACCCAAAGCAGAAGATGGAGGGCATTTGACTCCCAGGAGACAGGATAGCAATAGGTGATAGTTCTGTGACACAGGATTTCTACATCTCAAGTCCCACATGTGATCTGTAACTTCTACAGAGCTACCAAATTCTAAGAACCATACCACAAGACAAGTCTCATAGAAGGTGATTCTAAGTATCTTGCTGAAATCTGCAGAAAAATCTTTCCTTCTAAAACAAAAATGTAGGATAGTGTCTTCTGTCACCTGGGCATGTGTGAAATGCAACCTTTTCAGAGATTAAGTTACTATATAGTAACCAAAACAGGAAAAAATACTGGGTCTGGTGCATTCGTGAAGAGAAATCTCTGCTAAGAATACTTCCACACTAAAGCAGCCAATCTAGTTTCTAACACCTCACTAGACCTCCTGCTCTAAGACAAAACTCCAATCCTAGAAAACAAGAGGTGCCCTCTGATGTTATCAACTGCCTTTCATTTGTACATAATTTTTCATTTAGCTAGTTTAGAACACCTGGTACCCCACTAATTGATGATCATTTTGAATCCTAAACATTATCAACTGCATTGTGTTTATCACCTGTTTCTCTCCCTGGCCCTTGAAGTCTCCAGACTGTTTAATTAGCAAACCTACAGTAAGAACCATTTACTTACAGGCACTGGAGCATACAATTCCTGTTGAAATCAGATAACCACAATATCTTTGCAAATCTGGCCTCAAACCTTATGTTTTGGAGACAGAAAATTGAGTTGTTCTCTACCAAGGAAATTGCTGCAATACCAAAGAACCCCAAACAGACACTCGGTCCTTGCTGTCCAAGCAAATAACCTAAGTCTAGGCAACAAAATGAGGCAATTAGAGATAATGACCCAGCATTTATTCTTTTCGCTGAAGCTCATTGAAATGAGCAGCATTATGTTGAAGGTATATTTAGCTTTTGGAGGGGCAGAGCAGGAAAGGGATTGGATGTTTATTTCCCAATTATCTATCCTGCTAAGTACTGAAAGGAAGTTCTTTGGTAGAGATGCGGGTAAAAAAAAAAAAAGGTGAACCGATAGTGAAGAAAAAAGCAGTGAATGAAAGCATTGTCTATCTGTCCTAAGTCTGGATTCTTGGTGTCTCAAGATGCTTTTATTGTCTACCAGTTCCAGCTCAGAACAGATCCTACCACAATAGGCATGGTAAGAGGCAATCTGCTCCTAAACTAACAGCAAAAAAATTGTCACAGAAGTTAAGGAAAACCAAGCATCCTGCCCTGGCCATGCAGCTGCTTATCTGGGGAACAGACCCTCCCCAAGTCTCATATGTCTGGAGATATCCGTGTGCTCAGCCACCCTATTGAGTCCGGGACCAGTCCAAGATAAACACAGCAAGAGGAGGCTACCAAGAACAACAACAAATATTGAGCCTTTCTGTAAACTCAGTGAACTAAATGGCATTACACAGAGGTGCTTTTAGTTCATGGATCCATAAGGTTTTGCTTTTCTTCTGTTCCAAATTTATACTTACCAGTATAACTTGTAGCAATCTGGAGGGAATAAGACTTCTCAGGGATATTTTGCAACTTCCACTTAAGCTCAGTCTGTCTTTATATTCACTGTCATCTAAACTGTGAATATATTATATTTTTTTCCTCCAACTTTCCAATTTTATCATCTACCATCAGTGTGTCATTTACGTGCAATACTGCCTAGATGGGAGCCCGGGATTTTTATTTATTTATTTCTTATTCAGGAAATTCACCTTAATGTGTTATAGTACAAAACATAACAGCCATTACTGGGTTGGATAGGAAAGTTAATATTTCATTTTCTGTGGTTTATGTCCTGATGGCTTCCTACTAACATCAGAGGTAATTCTCACATATTTCACTGGGAAATGTAATGGGGTGGAAAGACATTCCCCTAGCTCTGCAATCACTATTCTAGCTGAGCCACAGATGGAACAGGGACTTGCAGAAGTGCATTGGTGGTGTCTATTCTGGCCAGACTTTCAGCAATTTATATAAGATACTAATACGTTTGTCAGAGAGACAACAGACATTTACTTTTTCTTTTGTTTGTTCACAACACAAATGAGAGAAAAGGAATGGATGCATTTACTGAGATACGATCTTTAAGTTAGTGGCGTGGAAAATTGCATTGATACTTCCTGAGTAAAATGATCAACTTTATTGAACAGCAGCAAAAGCTGAACATTTGCATAAGGCTTTTAAAAAGAAATCTTCATCTTCCCTCTCTGACAAGTAAAACAGGAAGTAAAGCAATTTTATCTGGATGTTCTCCAAGGCATAAGAACTTAATTGGAGACCAATTTATTTTGGGGCAGAGGAAAACATATTGATCAAGGGCTACACAGAAATGCGAGGTGTAAAATTGGAGACAAATTGAGCTGAACGCGCTTTGAAGGGAATTTGATGGTTTACAAGTCTGGAGTATGTAGCATGGTCCTTTCGGCTCTAAGCTGCCAGCCTGACTAACTCACATTGACCAGGGAGTACAAGGCTACACTAGGGGTGAGCAATTCAAATTACGCTGATGATCTTGCTATTTTTTGTGCCAGTCTACAGGTAGTCTCCCTATAACCAGCAATATCAACGGTATATGCAATCTCAAATTCATCAAGAAAAATAAATAGAATCTAGAAAATGAATCAAATAATGCAGCCCCACAAAGATAGACCAGCTAAACAGTCTAGAAGCAGCTGAAGAATTTTTATTGCCAATATAATTTCTTCAGTAGAAGCAGAAAAAAATCTCCTCTCCCATCACAATCCTGCCTTTTTCAGTGAAGTCCAAATGGCTTTCTTCTAGACAGCCATGAAACCTATCCCTTGTCCTTCTGCACATGGAGAACACTGCATTTATTGCATGTTACCTGGTAAAGTTTCTACAGAATTCTGCCTTGCTCAGCCCTCTCCCTTAATACAGTTCATTAAGGTTTAAAGAGTTATTTATTTACAAACAACGCATACAAATATCTTAAGGGCGGAAGTCAAGAGGACGGAAGCAGTCTGTTTGCAGTGGTGTCCAGCGACAGGACTAGGGGCAATCCTTGCTCAGCCCTCTCCCTTAATACAGTACATTAAGGTTTAAAGAGTTATTTATTTACAAACAACCCTGCCTTCTCCTGCCTATAAGCTTTTAAGCCTGTTGGCTCGATCAATTAAAATCTTAACACTGGCAGACCTCCTTTACCCTTAATTTTTAGATTTCATAAGACTCCTGAATCATGACTCCAGACAAACGCTTTATCCTATGGTACAGGTAGATTATCCTTAGCCCCATAGGGTTCTCACTCACGTAATCCTGTCTAGAAGTCACACAGCCTTGCCAATGCCTGAGCCCAAAAGTTCCCTTTCCTTCCATGAATATCACAGGCTCAGAGATTTCTTTTGTGAATGTGTATATGCAACTCTATGCACACTTCAAAAAGTCTTGCTGTTGGGCATCTGAAGTTTGTCAGGCTGATTTCTAGAAGCCCTGGGACCATATGAACCTCACATCCCCTGTTAGATCTCCTCTGTCTGGAACACTGTGGACAGAGATAAGTCGTCTTTATTTAAAGAAAAAAGTAAAAGCACACAGAAAGCCACAGCACTCCCAGGACTTTCATTATGATTCAAAGGAAGAGCTCCCTGCAACAGCTGTCAGCAGCGTGGCTGACATTCTAAGCCTCTGACACCAGTTAAAAGGAAGCTCAGCCTAAGGGGGTGACGACAGGTAAATAATCCAGTGGTCACAACTTGCACCAGTCAGCTGAAGTTTGCATTTTCCAGCTCCCTTCCTCAGATCAGAAGCAGCTACATCGCACACTCCAACATGAAGGACCCTAGCACCAGCTTGCTTCTGAGCTGGAAAGACTTTGTCCCATTTCCCACTCCTTCCCCCTTCTGCTTCTCACTTGCTCTCCAAGCCCATCCCCTGCGCATTGATTTAATTATTCATGAATTGGAGCTCTAGCACTCTAGTTAATCTCTTGCATTCTTTTCTTCCCAGTTAAGGTGAGTGACAAAGCCACAGTGATGCATGCAATGTTGATTGAAGTATTGATCAGCCTACACCATTTGCCAAACTGGAACAGTCAGTGCTAGTCAGTCCCCACTACACCCCAGGGCATCCAAGCTGCAGATGCTTTGCTCTGCCTGACAGCATTGCTGTACCTGCAAAGACAGTAGCACAACTCCGCTCCGTGCTAGGGCACATGCAGCAAGGAGGTTTTTAACATCTGCAGCAGACTCTCACATCCTGGTTCTTCTGGTGGTGCCAGCCCTTTTTGCTCCTTTCAAAATACAACACATGCAGAAAGATGTGCTTCAACAGCCTGTCATCCCTTCCTCATCCTCAGAGCCCTCACAGCAGTCACCTCCTGGCCAACAAGCCTTCAGCCAGTGCTGAGCAAAGGAATAAAGCACATCCCCTCCTTTTTTTGCTGGGGCTGCCTACTCAGGGTCCTCAGAGTAGTCAAAGCCCTCCCCAGCTGCAGAATCCCTTGTGCATTTGCAGGGCTCTGACTCCCATACCAGAGCTTGATGCAGAAGGACAAGTGGATTGGTTTGTAGTGGCAGTGCAGTACAGGAGCTCTGGTTTGCTGACACTCATGCCGTCTGCAGCGATACCAGGGGCACAAAGTAGTATCAGGTTCTGCCATAGAGCACCCACACTGTGTTTGCAGGGGCAGCTATTGAGGACATCAGTGAAGCAAAGAAATCCTCAGGCTCAAAACCCTGCTTTGGGAATTGGTATCAACAGCAAGTATTCACTAAAAGTACACAAGAGGAGAAGCCAAACAACCTTGCCCTGTATCATCTCCCCATTGCATGCCCAGACACACACCTATGCTATCCCAGGACCTGGGGCGCACTCTGTGCAAGCCAGCATGAACAGACTTGTGCGAAGAAGCAAAAGAAAGCAGAGGCCTGTCCCTTTCAGCACCTGAGCCTCTTTGAAAATCCAGCTTTTGATTCACTCTGTAAGGAGGCGATCAAGTTTGGGCAGAACTGGCCCCGAGGATTTAAAGATATCTGCAAGAAGGGAAAGCGAGGGAAGGATGCACCCAGCCCTAGCTTAAAGGCAGTCACCAACTGCCCTATAATACAGTCCAGTGACCAGATAAAGCCAACAAGGTGCATTTGCAGCAGGAACTGCTCAGCTGTATGCCTCAAACCTCTCCCCCCCCTTTCCTCCACCAACAGTGACCCCATACTCCCTCTTCCCCACTGTCTCCCTGCCATAAGGCAGCTTTTTAAGGACACATATGGCTGTGACTAATGAAGCCAGTGGTTTCACATTCATTAACGGGTGTTTGATCTGCCAGCCCTGGACTCTGCAGCCTTGGCACTCGCTGCCTGTGATGCCTGGCAGGAGAGGAAGGGATCAGACCCTGAAGCTCACAAGGGTGGGAGAAGCTGTGGAGGGAAGGACAGTGCATTGAAAAATTAGAGGACAGCAACATACGATCATAATTTAGCTTAAAGCAGCAGGAGGAAGAATTTCTCAGGCAGCTATTTTTGACACCAAGGCTGCTATAATCTCTTGCCCTTCTGTGCTGCCTTTGTGCCTGTTCTGTTCTCTAAGGAGAATTTAAAGGTGAGCTGTGTTAACAGGGAGAAGGGGGGGAGACATTGTTTCTGATCCCGAGTTAGTATCCAGAAGTATGTGTTGGCCTAAAAAGCTCCAGTAAGTATCAGTGATGAGGACAGGCTGAGAGCCTGCTTCCCACCTGGAGAATGGCCTGTATTTTCAGTTTGCTGAGGTGCCAGTGAATACTTCTGAGACAATATCTCAGGAGGCACTTGTTGATGACCCTGGAGTTGCATGCAGAGAGCAAAGGGGCTGAGGCTGTAACACCTCCAGCTGTGAGGACACAGCTCTAGTTTTATACTGCCCTGAAAAGCTTCAAGTCTCAGCAGCCTTCCTGATCCCCAGGGGCCACAAATCCAGAGCTGAGTGCCCATGCCCAGACATTTTGGTCACTGATGAGGCACGCTCAACAACAGAAGGCAGGAGAACCCAGAAAGTCCAGGTTACCACCTTCAGCCTACTTTTTGTATTTGTCCAAAAGAAATGCCTCCATTTTGTCAGACAAAAGAGCATGAGCTGCTTTCCTGACATCTGCTTCTAATCCACAGCACAAACACACATTCCCATAGAGCCTGACCTTGAGGGGTAATGAACAACTGACTCCAGGTGAGAGGCAGAGGTTTGTGGTACCCTCCTTCCAGAGATGCTCCCCCCTCATCATCTGACAGTGCAACTATTTACTTTTGGACACAAGACTAAGTGAGGGCTTCTGCAGAAAGACCAGCAGAGCTGAACATGAAACATGTAAATGCTTCACTTAGCTTTCAAGTCTGGAACCACAGGGCTCTCTTAGGAGAGGTATTCCTCGCGATATCATGGGATATCAGCTTTCAGATGGTACCACAGGAGACAAGAACACACAAACCTGCAGAGGCTTCTGCATGGTAAATCCCCTCTTTTGCCAGATACTGCCTGTATTCTTGTCTTCAAAGTGATTTCAATACACTATGTTAGAAAGAGTCATCAAGTAAAGGAAAACCCTCAAACCTAGTGGTGCAGTGAATTCATAACATCAGTGACAATTTTTTATTTCTTCAGTCTCTCATTTCAGACTGTGTTGCCTACAGGGTTGAGATCAGGTCTCTGCGTGCATATCTATACACATACATTTTTGTCTAATCAGTGCTGAAAACCAGCAAGGCTTTTCACACACTTGAATGAAATAACTCATTCTGTTGGCCAGCCACACACTATCTCTTTATCTCCCCTTGCTTTCAAGGGCAGGGGAGTGCACAGACATGGGCTACAGCCAGAATGCTGGAGTGCCTTTGAGCCAGTTGCTTGCACACTCTGTCTTTTCATCTGTGAAAGACTACTGATAACACCTTCATCCCAGGACAGGCTGCCTCTATGCCCCAAGGGCATTACAAGCCCTCAAGAATAAAAACCCCATGGGAAAAAAAAAAAGTCTGCTTTTGAGGCACAGCTAGGGAGCTTGAGAAATGCACCCATGCTCCCAAGGCATAGCTGGATAGAAGCATACACTTCAGCGGTGTTCACAAGGACTCTCAGCAGCATGTCCCTGTAATGAAGCATACCTGCAGCGCTAGCCCTGCCAACTGACACCACAAAATGAGAGCTCATTTTTAGACATTCCTTCCAGGTCTGTCTGCGCCTCACCTCTCAGGACAGGACATAATCTTTGTGCTTCTCAGGATGTCTCAGTAGTTTTCTATAGCCTGATGCCTGTTGAATTTTGCATTGGAGTTTGAAGGCAGGAGGCATGAGCTGAATATGCTACAAAGTCAGAGCTGATTCCCATTTCAATTCTCCAGGAACATACAAGTGAATGTTTCATTTAATCATCCCATATTCTCCAAGGACCGCCTGTCTCACCACTGTCTGAGGAGGGTTCCTGTGCATGCAAACACACTTTATATAGGAAAATCACCTTCAGTGAAAGTACACAGGTAGCCATATGGCAGAGCATGTCTCCTATCACAAAGACACTGCCATATACATACGGTGCACACAGCCCCCTTCACATCATGAACAGCCAGGTTCAAAGCATCCAGAACAAGAGGGAAACCCCCAGGGTCTCATGTCAGGTTTGCACAGGTAGAACAGCTTACTGTCTGCTGCGGCCTCAAGATCCTTACCCCAGGAGACAGTTCCAGTACACAGAGCTCAGTGAATCCAGAGGTCTGGCCCTTCAGGGGGTTTTCTGGGTGCAAAAACCCCTTAGAGTACTAAGACTCTGCTCTATCTTTCAGGAAGGAGTGGGAAGAGAG
Organism: Egretta garzetta; assembly: GCF_000687185.1. Taxonomy (NCBI): domain Eukaryota; kingdom Metazoa; phylum Chordata; class Aves; order Pelecaniformes; family Ardeidae; genus Egretta; species Egretta garzetta. The sequence continues at coordinate 1,548,200 of NW_009259602.1, read as the reverse complement.
GGATATACACCCATGCCAGAAAATAAACAAAGAGCCTCAGTATTTGTATTGTTGTAGGACCTACATTGCTGACCTGTAACTGAAGCCTGGCTGTGCTGAGTAGAGCAAATATCAGCTGCTCTGAAGTAACTAAGCAGACAGACAAGCAAGGATAATTGCATTTGTTTTGTTTACAGAAGGGAATGATACAGATGTCATGCAGGAAGTTTTGTGGCAGGGATGGGATTTTTATCATCTCAACGTAGCTGAAAGCATTAACGGAGTTCTGGCCTTTGCAAAGACAGGGTGGAGAGGTGCAGCTTTTAGGGAACAGGTTTTCATGTCAAACATTGATAGGCATCAACAATTCCTTTCTGGAAACGCAAGGAGGAAGCACTTAGATAACCAGACAACTGTATCTCACTACATTAGGTAATTCTTCAAGGGTACAGTGAAGTTCCCTCAAGCAGGCAGGCTCCAAGCCACTGTTCAAAACCAATTCCTTAAGCTTCAATTGTCTGAAAACAGGGAAGAACAGCTATGAAGCAGGAACATATACAGGTATTCACATCACCTAATTAGAGGCACTGCAGGCCAGTGGCTCTAGGCTCCCTCACTGGTGGTCAGGGAAGAGCAACTCTCTCCAAGGGTGACTTACAAAACCTGTCAGATGGATAAAGAAGGACCAGAAATAAGAGATAAAGCAAATAATGGAGATTGGGAACTGAAACTGGAGAGATTGAAAAGGGAATTGAAGGCCCCCGAGCCTGACAAGGATGAGGCTAAAACCATAAATCCAGGCTCCCACGAAAGGATTTCCCAGCTGTGCAGCCCAGGGACTCAGGACACAGCAGGACACCAGTGACTGTGGTTGCACTGCCCCTGTCACTGCCTTGCTTGGACCCCCCAAGGAGCCAAGGCCCTGCAGGTCCTCGTGTCCCACCTCTCCCAGCTGGCACCAGTGAGCCCAAGACAGGGAGCAGTGCTCTCCCTGCCCCATGCCTCTACACCCGTTCTGCCCAGAGCGCTCATACTAGCACACCAGTGCTGCAGAGTTGGATGGAGGAGCATGGAGGTATGGAAGATGTCAGAGATTGTCACAGTCCCATCCCTGCTGGCACAGCTGGGAAAAAAGCCTCAATTCTTTCACTCCTAGCATTTTAAATTTAAGTCTGTCTCCTTGAGAGAACAGGCTGTGAAGCAAAGAATTTTTTTCCTTCCTCCTCCTTCATCCATTTCAAATGTCAAGCAAATTGAGGCCAGCTCTGAAGGGCTAAAAAACCAGACCTCTTGCAGCTCCAGAGCACTGACTTGCATCACATCGGATATTAGCTCCTTGTTTTGTAAATAAGTCAAGGGCAGCTGGAATAATATACCTGTCAAACAACAGTGAGCTTCCAATTTCCCTTGACAGCACCAGCTCACATGTGCTACCTGCCTTTCACAAGAGTCTGCCAGAAGGAATCAATTCTTTAAACATATGTTGATGTATAAACATGTACTCTGTTGCTTTGGTATGTTCTAGCCATTGACCATGGACCTGAGAGAGGCTTCACCTCCAATCTTCATTTCTCATTTTGGTTTCAGGCCAGATCTGGTTCCAGCCTTCCACTGTGAGATTTACTATAGGCAATGCAGGTGGGACATGCAAGTGGGTTGTCCAGCACTTTGTTTTATGACCCTGTCTTCAGTTTATGACTTTTTCACATGCTAATCAGTTCAGCTAAGAGTCTCCATGCTGGGGACCTGTCTGCTAGGCAAAAATCTCTGGCAATGGGTGCGTTTTTTGGGATAACTTTCCCACTTCTGAGAAGAAAGGTAGGCTATTTTAGAGGATAAACCACATATCTTACCTATAGTAAGAACTAGACAGTATTTTGGCTGAATTTTTGCAACTGTCTCCATACTGATATAAAGAAACTCGTTAAAAAATTGAAACTCATTAAATAAAAATAATTAAAGAATAGATATAGGGCTCTGCAAATAGACATTCATTAAAGTTTGCAGAGTACGCCGATATTTTGACAACTGTCACGGTGAAGCTCTTGTGGAAATTCAGTGTTGCGCTGTAGTCAGTGGAGGCATTAGAAGCTGCATCATAAATAATGCATACAGGCAGGCAGTTTGTGATGAGATTAAAAAAGTGCTTAAGAATAGCCATGCCATCCCCACCGTCAGTTCTTGCACATGGAGGCACAGGTCTTGCAGAGCAAATTGTAGGTGCTTAAAGATGTAAGCTACAGGCATAAACAGGAAGAACACAAGTTATTTAAGGCAATCTCTGTTCTGATGTTCCCAGCCTTTTGGAGGTCTGGCTGTTGCCTCAATGTTCTCTCAGAGAAGCAAGCATAATGTTATACAGCTTGTGTTTATTTGCTTCAACTGCTATCCAGGCTCTCAAAGCATGCTATGAACTTGAACGAATTAGGCTGAACCCTATGCTCTAACAGGTGTAGAGGGACCCAGACATCCCATTCAGGGATGGAGAAACTGAAGCTCAGGGAAGCAGTTGTTTGCTCAAGGTCAAAAGATGCCTGTGTTAAAAGCAGAAATACAAGAGATGGCATGGCTCACAAAACATGGGACAAATCTTTGGTGCTATCAACTGGAACAAGTCTCCGCATGTCTGTAGAGCAAAGGCAGTAGGTGCTTGATTTCACTCACAGGATTAGCCCTTCATCTTTATAAACCAGCCCTTTTGTCTTGTTACTTATATACCACAAAGATGCAAAAAAAAAAAAAGAACAGCAGCAGAACATTTGACACAAAATAAAGCTAGCAAAGCACCTGGGCAATGAAGTTCAAGTACTGACTGCACTTCTGGTTATGGAGAGGTACTGCTTAATACAGCAAGGAAGCTACTCTGACCTCTCTTACACTGCTGAGAATAAAGCAGTCAAAATAAGCATAGTAGCAATGGCGTCAAGTCACAGAAAACTAGCCTTGATTATGGAAAAACAAGGCATTTTTGCTTATCAATCCAACAAGGGATAGCAAGGGTGAATTCAATGTCTTAGCTGCAGGCTTAACAGGCTGTGCTGGGTCAGACCCATGTTCCCTCTAATTTGCTATCCTGTTTTATACAGTGGCCAGATGCAGAGGCAAAAAAAAGCAAACATATTCAAGTCTTCCCTGATCTCTGCTTTGAACATTGATTTATCAGACCATTATACTGAGGGTAATTGCATTAAAATTATTAAGACTCAAACTAAGACTTGGACCATTGAGCATAAGCTTAGCTAAACTATTTTTACGTCTGTTCAACTCAGTGCACCATCATCTCATTTACTAAGCTAAATGATCAGAAGTTTAGCACCTCTCTGCAGAAGGTTTTTATAACATTCCCTCCACCAAAGGGCAAGCCATTGCTGCTTGAGTAGCAAAACAGCTCCTGTGAAGCAGCATGCTGTTACCCCCACTCTGAGTAGGGGCTGCTACAAACACTTTACAACTTCATTAGGTGTCAGTGCCTGCAGACACAAACAGCTAGGAAAGCCAGGAACATCACTGCGAGTGACACTGTGGTCTGAGGAAGAACAGTAGCTAAAACACTGACCAAGTGTTTCCACTTTGTGTCAGAAAACAAAAATAAGCAAATAGAAACACAAGAGCTGGGCTGGGCAAGAGATTCTTCAATATTTCCCTGTGTCTGGCTTTTGCTTTCTAATGTTGACACATGCAAAAAATCCCTGCTGCGCCCAGATCTGGGAACACATCCCAGAGCCCATGGAAGGTGCCAGCCCTTCCATCAGGCACTTGCCTGTCACCATTCCCCAGCAGAAACCAGGGCATGCAGCGGGCACAAGGCAGCAGGCTCTGCAGTCACAGGCAGCTTCACTTTGAGCACCTGAAAGAGCCCTTTCCCAGGGCCTGCCTGGCAGCCAGGGGCTGGCATGGGCCAGGATCACCTGCCCTGCTCCTGATGGAGTCAGGGCTACCCAGCTGGGACCCTAGCCATAGTACAGCTCAAGAGCAGAGGGGTTGCTCTGCCCCTCATCAGGAGGGCAGGCACCTGACAAGCTGCCTTTTGCCTGCCTTCCTTGCTGCCTCCTACCCACCACCTCTCCCAGCACTGCCTGAGCCATGGTGATTTCTCATCACTGCTCAGATGATCCAAAGGACCACGGTGGGACACAAGCAGCAGGTTCTTTTCCCCAGACCACTCCACTCTGGAACCACATGGTGTGGAGAACTGGCCCCCACACCCTAGCAACTTTCCATGTTATATCCTGCCTGCTGTATCACTTAGGGGATGGCTATGGCACCCTCCTGGCATGGTCTATTTTCCCACATTCCTGGTAACCAAGTGCTCCCTCAACCCATTATGTTATTCTACAGTCACTGCATAAGGATCCATAGTCTGCTCTGAGATAACTCACTAGGAAGCCCCAGAGTGTTAAAAATCCAGGAATGTACCTGCCTCCAGCCTGCCCCATTTGAGGGCTCCATCTGGAGACCATATTCCCCCTCAGCAGATACAGGCATCTACCTAGAGGGGTAATTTGAGCTGTCTTTCTCAATATATATATTTTTTTTTAATGTTCTAAAACTTATCTTCCCAGCCCTGGGTTTCCTTGGAGCATTTTGCCTTTTTCAATTGATTACCAGCTCCATCTACCCCCAACAAGTTGCAGTTGGTAGTTGTTACTCATTGTTAAAACTGCTTCACTCTGGGGACCTAGCGTGGTTGAACAGGCTGCAGAGAGAAAGAGGGACCTATGTGTCTGAATGGAGACACTGACCAGAAGATCTTCATTTGAGCACATTAGCCAGACTCCTCAGACAATTAACCAAGAGAAGTAAGTGCTTCTAAGGGGCCATGCATCCCATCCATGTCCCAAAGCGGACTGCTAGTATCAGGCAGGAGAACCTACCTCATCTGTTCCTCTTTCTCTTCATTGACTAAGATAATACAGATGAACAGATCAGATGTAGTCATAGGTGCTGCCTTTTTCAGTGGAGTGGCGTAAACAAAATTAATCTCAACCAAAATGTTTATTTTGGCAATGGGAAGCAGGGCCCTGCAAACAAGGACTTCCCCCACCTTTCATTCTATTCTGCAGCTGTGCAGACCTGAGGGGGACAGATTTAGATTACACTGTCTAGCACGGCCTTCTAACGAGATTGCTTTTGGCTGCAAGCACAGCAATACATTTGCAAAACCACTACGCCACCCTGAGATGCCATCTGACTCCATTTAGGAAGGTTTGCTGCAGAGTTTCCCTTTTGCAGATATACGAGAAAACAATCCAAAGTGGGAGGACCGCAAGGAAAAATGTTCTGGCTCTCACGAGTGAGCCTGGGTTGTGAGTCAGGCTGGGAGAGCAGAACAGAAAGAATAGAATACTGGCAACACCTCTTTCCCCCAGAGCTGGCTACATTTCAGCATTACAAAGCACAGTTTGTGAAGCTTGGGGAGCAGCTGAAGATTTAAACCATGTAACACCAAGAATACAAGTCTTTATGAACACAAGACATCAGTACTGTGGCTCCGGTGTTGCTGGGCTTTGCCATTTGGAAGATGACAGCCTCCAGCTGAGAGCTTTCCTTCTGATGGGGAAAAGGTTTGGCCATTCCATTATGCAGGTGCTCTGATGTTTTACCAGGACGGTCATGTACTGCAGCCTCTCCCTCAGTGCAGATGCCACAGGATCTCTCTTGCTGAGCCCCAAAACTTGTAGGAATCTAAAACTTGAAGCCTCCTGCCCTCTGCTAAATGTGGCTGAAATGAGCTAATGGTGCAGAAGTTATGGGAAGCATGTATACAGACACTGATTATATAAGCCTCATTTCTTTAAGAAACCGAGCTAAAAAATGGTAATGAAAAGCTATATAACCTTCCACATATTCTAAGGTTAAATAAGCCTTGCTTTATAAGCATCATAGAAATCTGCTTAGATCCTTTTTCCTCAAAGCTTGCCTAGGTTCAGCACCAGAGTAGTCAGCTGTCTTTTCAGCCTATTTCTCTCATCTACAAGAGGAGAATGTCTGGAGTAGTGACTGCTGGAGAAACTATTCCATCATGCCTCCCAAAGGACATTATGACAGCAGGGTTTTATTCCAGAATAAAAAAACACTCCAAAGTAATTAGCATCCTTCCAAAGTGAAGCAATTATGCTACAGTAAAGTCACTTATGTTCCAGAAGAGTGTGTCCATGCAGGCAACTATTCTGGAAGGCTTCCGGCTGAACAGCTTATTCTGCAATAGCTATTCCAGTCAATCCCTCAGCATAGGCAAGCCCAGAGAATGACAACGTTCTCTCATTTCCCTTCCTATATGGAGGGAAACCAGATTAGGAAAGCTAGTGTTCTTCAGGAGATGTTTGAATTATTTAAACCAATTTGACACGTCCACCGATTTAAGCAAAACTAATTTTTTTGCAAGTTTTATAACCACTGGCAGATAGTTCCAGGAGAAAGGTCAAATTCTTTCCCTGCCCCTAAAGATAAGGCAACAACTATGTTCTGCTATGTTATTAGCTATCAGAGCATCCGCAGGGAGGAATGCTTTTATGAACTCTCCAACCACGCACAAAGCTTCAGAAGCGCACATTTTATTAGACACCAGAGACTCCAGCATAAATCACAAGTCTGAAGGAAAGCTGGCTGTGTTACCTTCGCAGCTCCTGGAACTCCTTGTTCAACAATAAAAAGGATGTGAAAGACAACTAATATTTGAATAGATAACTATGTGCAACCATGGGCAAAGCACTGTGCCCGGTTGCCTGGCTCATGGTGCAGAACAGTACCGCAGATGCCAGTGATGCTCATCTGTTTGCAGCGACAGGGGAGGTGGGAGAGTAGCTCCCAGTGCTGTCTCACTTGCCAAACAGACTCTAAACTGAAGAAGGCAGAAGGGTTAATTGAGACCAGAATGGCCTGGGATGATTTTACTGTGGGCTGGCATGTACTTTAAGTGTACTGGTCTATCTTTGGAGCTCCTTAGCATATTTGCTCAGCTTATTTGCATACACAAATATAAACTGTACTCTCCAAAAATTGCTCAAGCAGAGTCTGGAGCAAATTAAACACTCAAGCTGAGGAGAGAGAGAGGGAGGGAGTGAAAGAAAATTGTAGCTATTGCGTGTTCTGGGCCTGTAGCTGACATGGCTTAAAGCAGAGACTTGCAAACATCGAGTACTAGAAAAAGACACGGAAAACATGACAAGAAAGTCATGCTAGTTTGAGAGGAGATGCGCGAGTAGTTTATTTCTGCATATCTTTCCAGCTAACATGGAAAGCTGTAGCTGTCAGCAGTGATAGGGTTATAACGAACTGGAGAAGGACTTGGGGAAAGATCAAGGCAGAGGACCTGACCCAGAGCTTCTTGGGACAAGGGATACTACTCATTTCCATGGCCTCCAATCAAGCTTTGACTGGCAAGGAGACTAAATTGCATTAGTCCTGTAGGTGCCAGCTTCAACACACATGGCCATGAGCTGGTCAGACTGTGTGAGCAGATCCCACCCCCCAGCTTGAGTCAAACTGGGAAACACATTTTGTGTCAAAAGCCAGTTGGGTAGAAGGCTGCCTACACTGGCTGGTGCATCCCCCTGCCAAAGCAGGCTGCTCTGCAGCACAGTGAAACACAGCTGGGTTTGTGGCTCAGTGACACAGGCATGGGCTGTCAGGACTTTCAGCACAAGGATGCGAATACTTGGGATTTTTACCATTCTGCCCCAGCAGGGGTGTGGGAAGTAAATTGCTTAGTCAAATCCCAGTGGGCAAAAGCCCACATCAGGCTCCGTATCAACAACTCACACACCAAGCTCACCCAGGAGACTGATGGGAAGCTTAGCCTCAAAGAAAAGTCAAATGAAATAGTCTTGCTCAGCCCAGATAAGAGTTTTCTGAACTGGCGATATAGCAGACTTCTGATATGTAAAAGGTTGTTCTGCAAAGGGAAGCGAGCGATTATCCTTCAGGTCACAAGAGGCAGGACAGGGGAAAATAGGGTAAAGCTGCAGGGGAGGAAATAGAAAAAGGTAGATTCAGGTTTCTTGTTAGGGTAAACTTCTTAATGCTGAGGATAAATAAGCACTGGAACAGACTATTCAGTGCATTGAATCCTTGTTAGAGGAGGATCTGTCAGGATTGGTGCGATATAGTCAGTTGTATAGAGGATAAGGGGATGGATTATATGACCTCCAAGTCCCATCAGCCCCATATTTCTATGCCTACACATCTTTTTTACATGTAGAAGTGCTAGGAGTCGAATGCATTGCAAAGAATGAACCAAGAAGGAGAAATTGAGGGGGTTTATCCCTGTCTTAAGGAACACATTACATGAAATACAGCATATGATCCTAGGGCAGGGCTGCGCCTTGTGTTACAGCTGAAAAATCTCTGGTAGCTCTTGTTCAGGGTGGGGCATATTCTTTCCTGACCTCACTGCTAGCAGGCAATCAGCCCTCAAGCACATGAGCCAGAGTTCACCAGACTCCAGAGTAGTTTCTCAAGCGTCCCTGGGAAAACCTGTACATCCACCTGGTGTCCTGTCTCTAGCTGGGACCAATCTCTGATAATCCAAGAGAGACAAAAAGCAGCAGTCCAGAAATCAAAGATGGGAGAAAAGTAGAAAGACTGATGGTGCAGATTCTTCCTGCCCACTGCAGACGGGCACCAGAAGCAGGGCTTCATTTAGCACAGGGTAAGCAGCAGCCAAATTCACTTTTGTTCTTCCCTCCCCCACCTAGAAGATGCAAAGCTCCCTCCGTCAGTTAGCACCGCAAATCGTCTCCCCATTTGCCATTCCTCTCCAAAGCAGCTGACAAAACCCCAAGTTCAGCATTGCCTTAAAACCTGCTCAGCCCAGCAATTTTACTTTGCATTTAGGTTACAAGAGTTAAGAAGGATTTTCTTTGAATGAGCTCTTATTTTCAGGGCAGAAATGAGAGTAATCAGCTCACAGTAGCAATGTTTCCCTCCAACCCCCACTCCCCCAGCAAGCCACCACTGGGGACTGGAATTCATTTCCTGCCTCCTTTCCCCCATGACAGGCAGGCTCTGAGCCCCCAGACAGTGCTGACTCTCAGTAACAATTCTCCAGATGCATTGCACCATGTAAGGACTGGAGGGAATATTGTCACACAGGAGATGGAGGGGAAACTAATGGAAAGACGGGCAAGAAAAGATGTTTCAGCTTGCTTTCTAGCAAACAGTCAGGTCTGTTCTGGAGTGATGGATTTATCTCATGGGGACAGGAAAGTGCTTGAGTTTATCTAGGCTGGCAGCATATGCTGTGTCTCAAGGGGAAGAGGTGGGGGAGAGGTAGGAAAGAGTAAGGAGGCTCTTTGTCAGCCATCGTACCCCTCTCAACCCCCAGCTCCTTGAACTCCCAGGTGGAAGTGAACTAAGGTGGATGAGGCAGAAGGAAATGCAAAGGGACCTACCATACCACCACATCAAACACTTCTAAAAATCAGCCCAAACTGGAACAGCTTTATCAAGTTTTTTCCCCCTGACCTCTGCAGATAAATTAGGTTTGGCTCAAAACAACCTTCAGGTTGGTATTGTGCAAAAAATGTCTCTCTGCCCTTTACAAGGGTTGAAGCTTTTGTGACCAAGCCCTTCCAGACACTTGCTCTTACCAAGCGGTTCCAAAACCATCTCTGGAACAGACCCAAGCTCAACCTCTATTGCTAATCAATGAGCTTTCCATTGGGAGAGTTCCACCTGCATATCCATGGAAGCTTTGTCAATGAAAGCAGAGCTGGCAAGGAGACAGCCCAGGACCTGCATGGCTCTCCTGTTATTTTCTGGCCTCGCTCTGCAACTTCCCCTTAAACATGTTGCCCCAGGGCTGAAGTGACATCCCCACCAGCCTCTGAAATCTCATCACCAGGAAAACTGTCTCCATCTGCTGAAGTGTGAAGCACAAACCTAGATTTTGCCCCGAATTTACAGCTCCTAATTATACATGCCTGAGTGGAGATGGTTGTGACCTTCCAATGTACTTGCAACTCTATCTGAACTTGGGAAAATTTTGAATTACATTAAAATTTTATTAGGGTAGTAGATGTTTAGCCTACTTTAATCATCAGAGGAGTTTCTCCCCAACAGGTGTTTTTCCTGAAGTTTTAAATCTTGACCATTCCCACCCAAAGTTGCCTCTGTTCTTGCCAGCAAGGAAAGAAACTGAGGCAAAAAAAAAAGAATTCATGTGCCTGGCAGAACTTGGGCACATTCAGTGACAAAGATGGGAAGAGATCCAAACAATTCATTGCTGCTTGCCTTTGATCTGCTGAACAATCCTTGCAAGGCCAAGGAGCATCTTGGGCACATTTCTAAAGGAATTACTGGGGAATGGTGGAGCCGAGGTTCCCAGTGAATAGCACAGTTACACACAAAGGATTCTCAAACATTTACAGAGGAGCAGAGTGAGGAATCCTTTTTGTTCTGGGCATGTAACATTAGAGAACCTGTCAGCTTTCATTTCACTTGATGACTTGGGTAAATCTCACTGTCTCTTTGTCTTTTTCTGCTTTTCTTTCTTTCTTTTATTGTTTTTCCGAGAAACAGTTGACATGAAAAATGAGAAACAAGAATTGCATTGTCAGTTAGAAACGCATACATGTAATGAATTGTAAGCTGGTTGACCCTTCTTGGGTATTGATTCTGCTTTTTAACTAGGAAGGGAAGCATGGACTGCTTTGCAGAAGCTGATAAAAGAAAAAAGAAACCTGCCAAATAAAAATTGAACCCAGGATTTTCTTATTTTAAGCTTAAGCTTGTCGCTTACAGGGTTGGCTGGAGCACTATAATACAATGCAATTCTTCCACTGAAAAGAGGCTCCCCCAAAATAACACACTGTGTGCATGAGAAACTTGCCTGTTTTCATTTATCACAGTTTTTATCATAAAGAAAATGTAAATAATTGAGATCACGAGCAAGCCCAGTATTCTAAAAAAGAAAGCTCAAAATATTTTGCTTTCTGGGATTATATCTCACATCAAAATCATAAAGATGCTCATGAAATATTTTCACTCACCGAAGAAGCATTTTTATGAAAAAACATATTTCCTGAAAAAAAAATTTGCATTTTTCAAACAGCTGCAGTAAATCCTTATCTCATAGGGATGCTGAGAGAGGAATGCTAAGCTTTAAACAGTTTTAGAAACGGATCTTCAGCTGGCATAAATCAGCCTAGTTCCACTGAAACAGACTTTGAAGCCCAAATGTGCATAATGCAAGCCCAGGGAAGCTCTCCCGACTTACACCAGGTAATCATTTGGCCTTCTAATTTCCCTCCCCACACCAAAACAATAGAAGCCATTAAAAGTGACACATTCCTAAGTTAAAGTAACAAATACTTTTAATCATCCCAGCAGAACACCTGGGTGAACCTACACTGCTTACACTGAAACCCTCAAGCGTATTCATCAGCATCCCAGCTATTACTGTGTATTGCAAATGATGGGGAACAGGTAACAAAGTGTTCCCGTAACTTCTGCTGTCACATGATGGATGTTGTTTGCATTGCAGAGAGCAGCACCACCATGATTGACTGCATACAGTAGCACGGACTAAGGGACAGGTACTTAGAGAAAAGACTTTCAAACGAGAGCAGAAACACCAAGTGAATTTCCAACGCAAGGATATTTTCAGAAGGTATTTCCCCACACACACCCCATCAGAGCCAGCAAAACACGCTTCTTAAATCTTCTTTAGCAAAAATGTGAAACAGTGAACCTTCAGTCTTGGCAACAAGCACCAGCAGAGGGTGGGTAACTCCGGAAGGTGTGTGCTTCAAAGCAGGTATTCAGCCTGCCGCTTTCCATCACTGCTGCTCGCATTAGCTGTGCGTGCTGCAGTTTCTCCCTTTCTTGGTAAAGGCAGTTTGTAAGTAACTTTAACCAATCTCTCTTCAATCAGCATAACCCAGGGCGTGCAGAACTATGAAACACTGCAGGCTTTCTCTGCAGCACGAGGAAGCAGATATGCTGAGGAGGCTGTGGCAACCATAGAGCAAGCAGGCAGAAACACCAAGCCTTACAGAGGCAAATCTGGATCTACTCAGACAAATGCAGGCATCTAGAGATGCAAAGGGCTGGTTGCCAACTCACGTTTGCCTACCCAAACCAGGACTCCCTTTACTAATCTTTCCAGAATGTGATTACAAGTGGCCTCACATGAAGGCAAAGTTCCTGGTGTTGGTAAAACTGTCCTGACCGCAGAGTGGGATGTGGGTTTTCACAGGGGAACTAGGGCCACTGCCTAAGTTCCTCTGCTAGTGCCCCACGCAGATGTGATGGGAGCTGGGTAGCTCAGGGGACAGGAGGTGCTAATGGAGATGGCACAGGCAAGCTTAGAGGCCAGCAGGTGCAAAAAGGCAGGACACTGACATTTGGGTAAAGCATTAGGAATGCTACAGGGTTAAGTAGAGTGGCTCAGAGGTATATTTGGTGGCCTCAGCAAATACCAGAACCCCCCTTCCATATTTTACACCCAACAAAAGCCACCAACTTACTCCACACCTCATGAGCCCTTCCCTGGGAACAGCCTGGCTGCCGCTTGCGGCTTGCAACACTCCCTCATCCCCCAAAGGATCTCAGACATAATCTGGGGCACACTCAGTGCCCTGCAGGCCAGCTGTCCTTACTGAGGGGCATGAGGGGGAGGAACAGCAGGACAGACTGCAAAAGCAAAGCCAACAGATGGGCATTTTCAGATGAATTTTTAGCTGTTCCCCTTGATACTCTTTATAGCAACGCAAGACCTCCTGAGGCACAGCCTTGGTAAACTTCCACTCATTTACCACTGCATGCTGAGAAGAGAAGTCTGGGGAGGGGTTTGGGGCCGGGCTACACAGACAGCAGAGCTTTCTCTGGTTTTCTTTGTCCTTTGCTCAATATAGCTCCTAGATACACTGAAAGCAGTAAAAAAAAAAAAAAAAAAAAAAAACCCCAAACAAAAAAAACCAAGAAAAAACCCGAAAAAAAAAAAGGC
>NW_009259602.1:1530344-1535009 GCF_000687185.1 Egretta garzetta | reverse complement strand
ACACTGAAAGCAGTAAAAAAAAAAAAAAAAAAAAAACCCAAACCAAAAAAACTCAAGAAACAACCCGAGAAAGAAAAGTGCTGTGTCGACATTTCTGGGGCAGATGAGGAGGCAGAGATGGAAATGAATTACTGTGCAGCTGCTGTCTCATTGACAGATATCACTGCTCTTTAAAACGCACTTATCTCACTGACAGATCTGCTGCTTTTTTCCACTACCTCCTCTTGCTCTCCAGGCTGGAGGAAGGTATACAAGACCAAAACCCAGAAGTAACAAAGTTTTCTTACCTTATCAATACAGCTCTGAGGTTGAGGGAGGCAGAGTAGAGCAGACAGGAAAATCACCTAGCACCTACAGCAAGATGTAACAACAAAACAAAAACACAGCCAGAAGCTCTAGCAGGACATCAGACAAGAAGCAGCACCACATTTCCAGTACGAAAGCCTAGGAGGCTGTTGTGCTGCTCAATAAATACTGCTGCAAAGGCAGTGCCCCCAGGTGCTGGTGCTGGTGGAGGCATCACGGCCTTAACAGAAACGGCTGGGTAAGGAATGCCTAAGCCATGGTTTGTTTACAATCACAACAGCTCACTCCAATGCCATGCATAGATCTCAGACAGAAGGTTGCATCTTCAGGTAATTTTTAACAGGCTAAAGAAACTGACACAGTAATATGGGAGAAAATATTTTCCCAAGGAGAAGTCTGAGCAGAAAGCTTTAGTGTCCCGATTAACTGAATCGGCTGCATGCCCTAGTGAGGCTTAGGACTGCCATATCGCTTTCACCTGGTTCTCCATGAAACAATCATGCTGTCTGTGTTTCTGCTGGTTTGCTGTTTGTCCTACAGAATTCCTGAAATTCCTGTCCAGTTTCACTCCATTTACAGGAGACAGGACACTGTGCGAGAGTGAAGTTCTGACAGATTTCTGCATCTTAGGGCTGGGGGGAGAAACTGTTCCTAGCACTCCAGGAAAAGCTGCAGCGTGAGTCCATTAGACACTGAAGAAGCTATGCAAATGCTCATCCTTTGGAACTATGAGTCCATAGGTTCCCTGGTGCAAGGACGTATTTAATAATGCATTTAGGTTTGCAAAGTGAATAAGGTTTCCTTGCTCTTGTTCCTTGCTTGGATGAGTGGAAAAGATCCCCCTACGCCGAGCTGATTCTCAGACGTCCCTAGGGAATAGCTACAATTATTATCCAAATTGCACCATGATGCAAATGATGATTGTGCATTTGAAATTTTCCATTAGTACTCATTGAAAAGAGTTGAAATTCCTTAAATCCAACAAAAATACCTGAGAAAATATTGCCTTAAGCAAAAAGTGTCTCTCCCACACTGTGTTGTACTGGCTGAATTGCTGACCAACAGCTGCAAAACTGGCATCTAGACCCAAGCCTCAAATGACCTTCGGTTCATGCCCATCTTTTGATCAAGCTTTGGAGTGAAGGGAAGAGGAGCCGCAAGGTCTAAATAACATTCAGAGTGATAGGGTTAGCAAGGGAAATGCTTTATGCTGATCACATGGAAAATAACATCAAAGCCTGCACAATAAAGTGAATTTATTAAATTGGTCAAAAAAAGTTTATTTTAAAATCAATTGATATTGAACCTCCATAACAAAGAAATCATAAACTCCTTGCAGTGTAATGAACTTGAATTGACCTCAGCCACTCACCCTGAAAGATGCAAAGCCACTAGTCAACGCAGACAGCCCCCTCACCTGCTTAATCCATACCCTGCCCAATTCATAAAAGCTGTAGCTCTATAATTTAGAACATAGTCTCTCCAATCTAGAAGCAAACTGCGCTCTAAGCAATTAAATTCAGAAGCCACTAAAGCAGTCAATTCCCCATTCTGAGTACATCACCTGTTTAGAACATAGTGACTGTTTTATCTATGAAGTAGTAAATGGCGTAAATCTAATACCCAGTCAGTAAAATACTCTTTCAGAGAAAGGATGCTGTGCTATCAATTTGTACAGTCTACCAACAGGCATCTAGAGACTCTCTCTCCAGCCTGGGGTTTATTATCTGTGGACATTAGAATCAACAGATCTACACTGGATCCAAACTAAAATCACAACCCACTCTAAAACTTAATGTCTGACCTAGATAACAGAATGGATCAGCCTGGAAGAGCACTTTTCCTTTTCTCTTTCCTTTTATTTTCTTTTTTTTTTTTTCCCTTTTTACTGTTTGCTGAATGCTTAGAATTTTCTCCTGGAATTGCAAATCCTTATATAGCAAATTTAAGCCTACTGTCAACGAGTTTGTTTTCACCAAACAATCAGAAATAGTCAGTGGGCTGCCTGGAATCCATGGCTGCAGGTCAGCACAGATCTAAACTGAAGTGGGACACAGCAAAACATCTCCTGGCTTATCTGCTGACCTGCCAGTCCTGTGGAAACACTCAGAAGAGACCAAAGCTCCTTGCTCAGGAATGAAAGGCACTGCTGGATTTGGAATACAGGATCAAAACAGAAATTTTTCCACGTGGCCAGTGACTTGGGAGCCTGTCTAAATACTATTTTCAAAATGGTGCTGGGATCTCTAATGGTTTAAAAATATGACCCCAGATTTAAGATATCCAGCTGGCAAAAAAGACGTACTCTTGTGAGCTTGTGCAGCTAACAGAGCCTTGCTGTTTTCCGAGGTTCAGGGCTACACAGATTTCCTGTAACAAATGAGTTGCAAGTTCTGACTGAAGGTTTGCTCAGGGCTGAGCAATCAGCGTGTCCCTGGCCTGCGTGGATCCTCTGGTGCCTATCGCTGCTGCTGTGCTCTCACCGCAGCTCTTCCTTGAGCTGGGGAAGTAATTTCGGTCTAGCTAGCGAAACCCATCAGAACTTCACTGGGGATCTGCTGAAATCAGCCGATAGTTCAAACTGATTAAGACCGGGACTGGCAGACACAGAGAGAGAGAAGTAGAGGCAGTTGGGCTAAAAAATGCTGCCGAGATTGACTGCAGTAAAGAACCAATAGAACACCTAAGAAATATCGGCGTATATTTCTATAAAAAGCGATATCCCCCCTTATATTCAAGGAAGTCCTTACTAAGCAAACTTCTCGGATTGAAACCCTGTAACCTGTGTTTGGCTCTGGAGCACCCCAGGGCCAGGGAGTACCATGCCAATACCAATTACAAGTGAAGGGACAGAGGTTTGCCCCGTCAGCACTTTTACGTGTGCAATTAGTCTCCCTAACTGTCTTGTGGATAGGTGAGGCAGCCCGCCGCTCTCGGCGATAGGAGAGGGATGCTGTGTGCATGACGAAAAGGCCGGACCTTGCTCTGGGCTCCAGCCATTCACAGAGCCAAGTGGCTGCTCAAAATCACATTAGCTCCTTGGAAAAGTGCTATAGCAAGGGAAAACTGGAGGAAAGAAATTGGCATTGCTCTTCCCCTTGCCTCTGGGTTCCCACAACGACTGCAATCACTCTTGGCTCTTTGAAGGCACTCTGGCTTGGCTTGAGAGAGGGCCATCGGAAAGGGAATCGCAAAAAAGCCCAGACTGCCTTGCATTGCGTGTGAGAGTGTACGTGAGCGGGTGAGCACGTGTGCACCGGGGTGGCTTGCAGGAGAAAACAGCCCGAGTCAGCTCTGCAGGCTGGTGCACGAGTGTGCTTGTGTCACTTTGCAACAGCCCTTATCAGGAGGGATTCCTCCAGCCACTGAGCACCATTTCCTCCCATCTGTCCCTGTAGTGCCTGGGGGACTGCAGGTCTCCTCTCCGTGCAGGTCATGAGGTGGTGAGTAGGGGAGTGCATGCTGGGGGCACTGGCTGCAGCTCTTACAGATGCTCATGTCCTCCAGGCCAGCAGCTCTGATTCTCAGCCTGCTGCTAGATTGGTGTTTCTTACCCTATGCTTCTCCCAAGCCTTCAGGAAATTATAGGAGACTTGGATCCAATGACAGCTGGGCACATTCCCAGATGTGTGATCCTTGCTCCCAAGACTGACCTTTCCGCAGCCTTGCGGGTGTCCCAGCGAGCTTTCCCTTGCTCTGCAGAGCTGCATGGCAGCACACTGGTGCCCTGAGTGAGGGGTTTGCAGTGATCTCTAGAGAAGCAGGGGTGTATGGACACTGAGAGGTTTCACCAAATCACCAACAAAACTGTGCAGAAAAATACTAGAAACAAAAAATCCACCCACATGCCCAGAACAAGCGTTCAGGGCATGATAGAGCTGTCTTCTTCCCAGACGTGTGCCAGACTTGGCGGGCTCCGCTTCCCAGGAAGTTGCTAAGAGTGGCAGTGAAAGAGGAATTTGATGAAACAGCTTGAAATTAAGCACTAGACTTTTCTTCTCCACCTTCCACCTAGCCATCACAGATCCACCAGTGCTGTTCCTTTCTATGAACAGATCCTGGCCAAAACCCTCAGGAAGAGCTTCTCTGAGGACTGTGGCCAGATGGTTGGTAGCTGCACATCACCAGGGCCAGACTTATGAAGAACTAGCTTGAGGTGCTGATTTATTTTGCTGCATCTCAGGTGCTTGGACAGACGGGATTTTCTGAACCTTATGGGAACTTCATACCTCAAAGACACCTCTCCTTCTGTGAGAGTCAGAGGAAAGAGGCCAATGACAGCAGAAGTTATTAGCGGTGCGTACCAGGCAGCAGGTTGCATACACCTTGCTTCCCTCAGGAGTCAGGCTTAACTTTAAA
>NW_009259602.1:1521282-1530319 GCF_000687185.1 Egretta garzetta | reverse complement strand
CCCATCTTTATTTTTAGAGTTGTAATCAGAAGAACATTTTGTCTCCCAGTCGGATCAGAATGTCTGGAAACGTACAGGGGGCAGCTCTGCTCCTCTTTGCTTTTTTAATAAGTGGAAGAGTGGAAGCAGTGAAAAGAGTGGGAGGAAGGAGGCAAACGTGCACCTCGGTGCTGAAATGGCCCAGCAAAGCGATCGCGCTGTTATCAGCACCGTTGTGCTTTCTGTGAGTGCCTGTAGAAGAATGGAGAGGCTTGCAAGGCAGAAGAAAAGCTTCATTTAGAAATGCATTTCATTTACATTTTTATAACAAAACTTCAAAGTTCTGATTGATCATAAGGGCTTTGCTTAGTACAAAGAGCAGAATGATTAAAGCTCACATAAGCAACGATTGTGAGCCAGAAGTGAAGTCATTCTCCCTTACTGATGGAGGTATTGTTTATCCTGCAAAGGTTTACACCTTCTCCTCAAATAAGAAAAGAGCTTCTCGGCACTCTGTATTTATATTGAAACCATGCGTGTGCAGGCAAGGTCTCCAAGACGAAGGAGAGAAGATGCAGCCTCATTTCCAACTGTGTGTTTAATAAACAGCCCTGCAACCGGAGAGTAGACGAACCTGTGAAGGAAAAGTTCCCACGTGTGTTAACCCATGAACACTAGTCCATGCTAAGAAACAGAGGCCAAAGGACCACATGCAAGCAAGCATTGCCCATTGGTGCTGTGCAGCTTTATGCCTGCTGAAGACCTAATACCTTGTCTGCCTGGGACAAGGAAAACCCACAGGGCCCTGCAGGGCTTGGAAAGGGAGTAAAGCACTGGACAGCAGGACTGTGGGCAGAGCACTTAATCCTGCTGTGCCTCAGAGCCCCCAGCTGTACAACAGGGGGAATAACACTCCTTTTGCACATCTTTTGCCTCCCACCTTCCCTGAGGCAAAGGCAAAACCCCCCAATGTTATACAGAACAGTCACAGTCTGAGTTAGGTCCACCACATTGGTAGAGCCATCAAAATATCAGTATAGCGTTCAGAGCTCTCACCATGGGCCAACACATGAATGCAATTTGAAGTGGCCATCACCCAAATGCCCAGACCCTGCTTGTAAATCTGACCTCTTCAGCATCACGAGAATGTAGGATCACACTAAACCCCATCTCATAAGCCTCATCAGGAAAATGGATCAAAAGTTGGATAAGATCTCTCCTCAGACTCAGGAGTCAGAAATTTTAGAGAACTGGTTTGGAAATTATCCAAATGATATAATTAAGGGATCAAGATTAAGTTAAACTAGACTTAAAGAGCTCTGAAACTGTATCAGATACATTCAAGCACAAAATCGTTCTGCATTGCGGCACCATTTGGAGGTTCTGGCAAAGAGGTCCAGGTTCTATCATGATGCTTGTCTATGTATTAAGATAGGGCTTCAACTCCTCAAGCCAGACAGGTCTCTTATCCTACATGCTATCCAGACCTCTACTGAGAAGCAACCGCTGCCTTAGTGACTTTAGTGTCTATGTAGCTTTCACCTTCCATTTGCAGACCCCTACAACTTTACCAGTAGAACTATGGATCCAGCATAGTAAATTTATGCCTGGTAATAGTAGGCTTTACTTTCCCTAATCATTTTGGCAGATCCTTTAAAAGTAGCCTAAGTACTGCCTAGACTTGCAGAACACAGTTTTAAACCAGCAGATTAAAAAACTGAGGTGGATTGCATATATGTGAAAGGAGGAATCATTGTTAGATTGAGTTTTGATGCTTAGGATAAACCTTCTTTTGTTGGGAAATTTTGCCAGGAAACCTCTTCTCTGCTCCACATTGGAAACTGCAGCCCAATCCATATGCTAACCTGGAATAATAAGGGGTAAAAGGCCTGATATCCCAGAAGTCAGGACCTCAGGCATGAAATTCTTGGCTTACACCCATCCTGAAATTTTCAGCTTCCATCAGGCAGAGCAAGAGTTAAATCATCCCATCAAGATAAAAATTTATGTGTGGGGAACAACCTAAAACTGTTCAAAAGCGATGAGCAATATTGACTACCGTCACTGGTGTGATGCTGGAATTTAAGAAAGCTGGGGTTCAGTCTCAGAATTTGAGGCATTCCAAATTATTTATCCCACTTAACGATCTTAGCTTGTTCCCAAAGCTTCTCCCTTAAACATCAGTTGAAGAACCAGCATTTGGAGACCTGAGTGATTTAGAAATTGCCCAGATTTTTTATCTTTTTGATTCCTGAATGTAAGTCACATCTTGATTTAGAGTGTATCAGATCTCGAATTATATTTTTTTTTTTTCCTGATTGAGAATACATTTGTGGTGAAAGGAGCACTGTGTATTTTATTTGTAATGCTGTGACTGGGTTTAAGATTGGCCAAACACAGTGATATATGCCTGCTCTGTTCTCCTCATAGCATTTTTTCTGGCTCTTTAGTGGGAGGTTTATGGCTTTTTTGTGCAATATGAATTCGACAGCCTGTATGGGTTTTTTAAATAATAAATACAATGTTTACAAGAATAAAACCTCAATTTCGGATAGAAATATGCACCCGCATATGTATGTCAGTGCCAGAGGCTCCAATCCCTTCCCATTGGTAAGGACCAGGGGGAAACTCACAGATGCGCACAGTCCTCAGCTGGTTTAAGCAGCTGGTCTTGGCTCGCGGGGAGCTTCGCAGACCTGTCCCTGCTACGGCTCACCCCAGCACAGCAGCTCTGTGTGAGAAGGAGGGAGGCTGCTGCTTTCCCGAGGGATGTGCCAAATTACGGGCACTGCGCTGCCCACGGGAGTCACACGCCTGGGAGGCCAGCAGCTGGCATGTGCCACTTGTCACAGCGCTCCTTCCCCTGCCTGTCCCCTGCTCTGTGACCCCGGCACCCGGCATAGCCGGTCAGCAAGGTGACAGCCCAGCCCAGGCCAGCCCAGCCCACGGGAAGGCGATGGTGCTGGGAATAGGCAGGCCAACAGCCCCAGGAGGGATGCAAGCTGGGAGATCAGCACTAAACCTGCCCCTTGGAGGGGCTCAGCTGGGAGTGAGGTACCTCTTACTGCATGGCACAGCAACAGTGTTCTTGCAGCATGAGTGGGTCCTGATTCCATATGTAGGTCCTATGATTCCATAGATGTGCTCTGGTGCCAGGCACCAACAACAGCCATAGCTCTGCAGGCACGGAAAAGGGACCAAGAGCAGGACTCAAATCCCCATGGCTTCATGAGTTACCACAGCCCAGCCAAAGCAGGGCAAGCATCTGGACACGTCTCAGGTGTGAGGCTGGGTGCATTAGAGCTTTCATCGAGCTCTGAGCCTACACATTTCTTTCCCAATTGTGGTGCCAGATTACATTTCAGTGGCCAAACTAGAAAGGGGGTTTAAGGGGTATTGCCACTGTGAAGTACACAGCCCATTGATAAAAGTTTTGTGTTTAGCTCACCTGGTACTCAGCTGCCCGGGAGCAGGTGACCCAGCAGCAGGGAAGTACAGGTTTTAATACACTTATGACTCCTAACTGCAGTTATAACCCAGCCATCATGAGTATGATTACCGAAACCACTTTTAAACCAAAACTGCAGATGGACTGTTTTACTGCCACGTCTCCTTAATAAATGTATTTGGAAGAGTAAAGACAAATATATGATGCTGTGGAAAATGACACCGGAGAGGCTACGGAGAGGCCGTAACCAATGATCAGAACTAATGGATCACTATTTAATAATAATACTTAGCACTTGAATGGGTTTGAAGCTTCAAAGAGCTGTGCAAACGGTAACTAATTAATGCACACAAAATCCCAGCCAGGTATTACTGGATTCTTCCCCTCCTTACACAATGCTCAGAAGATTACAGCCATTAATTGTCCCAACAGTCGCAGTGGGGG
Source organism: Egretta garzetta (assembly GCF_000687185.1). NCBI lineage: Eukaryota > Metazoa > Chordata > Aves > Pelecaniformes > Ardeidae > Egretta > Egretta garzetta. The sequence continues at coordinate 1,526,448 of NW_009259602.1, read as the reverse complement.
AGCCTGGAGATTGCTAAGATAGGAGGAAGCATGTTCATGCTGATGTGAACCCCACAACGCACAAAATGAGACGTTCAGGCCCTTGGGGACGTTATTGGAGCTAATGATTCATCCCCTCCCAGTGATCCTAAGGGCTGCTGTTATTATCACCCTAATTTTCACAGGGAGGAGAGAAGGGAGCATCAGAAGATGAAGAGCCCGTATAGGAAATAGGTAGAGGAGCAGGGTTAGAAGGCAGGCCTTGGGGGTCATGCCTCTGCTGGTGAGCAGCAGCACGGCCCCACCGAGCAGCAGAGATGGTGGTGTGGGTGCAGCTGCAATCGTACACCACGGTTTGGCCGGGGAGGGGGGACTCCGTGTGCCGTATTCCCCATCCACTCTGCTTGAATGTAAATATTTAGCCACGTTGGGTCCGGAACACCCGCTGTCCAGGTGGTAATAAAGCTAAATCCCTCCTCAAACATCCAGGCACCTCCTCCCTCTGGAAAGGCCATTTGGTTAATGCAATGTTTGCACATGTTAATCTGGAGCAGGTTGACACAGAGCCACCCCCTCCGAGGTAAGGGTTGCGCAGATGGGGAACCGGGCGCCGGCGCTGCGATTCACCCAGGAGCAGTGCTTCTGGGCCCTGCCAAGACCTGTCTGGAGGAATAAAGGAGAAAGCAGGAGCACGACCCCCTGTCCCCGGGGGTCTGGCAGCACAGAGAAGAGGGTCCCAGCTCCTGGCACTGATGGTACAGCTGCTCTCTCTCCTTTTGGGGCTCCAAGGCATGCACCCTGCCCAGGTGCAGGGCAGGCTCGGGGGCATGGGGCTCTCCGTGGGGCGAGGGGCAGGAGGCTGCCCCAGCCTGGCCATGGCCTCGCCACTAAACACCTGGGAAGGGCCAGGGAGGAAGAAGCAAGGGGTCTTCACTCCCTCAGTGGCAGCGTTTGGGGTCTCTGGCTTGTCATTTAGTGACCAGGCAGAGTTTACATCCATTCTGCCACTGGCACACCAGGGGACTGTCTCACCATTTTGCTACCGTTCTCCTCTTTTTTGGATTTATGGTATAAACTCTTGAAGGTAGGGGATGTCTCCTGTTGGGGCTATGTGTAGCGCCTTCACTGTGGTCTGTTGCTGGTGGGCTCGTGCCTCTCCCTCTCTACTGGTAGCGTATGTGGCTGTGGAGTCAGGTCAGGGGCAGAGGGGAAGGCACCAGCCAGGAGCTTACAGACCTCAGAGCTGAAGTGCTTGTTCCCTGTGCTGCAATCCAGACTAGCTGCTGTGTCCTGCGACTAGAAAACCCAGAGCAGACAAAACTGCAAATACTGCTGTCGCACAGAGAAACTTTCAGCTCATCTCCTTCCTGGCTGCTCTTCAGGACCAGCCCAGACCATTTCCACCTCCAGCCACAAAATACCAGGCTTGACAGACCTGAGCTCTCCTGAGTTATCACAGATTTCTCCAGATCCCTCACTGTGTAGCTCTATAGATCAAAAAAAAAGCTTGCCTTTCCCTTTTTGCATGTGGTTTGTGATCACTCAGTTGGGGGTCACAGCACAACTAACTAATCTTCAGGCTTACAGGGCATTTTGCCATCAGCAATTCAGCACAGGGGAGGGGAACAAAATTATTTCTTTTCTTTGTCACTGGTCCTCACACTAATATCACAGTACTGAATGGGATCAATGAGAATGTGCTGCTACACTTCCTTAATGCTTTATTACAGACACCAGGGTCCTGCTAAACAGCATAATAAAATATCAATAAATAGACTGTTTGCTGTAAAGGCTCCTTCTGCTTCTGCAATTTCTCCACCTCATGCACGATTTCTGCAGCTCAGTATGCCTCAGCATAGCCAGAGGGTACTCTGGCATGTGGGGAGAGATGGGAATGGGTAGAGGGATGAATGAATGGACAGACTGGTAGCAGGCACAGGGGTGTCTGTTTTCAGAGGCTGGAAAGAAACAAGCACATCACCAGAGAAACACTGGTGCCCACTAGAATTGTTCTGCTTTCAGCTTCCTACAAACAACTAACGCCAAAATCGGTTGTGAAAAAGCAAGACTGATTCTCCTCACTTAATGATTCTCCTCACTTAATAACAATCCCAGAGAACAAGAAACACAGCAATTATTTTCATCCATTTTTTTAAACCAAGATTTTGGGGACTGCTGGTATGAAGGGACATTTCACTGGAAGGGTAGTTAATACACATACAGAAGTAGTGGGGGGAAAAAATATTAAAAGGCCTACATGAACCCGAATCATTGTGATGAAGTCCAGGCAAAAATGGGTTTCAATGATTGATGAAAACCACCAGGATTTTCATTTTGGAAAAAAAGGCTTTGACCTTCCCTCAGAGCAGGAAATCTTTTATCCATCCTGCTCTTCTAACCTGCTCCATTTTTGATATAATCTTTTCTTTAGTGCCTCTGCCTAGAATATCTCAGCAAAGCTCCTCTGCTGAGAGACAGCTGGGTCTGTGATGCAGCGTGGTATAACACAGACCTCCTTTTTTATTAATAGCTAGCGGTCTACCCAAGCCTTTGGGTTAGTGAGGGCTCCATGCAGCCTGACTCTGAATCTCAGCCAGTCTGTGCCTGAAAAATCTCTGCTGACCAAGGTCTGTCCTACAGCTTCCCCCTGGGGGCTTTGGCAAAGTACCTGATAAAGATGTCTTCATCGTGTCTGACATCAAGCTATCATGCTGTTTACAAGAGATCTGTCGCAGACGAGTGCCTTCTGTACGGAAGCCGTTTCCTCCCCAGGCAGAGAGCAGAGGACATCCTAAATTAGCTCCCAAGGATGGAGTTATTCCAACACACCCAGGTACTAACTAAGCCAGGCTTCAAGCTGCATGGAGCTGTGTCCTATTATGAGTTTCATTTACGACCTGTAAACTCTCTCTCATTTCTGATCCCTTTCCTTCTTTGTTTGGCTTACTGATCTTGCAGTTTATCCAGAAATTCAGCTGGAGAGAGGGTAAAATTTGGAGGGGAGGGATAGGAGATGGCAAGGCTGAGAAATGCCTGCTGGGAACGGTTTGGAAATCACCCAGAAGTAGGAACACATCATTGTTTAGGGGACTGTTAATATGAAACAAAGCAGTCAGGAGCCCTGTCTCATGGGCTGCAACCCACTTCTCTCAGCCATGCATGCAAAACCCAGGAGTGCAGCTTACAAGAGTGGCTGTAGTGCCAGCTTGCAGACCTATGGGCAGAGTCCAGGAATTCTGGATGTCCAGGTCCTCATCAAATCCTTTCCCTGATGCCTTCATTTCTGTCTGCAGGCAGGGGAACAGATATCCTCCATGAACTAGGGTCTTCCATGTCCTCTCTTCCCCCCTCTATCACTGCACTGGGGAGCTGCGGAGCAGAGCGAGGTGCATGAGCGTGCGTGCATCTGTGTACAGAAGGGGGGAGGCATGAAGTGGTGAAGGGTTCATTTCTCTAATCATAAATTCAGCCTCCCGTAAATTCAATTCCGTGATGCTGCGTCTGTGACGTCAGTAAATCACAGCCATAAAGAAGGGAAGGCAACAGCAGCATGCAGAGGGAATGTAAATGCATCCGGGAAGCCCGGGCCATCGCTCACACCCCGCTGCTGCTGAGCTCAGCCAGGAGAGGCAGGTCTGGAAGCTGCACAGGAGGAGATGCCTGTGCCGGTCCTACCCTGCGAGAGCGGCAGCACGCTGCTTCCCCATCAGCCGCTGGCTTCACCCAGCAAAGGCAGCACCTTGCAGAAGAGGGCAAGCGTCTCCTTGGAAGCTGACTCAGCTGAATGGACCTTTGGGTTCAGTGGAGGATACCTTGTGTCTCCAGGAGGCTTTTAACAGCCAGGTCTCATCAGCTCTGTCTCTCTCTGATATTCCTCTTGTTTTACTGACCAAATTTTCCCCAGAGGAAGAGCATTTACTGCAGTTTGACACCTGCGGCACAGAGATGGGCGCATAGCTGTACCAAAGATAGTGGACTGCTCCTGTGGATAACAAGTGAGTTTCTGCCTCCAGCAGCAGTCTGACACTCCCACTGAAGGTGCTCCTGCCCTGTATATTGCAACACATAAAATCCCTTCAGATCCCACTAAGTGGGAAGGGACTGCAGATATTGTTGGGGGTGAAGAATGAGGCATTTGTAGCCTGGGAAGATGCTGAGACCTCTGCCTCCTCGTGTGCACTGAAAACATCATAGAATCATAGAATCATAGAATCATAGAATCATAGAATCACAGAATCACAGAATGTCCTGGGTTGGAAGGGACCCCTAGAGGTCATCTAGTCCAACCCACCCGCAGGAGCAGGGACACCGCTAACTAGATCAGGCTGCTCAGAGCCCCGTCCAGCCTGGGCTTGAATGTTCCCAGGGATGGGGCCTCTAATACCTCTCTGGGCAACCTGTTCCAGTGTTTCACCACCCTCATTGTAAAGAACTTCTTCCTTATATCTAGTCTAATCCTACCCTGGTTTAGTTTAAAACCATTACCCCTTGTCTTGTCACTGCTGGCCCTACTAAAACATCCTGATCTGTTATCACAGCCAAATCCACCCTGCACGGCTCTGCCCAAACCACTTGCTTCTTCAAAAGCAGATCCCAGCTGGCTTTCACACCTAGGTGACCTTCTTCAGGGCCGCTTCCCCCTCGCCACCCCGCTGCCTGGACATCACGTGTGTGGCTCTTGGCAGCCCAACAATCATGCTGAGCAGGGAGAGCCTGCCATGCCCCTGTGTGTACAGCACTCCAGCCTCCCCCACCCCCCTCCCAGTACCCCCTCTTTGAGTCCCCTGGTACTCCAGCACAACCTATTTGGGATTTGGCCCCCTCTGCTTTGCTGTGTTGCTCCCTTGCCCGCCCCTGCCCTTGCAGGGTGGTTTTGTGAGCCCCCGAGCTGTCACAGCGTGACTGCCGGCTGTCCCCACCCCCCCGGGAGTGAAGCTAATGCTGGGTGACATCTCATGCCCAGCACATCACACACCGAAGACGAGACCAGCTGAGGCTGCTCCCTGCTTCCTGTCCCGGAAACTTCCAGCACCAGGCACCTAAGCCTCCCTGCAAAGAGCTTTTCCATGGTGATGGAGGGGTTTATTTAATGCATCAGAAATCAGCCTGTCACAGACTTTGCCGCCTCCTTTCTCTCCAGAGCAGGGTGACTAACTCAGCAGCAGCAGCAGGTTGGGTCACGGGCTC
>NW_009259602.1:1503237-1521235 GCF_000687185.1 Egretta garzetta | reverse complement strand
GCGTGCAGGGAGCAGACAGTCTCAATGGCTTCTCCATACTAGGGGCTGGCTGTTATCGCCCTTGGCTGTGCATGGCAAAAGCCATCAATAAGGTCTGCTAGCGAGGAAGCTGGGTAAAAGTTGCTGTCCTCCCCTCCTGCTTCTGTAGAAAAAAACTCATCTCAGCCCTGCAGGCTTCTTTTAGCCGCCTCCATTCCTTCTCTGTGGAGAGACTTTGCACAGGAGCCGCAGACAGGCAGGGGCCATTTCTATTTGCAGCCATCCCAGTGCCTGTGCTTCATCCGCTTGCTGATAAAATGCCCCTCCCCACCGAAACAAAGAGCAGCTTCTAAAAAAATCTACCCGCCCTCTACCTCCAAACCACGCTTCACTTCTGATTGACAGCTTGGGAAAGTTCCTAATTATGTCCCCTGGACACTTCGGAGGCAACCCACCCCACAGTGTGATTTGATGGCTCAGCGAGTGGATGGCCTCGTTTGTACTGATTTATATTACAGAGCCAGATCTAGCCTCATCAGCCTGGCTTGACCTAGTTTTTCTCTTGCATAGGTCAATAAAAACACAGCAAATAGAGCTAATCAGACACTGAGGATGCACAGTTAATTTGGGCTGGTCCAAACTTACAGAAACACTGCAAACTCTGCTGTCATGAGGAAGGAGAGAATAAATCCTTCCCTAAAAAGTCAAAGGGAACTGTACAAAGAACATGCCATTTCCAGGACACATTATGTATGAGGCTTTTTTTTTTTTTTTTGCTTGCTTGCTTCCCTTTTGGCCTGTCTGCATCTGGTGGATGCTGCACGATTCTCCTTCCCCTGAAAGCAGAGAGGATTGGTCCCTTCTCTGCACTGGGGTTATAAGCAATCACCCAAAAGGGCATGAAGTCAGAAAAAAATCAAACAAAAAAAAAAAAAATGTGTGCAGCTGGCTCTAGAGTGTCCAAATAAATCCTGGGTAAATGCCAGGCTGCCTTAGTCACCGGGACAAGGACAACCTCCTTTAAACAGCCTGTGCAGAGAGAGGAAGAGCAGCCACATCAGAGGGCTGGCTACCTGGCGGCACTGTGCCATCGCTGCGGGCGTACAGCCGACGGGACCGCAGGCGGAGCTGGCCCGACAGCGAGCAGACACACGGGAACAGGCGCGCTGTGGAACATGCCTTAGAAAGCAAACATGTGTTAGGCACACACAGCGGGGTAACCCACACACGTAGCCAGGGACAGCCTCGCCAAATGCTTCGTTTTTGTGTGAACACTGACTCACACGTGACATATTAGAGATCTGCAGACAAACACGTCTGCCGACCGGCATGCAGAGAGATGTAATGCCTTACAGCCACACACATGCCATCCCTCCTCAGCCCATCACACCACGTGGACGTGACGTCTGCGTTCAGACATCGGCATAAATATGTCCAAGGCAGAACGCTTACACATATAACGCACGCACGGAGGTGGTGTGCAGGGACCCAGCCATTTTCTGTACTCGTCTGGCCATTGTGTCCCTCCCCAGTCCCACTGCAAACGTAGCACAGCAAAGGTGTACTCTGTGCAAGGGTATTTCCCCGTACAGTCACGCTCAAGCATCGGTTGCAGTGCTGGCCTCTGTCACAGTAGGTATGCAACACAGCTGCAGGAAAGAAAATCACAGATGGGTGTTGTACAGACCATATAGATGCATATAGTACAACATATGTGCCCCTATCCCACAAAGACACAGTCTACAACCTACTTAACGGCTCTCACCTAGCAACCTGCATACTTCCAGCACTAGTGGAAGCCCTTTTCCTCCCCAAAGCAGGCAAGATCTACCGGCAGCCCTGATGGCAGCACTAAGAAAGGACCATACCTGTTAAGGTGCTCCAGCCCTTTGCCCTGCTGGGGTTGCATGTGCTGCTGGGGTTGCATGTCCCACCCTGTGCTCTTGCCCCTCCTTTCTCCTGGCTCTTTCCTCATGTGGAGATTTTCATGCCTCAAGTTAATGAGCCCAGGCCTGAGCGATGCCTAACGAGGGCATCTCACATCCACCTGCTGATTATGGCCACACATAGTGGCTGGCAAGCGGAGCCCACCGGAGTTCAGGGCTAGCTTGGTCTGGGGCTAAGGTCAAGAGTGTTCTTTTCCCTAGGAAAATGAATAGTTGCTTTCTCACACAGCAGACACGTGCAAGCCCACTTTGCAAAGGGGGCAGGAGCCGGTGCCTTTCCCAGGGAATGCTCCCCCGCGGGCAGCTGCGGGAGAGCCTGCCTCCCTGTCTGCAGCCACCGCTGCCAGTTCCACTCAGGGACTGCGGCTTCAGCACTGCAGGCGCTTGGAAGCAGCCTCACAAGGGCAGGCAAAGGGGCCAAGGTCACCCGTACCCACGCTTACACTCAAGTGAGAGCAGTCAGCACGGCGCTCCCATGAGAATAAAAGCTGGCACAGACATGCCAGTAGTGATGAGGTCTCCACTTCTGGACAGAGCTGCCATGCTCAAACTGGCCTCAAACAACCCTGGGAAAGAACATCAATCCCTGCAGGCACTGAGCAGCTGCATCCCGGAAAATGAAATGGCAAGGCTGTCTGTGTGGGGCAGAAGTGGGGAGAAAAGCAGGGCTAGCGTGGGGTGGGCAGAGGCTGAACTGGCCCACGAAGGACTGCAGGGCAATGTGGCCGAGTCGGGGGGGGGGGGAGCCGCAGAGGACCACAGGGCAGAGCAGAGAGGGAAGGAAGGGCTCCCAGCCCAAAGCCCACCTGCGTGCTCCCCCGAGCATGCACGTATGGGGACCGGGCTCCATTCACCACCATGGGGAGAGGGCTTACCTGCCACCAGAACTGCATCAAATACCTTCACCGGAGAGAGGGGGAGAAGCAGCAGGCTCCAGTTCTGTCTGCCATGTGCCGGCTGCTCTCTCAGGAGATGCTCGTGTGTTTGCAGTGAGGGAGAAATGGCAGCTGACAAAAGTTATTCCCAGGCAATTAGCCCCAAGAGGCTGGTGAAGGCTGCAATTGCTGTGCTACATTGCATCCATGTTTTACCGTATCATTGCCAGAGCGGGGAGGAAGGAGCAAGAGCCGAATGCACAGAAATAGGCTTGTGTGTGTGTAGGAGCTCCCACTGCTCTCGTTACAACGCGTGAGGGTATTTCCACATGGGGATCCAGGCCTCCTCCTGATGCACAGGGAAACTGGAGCTCTGAGACCTGGCCCTTGGCTTCAGCTTTCTACCTCTTGGCCCGCTCATTGCAGCAACTAGAAAGAGCTTGGTACTTTCAGAGATTCCTTAGGGAAGGAGTTGTGCAATCCCAGATGCTTGCAGTGACACAGCCTAGCTTTCTCTAAAGAACTGGTTATTCAAAAGATTACAGCATTTGATGTTTGCTTGGTAAGGAAAGGTCTCTATCAGCAAGGTTAAGTTTCTAGGCCAATGTCCTTGACTGACGCAAAAGCCAGTGGGATATGTCCATCCAGAAAAGAAAAAAATAGACCAGTGTTTAAGGACATTGGAGATATCTGGATTTTATTTCCCCCATTTTACCACCATACACCCTAGCCCTGCTGTCCCTTGGAAAGCAGAGCAAGGCCAGGCACAGGAATGCAAGAGCCAGGTGACACCACCAGCTGATGCCAGCACCCATGAGAGGTTTGCCCTTTCCCCCTGCCTCTAGGAAAACTCTGCATTGCTGTGCCATGCTGCCAGGACTCCAGAGAAGAATCAATATTTGCAGAGCAACCCCATCTTCCTGCCTGCTGGCCCTCACCACATCCCACTCCGCAGCATTGTCCCTGTGTCTCTGGTGCTGGAGCATCAGCGTAATGTGATGTGACACCTTCCCCCACACTTTGTTATAAATATCATGTTTCACTGTAACTGTGTCTGACACCCCCTTGGAGGCATTTTCTCGTGCTCCCAGCCAAGATGTGGGCACGTGCAGATCCCCCCAGCATGCACTGCCTCTGATGGCAGGGGGTTGCCCTCCGTACCCTCTCCTTCCCCACCAGCAGCAGCAGAGATATCAGTGGCAGTGGGACGGGGCTGTGTAGGGTGAGCCGCCTGCAAGAGATTCCTTTGCGTTCAGTCTGACTCTTCAGGAAATAACGCTGCTAGACCACAGATCGCTCCCTTTCTTCTTCCATATGATGGATGCCAGTGCAAGGGATGGCGGCTTGTATTTCCTTATGACTGAAGTCTGTTATTTAGTTGGAGAGCAGAACCATCTCATTACCACCGTGCCCCACCACTTCCCCGGGCACCCTCTTTTTAGCCATATGTGCTTGTAGTTATAGTAAAATGCCACTAGATGTCTGTCAGGGTCCTACACATTGCCTGCTAGGAATAGCCCTGGTAAACAAGGGAGACAAGGCTGGGGTGCGAGTTGTGCAGAAAGTTGTGCTGGGTCTGTTTCTCACTTTGTTATCCCGGTCAGGATTTCTGATATTTTTGGACCTGTGGAAAAATCTCGATTTTACATTTATTTCCTTCTAAGAAATGTAGGGAAGCTGAATATTATCTCTATGTACTGTAAGCTTTTCTCCAGTTTCACTGCAGCTGGTTTTAGACAAGTTTTGAAAAGTTTCCCCTCAGGGCGTGACCTCTTAGGTACCTCCATTAGGGCTGCTTCACCTATACTCTCCCATGGGGGCATGGACCATGCTGTTCCCATACCAGCCAAGAGCAAAATCAGCTGTGCAACTGTTGAATAAGCCCTTCCCTTGTAGCAGGACTGGTCACCCAGAATCAATCCTACAGGACAAAACTTTCATGCAGCTCAAGTTCTTTGAAGAGCTGAGGATGTCTTGCAAAGGCTACATCACTTTTTTGTCATCCCACTCTCAGATGAATGTGTCCTGTCCTGAACTCACCAGGCCTGAGCTGACCTCCTGAAGATATCCCTGAGCTCATCCTTTTCTCACCCCTCCAGTCTTCTTTTAACTTGCACTTCTCACCTTTCCCTTGCCCTGCCCTTTCTGGTCCTGGGGGTCCTGTTCTGGTCCTGCTGGCAGCCACGTCCCTCCGTATCAATGGGAGAGATGAATCTGGCCTCACTCTGTTAATGCCGCTCCAGAACATGAACCATGGTGACAGGAGCCCTCAGTGGTTCCTTTGCCATTTACCATAAACCCTGTTGCTCTGAGACCTGCACACCCCTGGGAGGAACGGCAGGCTTTCTGGGAAGAGGGGACAGCCACCTTCACACAAACACCCAATTTATTCCCCAGTTGGGTTCTCTTTCTCACCTGCGGGAGGGTTGGAGCCCGGCAGCAGGCGAGCAGAGCCTCCATGTGTGGCAGGGAGGAGGGGGACCGCAGAGGCTGTGTCAGCCTGGGAGTGGGAGCTGCAAGGTGCCCAGTCCCAGCCGGGAAGGGGCAGTGACTGCAGCTGCCCCTGCTCCTGGATGTGCCCTTGGTGCTGGCAGCAGAGGTCAAGTCGTGGAGCTGCTGCCCAAGAGCCATCACCGAGGCTTCTTCCAGTGAAAGGGCAGCTGCAGCTTTATGACTTCACCTCTTGGGTAACTCTGCAGCAGATGCCATGCAATTACCATCACTGATGTAAGCGCAATTACTGCTCGAGCTGCTTGAGAAATGCCAGTTATTTTTCAGAGGAAATTTCAGAAGGAAATCATCTCTTTTTCTGTTTTGGGGAATTTTAAGTGTCCACTAGCTTCTTTTCCTCTCAAAAGAAAAGTATGCGAAATATGCTTTTCTTAATACTGTTGATGTAAAAACATATTATGGAAAATGCGAGGAAAAAAAGATAAATTTGTAAGAGGGAAACTATTTTTGAGTGGAAAAGAGAGCATTCTACATATTTTACTTTCTTTTTTGAAATCTGTAACCAAAAATTTTTATTTTTCTATTCCAAGGGTACTTATCTTTCTGTGGAATAAAGTTAGATTGAAAAAAAATACTAACCAGCTTTACATCCAGGTCTATCCTGTAGAGGTCAGGATAGCATAGGAGCCTCTGCATCCAGAGCTGTCCCTCCCCATGGCTGCACCGCCCAGCTCCAGGCCAAGGAGATTGTGACAGTCATGGAGAAGAAAAGCAAATTCGCTTCCCTTTTGCTTCACAGCTGACAGCTCAGTATGGGACCAAAGGGGACACCCTGTTAAAATCTCTCGGAAAGGCAGCTGGCTGAGAGCTGGCTGGGAGAAAAAGGCAAAAGGCAGTTAAAAAATAATGGAGAGGACAGAAGAGAGAGACAGAGATAGGTACTTGGCTCCCAAGATCTGGGGATGTAACGAGCACAAAGCATTTGGAAATGCTCAGAAGTTGTGTCTGAAAATCTCCCCTGGCTGATGTGTCAAGGAGCTTCCAATCCCCTTTCAAAAGCTTCCTTTCTGCTGCGCTCGCTCCCTTTGTAATGGGTGGCTGTTTCTAATTATCTGTAAATGTTAAATGTTCCCTAATTCAATCAGAACAACTTGTTCACAGATGGCAAACCCTTCATCTGCTCAGCTTTCAGCGGAGTCTCTGACTCAAGAGCCATTGATCCCTTCCTTCCCAGAGAGGCTGGCTTGAGACATGCAAGGGGTGCGGAGAGGAAAGGAGCCTGTAGCGTACAGGAACAATTCCAGGTCTTTCCCTTTCCCCTTGACAGCTCTCACACCACCCTCTGCTCCCGGGTAACCCAGCACTCCCTCCCGGGCAGGACGCTGCAGTCATGACGCTGGGGATGCATGCTTGGGTTCAGTCTCTCCTCTCCCCACTGCCATATTACTGCTCTTTGTCTTGTCTGAGCGAGCGGTCCTGTTCAGTGCCACCTCATCCCACCTTGCAATAGGCACACAGTGTGGTGTCTTGGATCCCGACGCAGTTATGTCACGGGCCTGAGGTTCATCTCACCCTGCATCCCAGCTCCTGTCACCACTAGGCTAGCTCATGTCAAGCTCATGCCCAGCTGATGCTGATCCCATTGGACTCTGCATTTCTTATCTTGTTGCCTGCTGGTGAATGGCACATGCCGACACTCTGTGTCCTTTCTCATTCCCTGCTCCTAGTACATGCACTCACTCACATCTATCCCCCTCAGCTACGGCACTTGTTCCCTTGCCACTATCCAGACTTGTTGGTTAGGGCAGAAAACTACTGCCCAATGCCCAGGAACAGCCATAACAGGGCTCCTAAATCAGGTATCCCCATTCATGTCACTAAAATTTGCAATTTACAGTACACAAGCCAGGGGCATCGAGGACAAAGGAGGGGGGTGGTGAGGTTTTCTCATTAAATCCAAGGGAAACTCTCTTTACTGCCGATTCCTAATGATTTATTGAAGCATCTAGTCTTCCCCTCAGACCTAGAAAAGGGTCTTGCCTTTGATCAACCAGTGACTCACCATCTGCAGCCGAGGTGATTTACGACAAATGCAAGCTATTTCTGCACATGGAAGGGGAGAAAAATAGGCCTCATCATCCCTGAGAGGGTGGGAAGGATGAAAAACAAGCCGCCCACAGGATAATGCTGGCTGGGCTGCTCCTCGCAGCTCTGCTGCTCCCCCAGCACCTCAGCAGAGCGCCTGGCTCCCCGCGGCAAAAATGCTGCTGCAAGGGGGTTTGTGGGGGAGACTCTTACATCTCAAACAAATGGCTCCATGCCAGGATAGGAATAGAACAGCTTAAATTGTACCCTTCACGTTGCATTGCAGGGCAGGGCATGGGTCTCCATCAGCCATGCCAACAGAGTGGAGCTGTAAGAACAGCCCAGGGGGTGGAGAGCATCAACAGCCACTGCTGAGCACATATCCTGATGCTTCCAGGTCTGAACCTGCTCTTTTCAATACCCATCCTTCCCTCCCTTATGGTGTAGCCAAAATCTAATCCCTTCCAGATCAGGAAACTGTATTTCCTGGAAGCTTGCTTTTTTTTTTTTTTTCCCCCCAAAAATCTCCAGCCAAATCCTGGCACAAACCCCAAAACTTTAAAGACCCCTAAACTCTTTCCAGGACATGCCTAAAACCTGAAGTCCCCCTCCACCATCCCCCTAGCCTTCACTTTCTGCAAAAACGCCTTTAGCTAAAAGACTGGGCCCTGTTTAGAGAAGGAAAAGTCTTCGTTGTTCAGGACGTGAGCAGATTCACAGCTAACATCCAGCCACCCATGAGAGACTCCCAGCACAGCGAGCCTTGCAGAGTCACTGCTCCATATCCTCCAACAACTGGCTAAGGAGAAGCAAAGTCATTAAAATGTGCGTTACACTCGCTGGAACAATCCTTGGGCAGAAGCTTCGTGCAGAGCCCCACTGGGCAAAGTGCTCCACTGCTCAGCGGTGATTAGGGAGAGTTTGTTAATGAAGCAGATTTTAGTGACTAAAGGCAAGTGGAGAGAGAGGAGAGAGAGCAGACTCTTCATCAAATGGTATAATGTGGGCTTGCTGCAGCTGATCTTTGGTGGACATAAATCAGTTCAGTTCTCCCAGCTTTTATCAGCTGAGGATCTGACCCACGGGATGTGCGAATCATTGAAGGGCATAGCACCAATCACATCATAATAAAACTGTTCATCTTTGGCAACTGCCTGCTGCGGATCTCAAAGCATTTTGCAGACGTCCAGAGCTGCTTCAGAGCCATAAAGGTTTTGCTCACATTTCCAAACTTGCCTTTTTCATACACTCCCTGAAGGTTCAAGCTGCTTTAAATCAGGGCGATCCCCCTGAAGCAGAGGAGGGGGGTGTAAAGGGACCCTGAGTAAAAGCATAGTCAGCCTGCTGTTCTGCTCTTGCTGGGCCATCCGCCTCTGTAATGAAAATCAGCATCACCCTGTGGATACCAGCAGAACATGACCAATTTACTCTGTCTGAGGCTCTGTTCCCAGCTCCATGGTACGTGTTTTGCCCTGCGTGAGAGATGAAAGGGCGGATCAGTGCTCTTAAAAGACCCAACTCAGTTTTACCAGTGCACAGATGGTGTGTACAGGAGGATTGCACACACAGCATCCCCAAATGCAGAAAAATATGCTTCCTGTTCCCTTCTTCCCTCTTCTCATTTGTCATCCTCCTCCCCACCTTCATACCTTTTCCCTCACGCAGGAGCAATGGGTCTCCACAGCCACACAGGTAACTCCCATTTCCTGCAGTGGATTGCCAAATAGCCAGGTATGGCCTTCTGCCCTTTACATCTTTCCCTCAGTAGTGTAACTCTACCACTCCAAGTACCCTTGGAGTTTGATGGGAGCAGGGATGGGTGGTTTCGGAGAGACATCTCTCCTTCCCAGAGGGAAACTGGGAAGGAAGGGAAAGAAGACCCCCGCTGTGGTGCTAGGTGGTGTACAAGCACGGAAGAGAGAAGTAGAAGGATTGCAATCAGATCTTACACAGACTTTCCAGGTGTTCTTCAGGCACAAGTACCTCAGTTTGGCAAGCCCTTCTAAATCTCTGCAGTTAGCAGTAAAAATGAGGCGTTTTCCCAGCCACCATCTGATCCTCTTCATAAGTTACTGCTCTGCACTGCCCACCCACCCATCCCTCCTCATCCTGAGGATAAAACCCACTTAGCCAAGCCCCTTCCCATACAGCCCTTCATCACTAGGGATCGATTTCCTATATTGACTGAGCAGGCCCCAGCCATTAACGAGTTCATTTTCCATCACTTAGATGTAGATGGATTCCCTCAGGAGCCCCAGGGTCACCGAAGTTTCATTAACAGACACTGTAAAAGTATTTAAATACATTTTAAAAAAATCACTTGACAAATGGAGTAAGTCCATAATCCTGCTCCTCTCAGGTTATCTTGAAAGACAAAAGAAAGCTTTGCTGCCTGCAGAAGGACAAGAAGCCCTTAACACCTTGTCCCTGCCTTTATCCAACACATCACAACATATCACCTCTAAAGAGGTGCAGTTTTCCATAATGCTGTAGATGGAAACCATCTATTCATTTATCCAAGCTCTGGCTGAGCATATACCAGTTACTAAGGGCTTTTGGCCTCCAACCTTCCCTCCTAGCTGTGACACATTGTCTGGTGGTAAACTGAGGCATGAAATGATGAAGATTCAGACCCAGGTCTGGATGCTCAGATACGCTAGCAGCACACATATCATAGACAGGCATTAGTAGCTCTGCTGCAAAGTGAACTCTTATCCCAATTGGTTATATCAGGCCAAAAAAACCTCCCATAACTGAGCCCTATCTGACCTTGAACACCACACAGAAAATTACATGGGAAAATATGTGTCAGAAATAAAGGCTGAACTCAGCAGTCTATTTCTGCTGCTAAAAGATTTCTGAGTTTTTGCCACAGATCTCTAGAGGACATGCTGAATTTTACCACCATGAAACTCCATGTAGATGCTGGCTTAGCTGTCACTCCATGAGAGGGGTTTGGAACCCAGAAACACCACCAATTCTCCACCAAAAACATGGCCATGGAAAATTCAGCCCTGCAGAGAGTTTCCATTCTGAGCTCATTTATGTCAAGAACTCAAGTTACACATTCGAAAAATTTGCAAACAAAAATTTAATGTGACATTTTTCTCCCCGCTTGGAAAGAGATGACTCATTAAGTCAGTCTACAACTCTTACTGGGTGCCCAGGATGGCAGGGTCTCGCAGCAGTTGGAAGTATAGTCACATTATCCCCCAACACTAGGAGGAAGGGCAAATAAAGCTGCCTCCCCCAAGTCCCAAGCATGCGTGAATCCTTTCTCCTGATGGGAAGGCTGTAAAGTACCATAGAGCTACCGAATTTTTCCTAATATCTTTTTCCATCACAACTCAACCAAACAGCTAGTAGGAATTAGCAGGCAGTGCCTGACTCTTTGACCGGTTGAGTGAAAGTCTGGATAGACTTGCCATGGGGACAAATGCTCGTCCTCAATGCCAGGCTGGCAAATCTCCCAGGGAGATGGGCAAAGCCTCCCTATCCAGCGTCTTTGGAAAGGTCTCATGATCTCCTAGGAGCGCAGCATAAGGAAGGTGACCTCCTCCCTCCAGTATCTGCAGAAGAAAGCAGGAGCTCATGGATGGAGGAGAGAGATTGCTCCCACAATTAGACAGCAGGAGGAACTGGCCCATGAGGTGAGGTTTGTCCTCGGAGAGAGAAGAGTAATGTCATTTCACTGGCCCCTCTGCAGTTACTCCAGGCTGACAGAAACATTTGCCTTGGAGTCCCTCCAAATTCACATCGCTAACTCCTCAGACTGCAGCAAAATTTCTCTGAGTAGACTTCAGCCGGGCCCAGTTGGCATTTACAAAACAGGCTGCAAGGGGGATCGCTCCAGGTTCACAAAAGCACTGTTTAGAGTAAAACCCCTTGCCTTCCCTGGGATGGTGGAGGGGCGTGCACAAGAGACCTCCACTGCATGCACAGCCTGGCAATAGTCTTCCCCTGCTCACCAACAGGAGATTCATTAATGCCGACAAGGTAAACTCAGGCTGTATTATTCATATCTGTATTTATGAAGTATTTATGCTGACAACCTAGAGGGCGATAAATCAGCATCACCGGGATGTGTTGATTCCTGTGGCCGATTCTGATGCTGACAAGGCTGATGCCTGCCTTGCCTGGCGGAGGGGGGCAGAGGGCCCTGCTCGCAGAGAAACAGCTCGTTTGTGACAGCCAGAAATAAACGGCCCGGCTGGGAGAGGGGGGGAGAGAGAGAGGACAGCCTTTGCTGGATGTGCCTCAGAAGCAAATGGCAAGGATTGAATGGGGAAGCTGTCGGTGCAGCAGAAACGCTTCCCCACCTGGATTTTAACAAAGCTCGCACCCGCGTAGCTGCGCCAGCCGGGAATGGGTCTGTGCCCAGCCACCCCAGCACAGACAGGGGTGGGGGCTGCCCCGCTGCCCCCCAGGTGGGGCTGCTCTAGGTTCACTGCAGCAATTGTGCTCAACTCATTCCAGATTTACACCACAAATTCCCATGTCTGGGCTGAATTTGCTGCAGATTTGCTAAAGTTAATGCACTGGAGTTGCTCCAGAGGTACACCTTGACAGGGGGGAGTGGATCTGGTCCAGCTCCAGGGATTCCAGCAGGGTGACAGTGGAGTTACCCTGCTGATGGCAATGTGCCCCTCCAGACTCATTGTGGTGGCTGCAGGGGCATTGCTCCCCATTCACAGCAGCAGCTCTACTGCCATTGCATCAAATTTACGCTCTCGTGCTATTGGCTTTTTTTCACTTGACAGCCTGCAAATGAGACAGGCCTGCAAACCCCTTGACTTCTCGCCCTGTGATCCAGAGATCGGGTCCCAGAAGAGCTTATGCAAGAAAAAAAGGCCTATTTGTCCAACTGCTAAAAGCAAAGGTCTTATTTCCACTTGTAAATTTACAGCAAGTTCCGATCCTGATTCAAATCCGAAGCAGAGCATGTCAGTGAATTTCCAGTTCAGAAGAAATCCTCTCTGTGGCTTTTCCCTCATGGATGACTGCACAGCAGCTTCTAAACCCCTCAGTCAGAAGGCTATTCTGGGTATTGGTTTGGGACTCTGTGTCCTGCCTTCCCTGCCATGCATGGGCACTGCCAAGGCACTCAGGAAGGCAGGGCTATGGTGCTGTTCAATAATGCATGTTATTTCCTAATACAATAACCGCTGAGGCTTGTGCACGCTCTGAATGAGCTGTGCCAGTGCTGGAGAGCGTATCGGTTCATACGTTGCAGCCGAGAGACAAGTCTTGAAGAGACGAGAGAGAATTCTCCTTGCTGGACCTCATTAGCCATGCCAGGAACACATGTCCTTTGAAATATTTCTGTTGATTTCATGTTCTATTTCTCCTCTGTATTTTCTTTCTCTGTGCCATCGCATCGCCGTGAAATGCTGTGCCTAATCTTCTGCCCAGCGCCGGCCCTCTCTGCATGCAAACATGCACACCCAATCCCAAGTGCAAGCCCGCATGTTTGCGTGCATGTGAGTAAGGCAGACCTTTTAATTCCTTCTTAGATGTCAGCTCCATCAAGAAAGATGGTAGCTCCTTCTAGCAAGCATTTAAGCAGCTTTGCTGAAGCTGACGCGGTGCACGCTCACATGCACCCAGACCCCTTGGCGAAGCAGATGCTGGGTGGCCGGGAGCTGGGGCTCCTCAGCACTCCGAAACGCTGGGGTGCTGGGCCGGGCCGGCTCCGGGGGGGCTGGAAGGCAGTAGCCAAGGCCTGTTTGTCGCCTTGCTCTCAGCGGGGCTGGTGGCTGGTCCCAGTGGCTGCCTCGTGCCCGGGGCGCGGCGGGAGCTCGGTGGTTGGGCTCGGGGCAGCGGCGCCTGGGGCCGGCTCCCAGGCTCGGGGGGGAGGATTGCACAGAGGCACCAGCCAGTTTGGCCTTGCCTTTTTCCTTGCAAGGTCTCTGTCTGCTCCTGTAGAAATGCTCTCCTGCCATGCAACGGGCACGCATCTGCCCCGGTGGTCCCCATCCCGGGAATAGTGGGATCAGCTGCACCCCCTCCTTCTGCTCTGTCACTGCCTGCACGTGGAGACGTGACCCTGGTTCCTGCAACCGTAAGCCAGGAGACACCTCAAGACCGCTCACAAAGTTTGGTACCCTTTTCCTAACCTATCAACAGATGGAGCCTCCATCCCTTCCTCTGCCTCGCTCAGAGAGGATCCCAAATTAAAAACATCTCCCAGCAGTAACATTACCGTTGGCACAGAAAGCCAAGAAGAAAAGAGTGGACCAAAGAGCTGTGTGGTGCGGTGGTTTGCGCTAGATGTGGGTGCTGCTTGCAGCTGCCTTACCCTTGCAAGAGCACTCCAGCCCAAATTCATCCCCAGTTCGCGGCTGGTTGGATTGAAAGGCACTCAGATCAGCATTTCCGAATTGTGGGTCCTCCCAAGCCCACCAGCCTTGCAATTCCAGCCACTTCCCACCGAAATCTCATAGCAGAACTCATACTGCTTTCTGCAAGGCCAGAATTCCTAATCTCCCTGGGCTTCTTTTCTCCATGTATAATGAGGATTATGGTTTAATTCCTGCCTCACAAGGGGGTGCTGTGGGGATTGAGAGGGTTAAGGCACTCAGATAGCATTGCAGCAAGGCTATTACAAGCCCTTCAACAGAGGGGGCCAGAAAAACCCCACTGCTGTTTGCAGACTGCTTACCACTTGCATCAGCTTCCATTAACTGGGCGGCAATTTTCTGACCAGTTCAGATTTAATTTCTTCCCCAACTGCTGGCCCTATCCCGAGAACAGCAGGACAGGAGTGACTATCAGCACTGAATTACCTTTTAAAAGGATGGTGCTTTCAGATCTGAAGGAGTGTCTGCTGTCTCTATAGTGTATGTCTGTGTGTATGTACGTGTGTTCATGTAAGCATGTAGGAGGCTGTATCAGGAGAGCTCAGAAGTGAAGCCAAGCAGAGAATCAGCTCAGGAAGCCCTTTGCACCTCTGATCCCTCATTGTTGACTGCACTGCAGACACATTATGTGTGCTTACAGATGAAAAAGCAAAAATAAAACTGATGCTGGCCTTAAAATTCTGTTCAGCACAGCCTTCTGCACTGATTCAAAATGTTTATAAACACAGAAGTTAATGTAATCAGCGCTGCAGCAAATACACACCAGGTACACGGCGGAGACAGGAGTGTCAAATGCGCTCCCAGCTCAGAATGACAGGCTTCTGCTGTGGGCTCTTCATCAAACAAAAGCAGCTGAAAAAACCCACTGAGGAATGTTTTAAAGAGTAATTCCTCCTCCCCCCGCTTCTTCCCGCCCTCCAATCCCCTCTAGTAATCATAGTTGTAAAAAAGAATGCAACATGTCCATTCCCACTGAGCCTTTCAAGTTGCAGGGCCCTGCCAGACCGCGTGTGTGCAGGGAGCCACTGGAAAGCGGCCACTGCTCAGGAAGGGGAGCGGCGGCACAGCCCCAGACAGCAGTGGAGAAGCTGGAGTTCACCAGTGTGGGGGAATTCCTGGGTGACATTTCCTCCTCCTCCGTGGAGGATGGAAAGGCAGTGGTCCCCTGAGGGCCATCCATCTGCCCAGCCCCATTGTTCCTGAGCCTGTCCTGTGCCCATCCCAGAGCAGACAGGAGCTGCACTTAGGAAGAGTTGGAGGAACCATTTTGCCCATATGATTCCAGCCCAGCAACTGTTCAGCCCCGGGGAAGGATGTGTATCAGCTTGCCAGGGAAGACCCCATCCAAAGGAGTTGTGTCATTGCAGAGCCCTTACCAAACCCATCCCATGTCCTCCTGCACATTGCCAAAAGACCGTGCTCAACCACGTTAGCCAGTGGGAAGCATTTTGGGAGGTGCGCATGAAACGTCCTATTACAGTAGGTTGCTGCAGAGACGTTACCTCACATGTCAGCATCAGCAGAAAACTCTTGTGCTGGCTGAACAGCCAAAATGCTGGGCGGACAAAACAGTGCTTGACTACAAGCAAGCTTTTTTTTTTTTTTCCAGCCAAATGTTGTTTCATGCTTTAATTGCAATTTTCAAGAACTATATTAGCATGACAACTTATGTAAGTGTCGGCCAAGTTACTATACCATTTCTAGTATCTGTGCCTAAAACAGATTTCACAGGGGTGTAGAGGAAGGGGCTTGTATAACTTTTGGATCTCTCTTCTGATGGCTAGTTGCCATCTAAAATGAGACTTCTGCCACCCCGAAAAATCAAGCAGGGCTAAATATCACTTCTGTGCAGTATTAGGAATGACTTTCCTTCAGGAAGGGGGGATTACTCACAGCCCCGTCCTTTGGACTACCTGAAGCACCAGGTGGGTTGTTTTTTCCTCTCCTTGTTTCTAGTCAAATACGTTTATAGATTTCCAAGCCTCAGAGTGGTTCACGTGTTCCTGTACTCGGAGTGTAATGGATGGGCAATCTTTGAAACCCCTGCCCTATTATTGCAGGCACCATGACATACGAAGTAGTTAGGGCTCCTCCTCCATGTCTCTGGCTGGGATGCACTTTAGAAACCTACTGCTGCGAGGGTTAGAAACAAGGAAAGAAACAATCGGCTAAACCAGCTGATACAGCAAAGCAGAAGGCAGCCCCATCAGCCCCTCAGAGGACATGCACACAGAGATCTCCCCAAATCAAAAAAATAAGTATGATGCAATTAAATATGTTACATATTATGATCTTCCTCCCCTAGAAATAACAAAAACTGCCAAACCAAAGTATTCTGCTCCTGCCTTTCCTGCTCATGCAGAAGTCCCCTTGGGCTTCACGGAAATTTTGGACTCACAAAAAGCTGCAGAACAGGGGCCTCATGGCACTGTGTAATAAATCTTAGAAGTTAACAGCCAGAACTGTGCCAAATGTGATGGGTTTTGCTTTGTGCAGGATCATGAAAATAATACATTCTGGCTCAATAAGTTAGGCCTGATGCACCAGGGCTAATGGTCTACTGCTGCTGCTGCTAATGGATTTACATTTTTGTCTCAAATGTTTGAGGTCTGTGATTTGGGAGGCCAAAGCCCAAGGCTCTATCAAATCTCCCCATATTCTTGAAGGGAAATCTTAATTGTACCCCAGACATAGCACTGAAATGTCACCTTCCTTAGATCAGGCTATGATCAGTCCCGAGATTTCCTTTCTGCAATTGATTTCAGATTTGAGTTTGCAACAAACCAGGGGGGAATTTCATGTGCAAGCCCCCAGCAACAGCACTCCACCTCCTAGCCCTCACAGTGAACAACTCGGGCAATTCCAGTGTTTGCCAAACCATCACTGCTCCCCGTGGCCAAGCAGTGCACCAATGGCTTGCCAAGGGTGGGAACAGACCTGCCTGGTGTGCTGCATAACCACAGCTTTGGCTATCCGCTTTCCTTTCACAGAGGAAAACCTCTAGCTGCTGGGCCTGTGAAGGAAACCCTGAAGGTGTGAAGTGAGGGTAACCACCCCAAGATGTCTTTGCCTGGATCTGCAGAAAGCTTAAAACGAGAGTGCTGAGACCTGGCCTGCCCCACGCGCCTTACAGAGGCTAGCTCGGTGCCAGTCGCAATACGTTAAAAGGGAGACGGGAGAGTATTGCACTGGGAAAAATGTAACTTGGAACATTGTGTAATGTGGGGGACTCAATCGCGACGTAGAGAGGCCTGCCCCGGGGAGTAATGTCTCACCGGAGGCATCTCTTTAATGGAGTCAGGAAAAGAAATGGGATTTTATAGATTAAAGGTGAGACTAGCCAGATGAAACACAGCCCGGCCAGGAGAACCAACCACTGGAACAACAGTTGCAAGGATGCGGGGAGCTCACCATATCTTGCCTGTCCGCAAGGACAGCGGGTTGTGCTCCTAAGCTCTGGCCTGCAGCTTTACAGAAGAGGCAGGAGGCAGAAATCGTCGGGGCAAGTTCAGCAGCCTCCGCTCCACAAGCAGGATGTCCAGAGGAAACCCAGTGGCCTTAAAGTCTGGGAATCTATGAACTAAACCTCATTACTACGTAATAACTTTTGTTATTTTGGAACAAACCTTGTATCTGACTAATCCGCTTTGTTACAGAGCTGCCCATCCTTCCCTTGAACAGGAATTAAGTTCTAAAGGAATTAAAAGGAGGAGGAGACTGCTGAAGGGGTCCTTAGAGGTATCTTTTAATAGCTGCTGGCTGCCCCCCCCCTTCCTTCTCTGCTATGTGTGGTATCCTTCCCCACTGATTCTGTCCTTTTCTGCTTGCCAGGCATTGATTTGTTCCTGTGTTGTTCTAATGGAGCTTGAAATCAACATGACTTTGTTGGTGGTTGTTGTCATTGTTGTTCACATCTTTGTTTGGGGTTCAGCATCCTTGCGGAGGCCAGGGCAGCTCAGGAGCTGGCTTCAGCAGGCTAAATGCCTCCTTAGCAAAAGAGCCGCAAAGGCTGTGTCTGTGTCCACATCATAAGGGCTGTGACAAAGCACGACAAACCAGTGCCTCCCTCCCCCAGTGCATCAGCCCTTGTGCTGATTCTGAATCCCCCCGCTTATCAGCGCGCACAGAACGTGTCCAGAACAAGCTCCTTCCTTCCAGCAGGCCCCATCAAAACGCTGTATATTACTTAGGATCTCCATCCCAAGCATTTATGAGGGTAAATCTCGGCTCCATGTGACAGCTACGCCTATTTCACAGGCGGTTTATGTCAGGCATTTTTGTGTCCTATCGATGGCCAGGGCAG
>NW_009259602.1:1496935-1501643 GCF_000687185.1 Egretta garzetta | reverse complement strand
CTGCAGGCAGTGGGCTCCGGAGTCCTGGGAGCTGAGGCGGTTTGTTTGCTTTTTGGATCGAGCAACGTCTAGCGAGGCATAGCAGCCAGGCTTCCCGGGAAAGGGAGCCACGAGGCTGGGTAATGAGCACAGATGTTTCGGGAGGAGAGATGGAAGGTTTCAGCTGTCCAGCATCCCCCAAATCCCCGCTCCCCTCGGCACACACACACTTCCCACGGGCTCTCTCGCCGGGAGGGGCTGGACTGCTCCATGTTTCGGACCTTCCTTTCACTGCTTTTGCACTTGGATGCCTGATGGCATCTGATCCCACCCTTTGGTTCTGATCCATAGCTGGAAAGAAGGAGATGGGCAAAGATTTGGATCGACTTCTCCCCGGCTCATTTGACCTACCCTGGCGGTTGCAGAACAGCCCGTGTGTCCCCACCCCAGGGCTTGGTCCTGCCCTGGGCTCTAGCACAGCTCTTAGAAGCCGGAGAGTGACCCACTTTGTGAAGTGCCCTGGAGGAGACTCTTTTATTCTGCTCCAGTGCAGAGTGGGTTAATGCCATCCCGGAGGGCTTTCCCGGCTGTCGGAGACATGGAAGGAGGACCAGCAGTCTGGGTTTGCAGCGCTTGCGAATGAACTGGGAAATGCAAATAGAACCCATTTTTGCCTTTTTGAGGCTGGGCTTCTAGTGCCTGGGTCTGGAGTGCATGGCAGCGGGCACATGTGCCACCCCCAGGCCGGTGTCCAGCCCTCTGCAGGGGTACGAGGCAGCCTGTGCCTGCAGAATGAGGGGGCTGCAGCTGGAGAGGAGAAGTTGCAGTGAAGGCAGGGTGGAATTGCCTCCGCCCCTCCCCTCATTGGGCTCGGGCAGTATGGGGCTGGCTGGGCTGTGACTCTGAGATGTGGCCATGCTAGCAAGGACTGGCCATCCGAGCAAATGCCAGGGCCCAGGGTTCCCCAGTGCTAGCAAAGGCAGAGATGGTGATAACATCCAGGGCGTGGGAGATCAACAGAGCACAATGACTGGATGGTCCAGCCAAAATGGGTGAGGACAGAGGTGAGGGGGTGGTGGTCAAGAAACCAGGGAGATTGTGAGAGGGAAAAGGTGAACAGAGTGATGAGAAACCAGGTCTGGGTATACCTCTGTATTCCCAGGACAAAGGGATCTGCTATGCATTGCAAAAAGAGGAAAAGAGGTGATGGCAGGGACAGCCTTGGGCTCCCTGCACTCCTCTGTGCTTCCAGGCAGGTGCCTGGCTGAGCTCTGGCTCCTCACAAGGAGTCTCAGAACTTCCCATGCCGTTCTTCACCTGCTCTTCCCTCCTTCTCACCCCTCTGCCAGGCACCCCCGTGCAGGAAACCCTCCCCACAACTGCTGGGAAAGGCAGTGGAGGTGGAGTAATGCTGTGGTGACGGTGCTGGGTAAATCAAAAGGGGTTTATGCTCCCCCAATCCATCTAGGAATTGCTTTCACCAGGGAGATACATGGACAGTGACCCTGGGGCAGCCTGGCATCTCACCTTGTCCTGCCAAGAGAGACTTTTTTTTCCACTTATTCTATTTTTGGCTGTTCTCAAAGCTTTGCTGCCAGCAGTCAGGCAATCTTGTCTCCTGCCACTCTGCAGTACTGTGGTAGTTTGTCTTGCACTGTCCCGCTGACAGTTCTGCCAGGATAAGCCAGTGGTGCATCTAGTGGTGCCTTGCCAAGGAAAGGGTACAGCCAGCTCTGCAGTGCTCCGGGAAGATAATCCTTCCCAACCTCTGTCTGCGATCACTGAGTACCCTGAAGCCTGTGTGGGCGAGACTCTCGGCTGGACCAGTTTAGTGGTAGATGCACCACATTTGCAGGAATGACTGATCCTGTATTACGTATTTATTCATTCATTCGTTTCATTCAGTTGTGCACTTATTTGTAGTGTGGACGCATCCCAGAGCTGCAGGGAAGGACCAGCACGATACCGTGCTAGATGCTGCACAAAACCATAGCAGACTGACAGTCCTTGCTAAACCACTGCCATACTGAGGCAGGTAGTTCCTCAAGTTTGCAGTGCATTGTGCCAAAATCAGCTGAGGGTGTATGTATAACCACCCATATGGTAAGCTTTGAATGCAGACAGGCTTGCTTATCGAGGAGATGGGGAGAGGGGAACGTAGGATCCTCTGTTATAAGTGAATTAGTAGCTGTGGACTTTGTTGGAAAATGTGGTTCTGTACCTAGCACCCAAGAAGGATGGGAGGAAGGCAGGAATCACTACCTGCTTTCCGGAAAACCTTTCATGCTTATCTGATCAATGCCATTTCATTTTGTTCCCATCCACGTATGCTACCTCCCGCTTCTGACAACGTTAGCTTTCTTCTTCTGATAAGGAAATAAAAGTTCCCCGCTGTAAAAGCTGTAAGGAGTCCCTTATAAAAATCTGCTTTACAAATTGTCTTTAATGTGATCGGCTCAATCGTCCAGAACGGATTCAATTCAGGGTTCCTGGAGCCTTCCATGCAAATCTGCCTGCCTGTCCATTTGGAACCATTAACCAGGTATCAAATCAGGCTACGGCGTTAGGGCTTTGACATATTAATACGAATGGGGTTATTGAAAAGCCGTGGGGTACTGGGAAGGAGAGATCCTAGGCGGCTGATCTTCAGAGGTTAGGAACACTTGCGGTTAAATTTATGCTTTACAAGTCTTAACAATCTGTCTGTTTATCCCCGCCATCAAACTCGGTACAGCTTGAGATGCAACCACGCAGAGCAGAGGCATTCATCTTGTGCTTGGACCTGCTCTGGGCCTCTATCTCCAAATGCTCTCCTCTGTCTGGGGACAAATTCCTGTCGGCTATCACTGGGCTACCTCTTGGGCTCCGAGAGGGGCCTGTGAGTCTGTCTTTGCAAAGTGCTTTGAGATCCTCAGCAGGGGAGAGCTGGAGAGGTGTTTGAAGCTTTGACACGGGGTTTTTCCATCACAGAGCTTGAAAGCGGCATTGGCTGAGCCTTAGTGACCCGGAGGCCTTAGGTCAAACTTGGCTGCAGCTGGAGGGAGGGTACCTCTTCGGCTCTCTGGAGTGCTGGGAATAGTCAAAGTGTGCCACTGCAGGATCTGGTCCATCTTGTACTCTACAGAGCTGCTTTAATATCCCAAAGCAGCTTCCAAAAGGCAGGAAGTTGCCAGAGTTTTGTTCAGCTTTTGGTTTGAGTTTTTAGTTGTTAATTTTTTCTTCCCCCCACTCACCTCCTCCCGAAACTCAGAAACAACAACATCAGTTTATTGCAGGAAGGAAAAGTGTGTCTTTCGCTGATATTTTCTCATTAAACCTCGCTTGTTGCGGTGGAACTGACCCGTCGGGTTTTAACCTGGAGTGAATTTCTGAGCTCACGTATGTGCCAGTGTGGGTGAGGCGACAGGCTGTACTGAGAGGCAGCTCAGCCCACGAGCAGAGGGTGTCTGCCCCATGGCCAGAGCCAGGGGACGACTGTGGTTAATGCTATTTGCTCTCTGAACCAGCAGCGTTAATCAAGCGAGAGCTCCCAGCCCAGTGCACGTGGATCCATTTGCAAAGAGCTGAACAGAAGCAGGGGCATTACCACATCCAGCAACACATCTAGCGCGAGGCAAATGCTTGCAATTAACTGGTGGCTGACGAGATGCCGATGCTGGTGGAGCCTGGCACATCCCTCCTCGCATCGCCCCTCCTCTGGGCTGCAACTGTACCAGCCACAAAGCCAAGTTTACAGGGAGGCACCAGAAGGATCCTTTGGGCACTGCTCACACCTCAGCTGAATCACGAAGGGAACCAGAAGAGCCGGTCGTCGTGACCTGCTTCCCAGGCCTGCGTTACCACTGGCACCCCTTGCCCTCTGCTAGCGCCACTAAGGCTGGGGACAGCAGGGACAGCCCATCATAAGGCTGGGGGGAGAGCAGCGAGTGGCCACCACTGGCCCAGGGAAGGCTCTTTTCCCACCTCCAGCGCCCTGGGAAGTTACACAGCACCACCAGCAGACAGGCACGTGGGGGAGATGGTGGGGCAGTGCCAGGGGAAAAAGATTTT
The DNA here is from genome assembly GCF_000687185.1 of Egretta garzetta. NCBI lineage: Eukaryota > Metazoa > Chordata > Aves > Pelecaniformes > Ardeidae > Egretta > Egretta garzetta. Next base: position 1,497,614 of record NW_009259602.1, on the reverse strand, counting down.
TTGGAAGAGCAGAAGTCAGGCTGCCTGTGAATGCTGCAGGGATGAGTTCGTCAGTCCTCAGATGGATGGCCACAATCCTCAGGGCCTCTGAGAAAAGGCTTGCATCTTGCAACATCATTGCTCGAGGTCGTGATGGCTCTTACACTGTCCTTTCCACGGGCCAGCAAGGCATATTGGTGCAAAAAAGCAGAAACAGATGAGAGAGGGACAAAGGCTCTCCAATCTGAGCAACCCTAGAGATCATTTTGCTTTTTCAAATACGTCAGATTAAGTCAGGGCAGCTCTGATGCAGGGTGAGTTGGTGCCGCCAGCCTCTGGAGCTGGGACCCAGTTTGCATTTGAGACACCCGTTGTGTTAATTACCGGAGCACAGCCATCCCAGCACAGAGAATTCAGAGCTCTGCAGCGAGGGCTCCGTAACCCAGATTATTGTTTCAGGTGAAAATTTGTTTAACTAAGGAATGAAACCTCTCATGATACATCCTGCTTTCCTCCTGGCTGCTGTTGAGCTGCAGATATTCTCCTGGCCTTACAGTTTTCTTCATTTCTCCCAGTGAAGGTTTAGTCCAGGCTAGATTGATGCACGTACCCTCCCACCACACACGCACGTACCCTCCTAGCTTGGTTTTGAGGGGAAACCCCTGGGTGCCATAGCAGAAGAGAAACTCCTGTTCAAGCC
>NW_009259602.1:1485855-1496865 GCF_000687185.1 Egretta garzetta | reverse complement strand
CAGGCAGACAGGCACCTTCCCGTCCTTCCACTGTGCCACCACGCTAGGTTTAAAGTCCCACGTTTACAGTTTTGTCTCTCTCACGCATACAAATGGGAAGTGAAACTTGCAGGCGCAAGGGCTACCCCAGCACTGTTTTATTTTATACGCCCTGTGCTGTCATTTCTGCGTGTCCCTGCCTCCATGGGCGCCCGAGGACGCCTTGCTGTCCATTCGTTGTTTCTCCCCGTCTCTGGGGCCGATGCAGCCGTTCACGCAGGCTGGCATCGTAAAAGCTGCGGCAGCTTTCGGCTCTGCAGCAGCCCCAAGGCAGACGAACAGCAGCTACTGGGCGTGAGGCGGGGAGAGAGAGCTTCAGTCCCCTCGCTGTTTGCCCAGCCCGGGAGGACAGGGGGTCCCAGGCTAGGGAGCTGCTTGTGCCCTGCATGGCACAGGTCTGCAGCGGCTGGGGCCAGGGGGAGCCTGGCCAGGGGTCTCCTGTCCCTTCGGCGTCTCTGTGGGGTGCTGGGGATGGATAGGAAGAACTGACCCAACTTGATGGACCATCTCTTCTCCATTGCCCCACGATAAAGCTGTCCCTGCAGGAGGTTTATAATCCTCCTTTGACATTATTTGGTGTGAGGCAGGGGGAAAGCCTTTCTAAGCACCGTCCACCCAGCTCTGCCTCTCTCCCTCACTCTGCTCCAGGCCTGCCCTCTCTGGCTCTGAGCCAGTCCAGTTGGAGATTGGTGTATGGCACTGCTTTCCATCTTCATCCGACCTACAGGTGGGCATGGGGGAAGAGCTTAAGGAGAGGCAGGATCCGTGTGACTCTCCTCCCCGAAAGGGAAAACACAGGGATGGGGTTTTCTGTTCCCCATCCCAGCCTATTTGCCTTTCTAACTGCGGGAACTAGCAAAGTGCCTCCATCTGCTCCTGCCCATGCAGGGATGCTACAGAAGGACCTGCAAATCACATCACTGCCTTGAAGCAGCGGCAGGTACCAGATGGACCACCTGGCTATGAGACAGCAGGTGCTCCCAAGCCTGGTTAGTCAAGAGGACTCTGCCTCCATCTCTCTTCTCAGCAGTTCTCTCTCTACCTGCGAAAACCCTGTAATCTGGCTGATTTTTTGAGTCTATTTTTCTTTTCCCATGGAAGATCCATTCCTCCCCCCGTGCTAGAGCAAGGCATCCGGAGGCATGGCCAGGAGTGACAGAGGGTCCATGCAGCTCGCAGCCAGTGGCTAACATCCAGCGTTTCTGCTCTGGTGACAGGCGAGAGCCGTTCCCAGCACAAAGGCCCGTCTGTGCGGGAGGCGAGGGGGCTGGAGCGGAGTGCCGTGTGGCCACCTGAGAGCAAAACCAGCCTTGTTCTCTGTGCGAGGCTAAAGACGTGGTATCAGAACAGGCCACTGCAGTTGGAGGGTCTGTGGCCACGTCACGTGGATCTGGGGGGGGCACTGGGTTTCAGCTGGCCTTACAGCTATCTGCTTTTTGCTCTGAGGATCCCACACTTAGCAAAATCAGGTTTCATTTCTTGTCCTCTGGCAAGGTATCCTCTGGACCAAGGGGGATACTGCTAGAAAACCTTTTCACGGGCCATCTTCACTGTCCCTGGGAAAGACAGCCCGAGGGGGCAGTCTGGGGACAGAGTTCTGGCTATGGACTCAGGGTCTAATGCTAATATGTAGAAGAGGCTGGTGGGACTTGAGCTCAAGCAGAGGCCTATAATTAGAGGTTATTGTGCTGAGTGTCCTAGCAAAGCCAGGGGTTACAAGCAGTCCATGATGAGCAGAAGTCATAGACTTAGGGGAGAGTTTAATGTGATGAATAGGGTTTACTGGGAGGCACGTAGAGAGAGCTGTATAGTTGAGGAGAAAGGTCAGGGTTTCTGTCACTGTCTTTTCCAGTTTCTGTGTAGAGCAGCTTGATACCCGATGGTTATGCTGGCCGGCACGAGTCACTGCAGCACACAGGGCAGGGGAGAGCAGCAAGGGACGAACGAACCCTGCTCTGTCCTTGAGCAGCCCAAACAAATGAGCTAGCTGGGCTCAGAGTCCAGGGCTGGGTGAGTTATCAGCACACTGTAAAGTCATAACTCACCCTTCGCCCAAAGCCATGGCCATGATGGAGGTCCCCCTGCCTTGAAACATCTTGCCTTCCCAGCGGGCTGGGACTAGGAATAAAGAGACTGTCCCGGTGTCTCGGTGTGCTACAGCCCCAGCTTTCCTAACTAACTGCTGGAGCTACAGCCGCTGCGCCAGAGACTGATGGGTGACAAAGTGAATGCTGGGGTGGGCAGGAGAAGGGTCTGCATTGCTGCTGGCACATTCAACATCTGTATGAAGCTGGCAGTCGGGAGTTCACTGGTTTCACTGGAGAATTAAGCTGCACCAAGCTAGGGCTACTTTTTTCTTAGGGCGAGGCATCTTAGGGCTTCACTTTTTGATTTTTCCTGGGCTAGATAATCAGCACTGAGACCCCTTGCAGGCAAGCCCAGAGCCACATTCCCACCAGAGCGGTTGTGCCTTCCTAGCCTGGGGGTGCCAAAACTAGAGGAAATGTTAAGGACGGATAATCAAAGTCAGTTTAGGGGCTGTAAGTACACACAAGAAAAAGGTCACCCCTGTTCTGAGGAGGTTGCAACACACGGTATTTCCTTGCTGCTCTTGCTTATGTCACCTTACTCACTTAGCCAAGGCCAATGTCATCTGAGAAGCAATGTTGTTTTAAGGGCTGGAACAGAAGGCAGCAGCGAATGATTTGGTGGCGTACAGCAGAGAAAACTGCACAAGCTTGGCCTTACTGGGCCTGTTCATGCTCTTCCCCTTGTCAGCTGCACCAGCATGGGGGCTAGGGGCTGAGCTGTGGGAAGGGGAGCCCACCTTCTGGGCGCGGGGGAGAGCCAAGGCTGGGCCCATTTATGGTCATTCAGGATCAGGGATGTGTTGCATAGCAGCATCCTTGCCATGCTGTAATTTATATCAGCTGCCACAGTTTCCATGGGATACAGGACCCTCTTGGCTCTATAGGCAGTGCTGCTGGGTGCTGTTAGTCTGTGCATTGCACCCCACAGCTGGACACACTGGAGCTCTGCATATTTTACTGGGGAAGGATGAGTTCATTTTTGTGTACTGAGGGGCTGAGACCGAGGTGGTAGGTGCTGAAAAAAGGGCAGCCCGGGATCCAAATCTACCAGACACCTCTCTCATGGCTTCAAAGCCAAGTGCTGTGCTTGTTGTGTCATATTGGTAAAGCGCATGGTATCTTACGAAAGGCTTTAGAAAAGGCTTCTTGCTTTTCTCTTCAAGGCCGTGGTTATGAAAGACAGTCATGTGCCCCAACACGTGAATCAACACGCGTGTACCGCAGTGCCACTTCTGTCCTGGTCTTTGCCCCTGTGCAGGCACATCCACCCTGCTGCCAGTGCCCCACTCTCCCCGGGCTTGCGTTGCTTTTCTGCTGTCTGCCGGGGGGAAGCAGGGAGAGGAGGGCGGCGAGGGCGAGGGGACCTGCTGCTATTGCTTGTGACATCTGCGGCAGCCCCTCTTGCTGCCCAGCCCAGGTGGCGCGTTCCCGCTGCAGGCGGGGATGTGAGACCCAGACCTTCAGGGTAGCAGCAATGCCCCCCTGGCTCCAGAGCAGGAGGGCTGGGGCAGCCTCTGAGCATCTGAAATGGAGGAGAGGGCTTGCGGGGGAGCAGGGAGAGGCCAGGAGCTCCGTGTGTGTGAGTTTTACGGAGAGACTTTTGCTTGTGATGGGGCTGAGCTTGCCAAAGATATCTCATGTGCCTGGGTTCAGCAAGAACCCAGAGAAAGTGGGGGAGGGCTTCTTGGGATCTCCTTGCAGAAGGAGTGATTACAGTGTGCTCTCATCTTCAGAGGCGGCTTGTTTGGGGATTTGCTTGTTGCTCTGATGCCTAATGGGTGTGCTCATGTATCCCTTTGATACAAGCTGAATAGGATCCTTTTGGGAGGATGACAGCAGTCCTGGTAAGGGGTGGGAAGGATGGGAGGAAGAGAGGCTTGCACAGAGCAGAGCTTGTAAAAGGGGGAATGTTCTCAGTGCCTGAGGACTCGGGAGGGAATTAGGAGCAGGACTGAGTTTGGCAGGAGGAAAGCTGCAGGGGTTGCAGAGGAAGGCAATGCTCTGGCAATTTATCTTTGGGTCCTCTAGGACCCCCCTGAGAGCAAGGCTGAGAACTCTCACGTCGTTACACCTCCTGTGCAGCCTGTTGCCATGCAGCGTCTTCAACCTGTGATCAGTTGACCTGTGATCAGTCAGGCGTTGACAAGATTTCCTAGATGACTGCCAAAAAAGGAGCCCACCCCACTCCCCACCCTGCGCGGGGAAGGAAACGCTAACCAACCGGAGGAACAATAAAACACCAGAAATGAAAAATGGCCTGGCGATCTTGAGCAAGCCCACGCATGGGCTTCCCTGCCCCAAAGCTCGGGTGGCCTTGCCTTGCGGAACAGCCGGGCTCCAGGGCCACGTCCTCCCATTGACATCCACGAGCGGGTCCCTGTGCCCCGGTGTCCCGTCCCCGCCGTGTCTGGTTACACGCTCGGGCTCCTGGCCCAGCAAACCAGACTGCTGTTCCCATGGGGGTTCCGCTGCATGAAGCCATGTCGTCTCATCTCCTACGGGACATTATCCCAGACACCAAGGAAGCAGGGGCAGTGCAGAAGTTACCCCTCAGGATTCGGAGGAGGTGATTTTGCATTTGCTACTGATTCAGTTGGGAACTGAGGGAGTAATTTGCCGGTGAAAGAACCTTTATCCCCTGACTCCCCCCAGCTCCCAGTCCTTCTGGGAGTTTGATTTCTCGGCTTACAACAGAAGGATGGTGGTAGGAATGAATTCTCTGGGGCTAGTATTTCCAGCTATCACACTATAGAAAGAAAATTCTTTCTTTCTTTCTTGGCATAGCGGGAACAGATTTCAAAAATGTACCCTGATTTTTAAATACCCTTTTCGCCTGTGGTGTAAATACTAAAATGTGTTTTTTCTCTCCCCTCTCTCCCGGAGTTTAAAAATATCGCTAGCCTGGGGAGGTGCATCTTTCAGTGAGATTTATAACGGCTGCTCTCAAGTGATGTGGAAAATGAGCCTCCCTCTGCCCCATCCAGCCTGGCACCTTCCAAGAATTTATTTCCTTTATTTGCGTGAGCCTAAGAATACTTAGCGGCTGCACCTCCGCCCAAGCACTCTAATTATTTAAGTTTTGTTTATGGCCAGTCTCTGGGGAGCTGAGTAGGTCCAGGCTGCCGATCCTTCCCTCGTCTGGGTAATTCAGCCCTGCATTACTGCCGTTTGATAATGATCAACAAATCACAGATGCTGCATCTATTGCCCGCTATGTATCACCCCAGCTCCGTAAATTGGCTGAGCCTTCGGAGCTGTTGCGAGCAAAATGTGCATGGCCTCTTGCTGGCGGGGCTGCGGCACGCAGGCGGGGAGCAGCGAGCAAGGTGTGGGCAGTGGTTTGTGAGTCAGCAGAGTGGGGAGCTTGCTGGGGCAGGGACTTTTGCACAGCACCTAGCACGGCAGGGATCCTGACCTCGCTGAAGCCTTTAGATGCTATCTCAGCTTTGCTTGTACTAGGGCTGAGCAAGAAGCAGGCAGCTTCCTATGGGAGCACAAAGCTTTGGCTCATTCCTGTTCAGCCACCCGAGTCCGGGTCAGTGCCCCATGCCATGCCCGTGCCAGGCTGCTGCATTGCTTATCCCGAGATCCCCCGCTCACTTTTGTCTCTGGCACCTGCTGGGAACCCCCTGCCATGGGGATGGCTGAGCACTGCTGGGGAGGCAGGAGCCGCGGATGCCAGGAGGCAGCGAGGAGGAGGAGGCACCTTCCCCGTGCCCCCATGCCTGGTCAGCTCAGGCACCACTGTGGAGGGAGGCTCCTTGTTTGGCACGGCCAGGTGAGGGTTTGGGCACTGCCGGCCCGTGTCCAGCTCCACAATCAAGCTGTGGCTGCCTCTGGTCTTAGCCTGACTCTGCACCTCCGTCCCGCAGCACCCGCTCCACCAGCACCCCTCAGTCCCCACCTCTGTCTCCTTGCTGTGCCCGGCCAGGTCCCTGCCCAGCGGGGGGGCTGAGGCTGGCTCTCCCATTAACCTGCCTGGCCAAAGGCAGGCCGGAGAGTTTCAGCAGTGAGGGGCTCTTTTCCCATCCCTGCACCAAAGCTTCCCAGCCCCGCTCTGATCCACAGGAATCCATAGTCTCTGGAGGCCACGTGGTTGCCAGCGCCTCTGCTCCCGTCACGCTCCGTGATAGAGAGCGAGCAAGAGAGATTGTGATTACGTTATGACAAGCAACAGAGAGATGGAGTGAAAGCTGCAGCCTGCCTATTGTAATTCCAATTAGCAGGGGTAATATGGCCAAAGCCTGACAGCTGTATTGATCCAAACTTTGTATGGGGAGAACCTATAATGCAGTTTTCAAAGGTCCCTGGGGCATGGGGCCGAGCACATGTACAGCTGTGGGGCAGGAGAGGAGAAGAAAGGCTTGTTTATAATGGAGCCCACGAACAGGCGCTGCATGTCACCAGCTGAAATGCCAGAGCCAGCCTGGTGGCAAAGCTCTCTCTTGGCCTGGATTTGCCTCAAAATCTACACTGCAAAATCCCCTTGAGGCCCTTAGGACTTCTTTCTACCTGCAAGATGAGGCAGGTCTTCTTGGTGCGCACGCGGAATGAGTTTGTCAAGACTCAGTTTCTCCTCTAGACAGAATGTACCCAAGTAAAATAAACCAGCAGTGATCTCCCTGCTGGGGAACAGAAGCCCAGGGCTGCATGGGAAGGGGGGAGGAAGGAGGAAAGGGGAGTTTCCCTCTTGCACTTCAAGGCAGCTCCTCAAGGTCAGCGCTGAGGCACGCTGGCAGAGGCTGTGGGCAGGCTGCTTGTGCAGATGCTGTCTCAGCTGTACCCTTTCTGTGGCTAAGGGGAGGGCTCCAATTTGCAGTTTTGCTGGTATTGATCCGAGACCTTTCTCTGGCCCTAAACTCACTTTGGAAATAAAAGGCTAAAATAATTTTTTTTAGGTGTATATATATATATATATTGTATTCTTGACGTCCCAATTGCTGCCATGCCTGTGGAGTACCTTACGGTGCCTCACTGGAAATGGGAATATCTGCTGCCTCACACTGACTTCTACCAGGCGTGAATCAGCTTTTACTTAAAGGGAAAGAATGGCCTGGAGGTGATGGCAAAGGCAGGCTGAGCTCACAAGGGCTGGCATCGTTTCTTGGCTTTGCCACAAGCTCCCTAGAATATCCTTGGCTAGCTCACTTCACCTCTGTGTGCCTTTCCTTGTCAAAAGCTGCCGGTAGCAGTCCCTCTCTTCTCTGCTCATATTGCCCTGTGTCTGCAGGGTGCCTTGCACAACTGATCTTGCTGGCGTTACTCTATACAAGCAGGGGACCATTTGCAAAGCACAGGGAAAGGTGACTCCCCTTTTTTTTGTCATTTTTCATAGCAGCCAGGAGCCAACAGCTCCTTGCCAGGTTATTTTAGAAGACATGAAATCGTTTTGCATAGATCAATGTACAAATATTCTGTCAGTGCAAACACTGGACCCAGTTTCTTCCTGCTCTGAGCGTGTGACGTGTGGGTTGGAATCATGGAAGTGGGTGGACATGGTCCATTGGCTTCCCTGCCTGGTTTAATTCAGAGGGCTCTTGATTTCTCGTTCCACTAGTTTTGCATTTGGGTCACTTCTGGTTTCCAGTTGCTATCTGGAGGGGGGTTGCAGGTAGGTGAGAGGTGTGGGCTGGACAGCCCTCCACAGCCCTGCTCCCCTGGCAGCCCAGGGTGGCTCCCACCCACAGCCAGGCTCTCTGCTGGGCAACGCACTGGGCAGGAAAGGTGACGGGGCTTCACGTTGTGCCCTGTCCTTGGTGGATTGGCTGTGAATGCTGAGGCAGGAAGGGATGGCTGCATGCTGGGGAGAGTAATGGAAGTGTATGGATACCTGCAATGTGTTTTGCTTTTTTTGCAATTCCCAGGGTGGCTGTGAGCAAGTTTCATAACAGCCGAGTTGCCCCACTGTAGGATGCAGATAACAGAAATACCCTGCCTGTTGCACGAAGCAGCGCTTCAGAAACTCTGTGGTCCTTCCATAAGAGGGGGCAGGTAGCAATGCAAACCCAGGCCCTATGAACCTTCCAACTTGTTTCATGTGTGAGCCATCACATGGTACCGATTATAGTTGCCTCAGACAGCAGATGGGTTTAAACAAGTGTCTTTATGCTATAAAAGCTTTCTAGTCTATCTCCTGGGTAGATTACGATTTTAGCCATATGCAAGGGTCTGTGGTATTCCAAGGCTGAGGGGAACTTGCCTAGGAAGATGTGTACCACAACAAGCCATTTCTTTTTGTGGCCAAAGGAGCTGCAAGATGCACTGAAGGAGGGGAAGGAGGTTCATCTCCAAGCTCCCTGGAAGCTTGGAGCTGGGATGCTGCAGCTCAGTGTAAAAGCAAGGAAGCAGCAGGCTCAGCAGCTGCCTCCTGCCTGCCCCGCGGTCTGTCTGCACCCCCCTCCTTACCCCTCCTGCCCCAGTGTGCCCCAGCAAACCAGACTGGGACTGTTTCAGACTGGGTGAGTTACTACAAAATCCTGGTCAGGACAGAGAGAGAGATGGAGGGTTTAAAGTTCGATAATTGTTAATTATTACCCAAGCTTCCCATGGGACTTTCTGGGAAAAAGATGTGCCTCTCTTTTGCAAAGGTGTTGCGTGGAACATTAGTCTCAGTCCTGGCCACGCTGAGTCCTTTTCTCTTTGCCTTCTTTCTGCCTCCAGCGGGATTAATAAAGAGCTGCTGGAGAGCTTCTTATCTAGCAGCTGAATAATGTTTGTAATATGGGGTGGGGGGGAGGCAGCTTTGATCTGGGAAAGAGAGCAGAGGGAAAAAAAAGATGGGCTATTGGGGCAGGGGGAGGGTGTGGGCCAGGCTGGGCTGTGCTGGTGCGTGGGAAGCGGGCATGGCTGCTCCTGCACCCAACCTGTTCTGCAGAGAAAAGATGTGGGTTTCCAGGGCTTGTCGGGCTGGGGAAGAAAGGGCTGAACCCAGACGCCAGCAGGAAGAAAATCTGGGAACCCCCTGTTCAGGAGAGGAAGCACAGCAGAGGGGTGCTGTGGACACCCCCGAGCACAGCAGGAGGCTTTGCAGCCTCCCGGGAGCCGCTGCCCTGGCACAGACCTCCCTGGCAGGGTATTGCTGCCCGGCAGCTCCTGCTCCCCTTCCCTCACCAGCAAAAGTGGCTGCACCCAAGCTGGCACCAGTGCTCTCGCGGGGCAGGAGCCCGGAGGCGCAGGGCCACACCTGAGAGGCAGGACGGGCTCTCCATCTTCTCACGGGTGTGGGCTTGGGAGCCGGTTGGGCCGGGCTGGTTCCCCGAGGCCAGTATCTCTGTGAGCGTGCCAGGGCCACGGGAAAGGGAGCAGCTTGGCGCAGGAAGGGTTGGCGCAGGGAAGCGATTGCTGTTAGGCAGGAGGGGGTCTTGCTCCCCCCCCTCCCCGCAGCGCTCCCTGCAGCCTCCCAACACACTCATCTCTCACCCCGGGGCCGCCTGCTTTCCGTCCCCAGCCTCTTCTGGCCCTTGAGCCCTGAGAACCACTGCTCCCCAGGTGGGACAAAACCTCGTCGGGACTCCGTGGGCAGGAGGATCTGGCCCCGGTGGATCTGGGGACAGGGCTGCAAAACTCAGCCAGGATCCACAGAGACTGAACTTGTCTGGAGCCAAGGAAGTTGTGATAATGGTGGTAACAGCTCCAGAACTGGCTCTGGGGAGTGAGTGTTGCTTTGGGTTTTTCAGGAGAAAATGGGCCTGAGCAGCTGAGACAGCCTGTGCGAGGAGCTACGGTTCCTAAAGGAAAAGCCGCTGCTTTTATTTTTTCATTCTTGCAACAATGTTCCTTGGTGTCTTTAGCCTGTTTCCCCATAGAGAGTCCTTCCCCTTTGCAGGTCCAGACAGCTTTGCAGGCTTTGAAGTCTAGTTTCACACTTGCAGCTTTTCCCCGAAATGCCACCAGTTGCAGGGCTGACGACACCAGGCTTGAGTTTGCAGCTCACTCTGCAAATCCGACCGGGAGAGAAGAGGTCTGTGCCCCTGTGAAACACCCTCTTCTCTCTGGGTGCCTGGCTGCCTCTCTCAGATAGTCCAGAGGAGTCATGGGTATCTCCAGGAGGACTTAGATGTTGTTTGTCTGCTCCAAAGCCCCACACCATGGCCCCACGTGGACAGGCTTGAACAGTTAATCCACGGGGAGATTAGTGGCTGAGTTTTATCTTCACCCACCCTGGTCCTCGTCCCCGATCTGTTCTCCGTCTGGGAGACCCAGCAAGGCTGTGCCAGCTGAGCCCTGTACCCACTCACTTCACAGATGGAAAGGTCTGGCCCCCACGCCTGCCTGCTGTGCAGTCCCCGTCTTAGGGGGTGAGGCTTGCTGAAGGCGGGCAGGGAGATGCTCCAGATGTCTGAGAAAACATGTCTCATCCCATAGCCAGGGAAGACCAGGTCATGGGGTGGGGGGTCTCAGGGGGTTCATGCCCCCTGGGAGGGGAGCATGCATGTCCCTCCCTCCTGCGAGGGCCACCCCGAGGTGGCACCAAGCCTACGAATGCCTCGCCATGGCCGGAGGACGAGGGAGAGGAGCGGGAGGTGGGTGACCTCCCTGTCCTCCCAGGCGTGTGGCCGGGGCCCGCTCCTGCCCTGCCCCGCACCCCTGCGCCGCTCCCCCTCGAATTGGGATTTGGCTCTCCAGGACCATCTGTTCCTTTCGGCCCGTTGCCATGGCGACGGGGTGGCTTGAGATGGGGTTTCACCAGCAGCGGCCGGGGACGCTGGGAAAAAAAATCCAGGCAGGGAAAAGTCTTTTTTTTCCTGGGCGGAAATGAAGGCGAGAGGGAGGGATCCTGCCGGTGGAGTCTGCGTCCCTTCCTTCCTCCCCATGCCCCCGCACGGCTGTCCTGTCCCCAGGCCCCTCCTGCTCGCCCCCCTTTCCTTCCCATCTCTTGGGC
>NW_009259602.1:1479432-1485818 GCF_000687185.1 Egretta garzetta | reverse complement strand
GGGGACGTGCCTCCCCGCCCGGCCCCGCTGGGCTCTGCCTCTCCCCCAGCCCTGGTACCGTTCCTAGCGCCCATCGCCGGCACATGTGCCGCTGGAGCACGCTTACTGCCCCAGGGGAGAAGCTGCTGTAGTCCCCCCCCAAACTGCGGCTGTGTCTGCATCCCACCACTGCCCCGCTGGTGGCTCTCAGTCCAGCGGTCACTTAGGCTGAAGTCACCCGTGTGGTGCTGAGCACAAGTCCCTTCAGGAAGCCTGCGGGTGGGTGGCTTGGTTTGTGCTCACGCTCAGCCCAGACAGTGGGAGCGTGATTTTGGGTTCCTGCTTGCTGAGCTGTGGTCAGGCCCCTCCTCTCCCGATGCAAAACCTGTGGTTGCATGAGAACATGTTGGCTGGTGGGCAAGTGTGGACTGGCAAACGGGCTGAGATCTGCTGCTGGCAGTGTAGACATGACCTGGCCTCCTGCTCTGCCTCTGCACCAGCTGAGCCCAGGCTGTGCAAGGAGGCTGGGCAGATCCCCTCGCCCTGCCCACGTATGCAACCAAGACAAGGCTGCGGCAGTTTGGTGGTTGGTTTTAATGCGAAGAGTCACTTGTCAGACCAAGTTACTCCCAGTCTTTCTCGCTAAATAAGCCTGGAATAGAGAGTAAGCCTGGTGAAAATGGTGCCCTGGTATTTGTGTACATATGCCTGCGTCTGCCTTCGTGTCGGTGTATTTCAAGTGGAAATGGCTTTAAAAAAGAAAACAAAAGAGGAAACAATGAATAACTATCTGCTTGTCGACAGTAAGATCTGGGCTAATGTGTGACAGATGAAAATGAAATGAACACAAAGTGACAGATTGACAGAAAGACAGACATGTTTTTGTGCTAGTTTAGCATCCTGATAGAAACAAAAGATAATTCAGGTTGCGAAGGACCTCAGGAGGTCATCTCCCTACCTACTGAAGCGGATGGGTGTGCTAAACGCTCTCTGTCAAGAGCTCAATCCCCCTTCACGTTGCAGCAGACACACTGGAAGGCTGCTCGCGGTGGCAGGGCTTTGCAGGGCCATGGCAGACAGGGGCGGCGAGGCCGAGCCCGGGCCAGTTCCCGCACGCTGATTGCAAACTGGTGGTGATGGGACTATAAGCAGCGTGGGCCCTGCGAGAGGCAGGGGAGGTCAACAGGCAGCGAGTAAAACAGTAGCAAGCTGGGGAAAGCCTAAACGCAGAGCTCCTTTGGGGTACGATACTTGCTGGAAAGGCTGTCTGGGGTTTTCGATGATGAAGCTTTTTGTTTGTTTCTACTAAATCTAGGGAAATGGGATCAATGAAGCGAGTTATCACTGTATACCTTTGTGTTGGAGTCCTGCTGTGCTGGCTGCAGTCCCAGCCGGGAGATTTTCCCATCTCTGGCTTTACCCCTGCACCGGACATGTCTGTGGACATGTCTGCTCCCGGGGCAATAAGGCAATAGGAGGCATTTGGGGCCAGGGCCAAGTCTGCTGCCTTGAAGATAAGTCTTGGTTTCCCAATGAGAGCTGTGGGAAAGGGAGCATCAGACCTGAGGCTTCACTGACCTGTTCTGGGAGCTGAGAGCAGAAACCAGGGGCTCGCGTGGCCCTTGCGAGTGCAGAGCTGGCTTACAGTCACCTTTCTTGCATCCCAGCCCTGAGTGCAGCAGGACTGAATGTCACCTGTTCCCTTGTGACTAGCGATTTACAAGCGTTCGTCCTGCTTCTTGTTTGCCGAGCAAATGCCCTTTTCCTGTTGGCTCTGCCCTCCCTGCAGTGGGGAATCAGCATATTCTGGTCTTGAAGCTTCTCCCAGATTTATGAGCTTGCTCTTCACATTGAGAGTAAGGCTCCCTTGCCCTGAGAAAGCTTTGAAACCCAAAACGCCAATTGCTGACTTAAGCAAACACCATTGATCCTCCAGCAAGTAAAATTTCTTTCTTTTTCCTTTTTAGGGCATAGGTTGTTGAGGTTTTTTTGTTGTCCTCTCTGTATTTCTCTTTTTCTCTGGAGACACAAGTCCCAAACTGTTCTGAGCAAAATCAATGTGATTTGAAAACAACTCATCGATAACACTTATGGGGGATGTTGCCTCCTTGCCAGAGACCAACAAAAACCCCACAAAAAACTCCTCTCAGTTTCCTCTCTCCTTGAAAAGCAAGGTTCTTTAATTGGCTTTTAATCTGGGGAAGACAAGAGCTGTTTGCATTGAATTGGTAATAGGGGATAATATCTTACCCTGAGTGATGGGTTATTTGATCTCTGTGCATCAGAAACCTGAGCATATGTCTGTGAAATCAGGCGGGGGGGACACACCAGGGCTGGCTCAGGGCCCAAACAGGAGCACAGCTGCTTTTTTATTTCCAATAATAATTAGAAGTAAGATGGGGAACAATTACCTTTTGTCCTGTTGCTCCTGGGCATCCAATGAGACTAGGAAGCCCGGGAAAAAGCCTTCGGAGACACGCATGGGGCATACAAGGGGTGTTAACACTACCTAGCCACTTGATGGGACAAAGCCAGTGCTCAGCCTGGCTTTAGCAAGGCCTCGCGTCCTGCAAGGCTGCGAATACCTGCCAGAGCAGCTAGATGCACAGCAAAGAGGGCAGCTTCACGCCTGGCTCTAAGCTCGCGTGGAGCCTGAAGGAGCGGCAGCCGTGTGAGTGCTGTACATCGTGGGACAGCGCCGGGCGTCCACCCGGGGAACAGCGGTGAGCAAACCTGCACACCCCCTGCCCGCGATCACACTGCTGGTCGGTTCATGCGGGGCAGTTTGGAAACAACCCTCATGGCCCTGCTATGGTCCTTCTGCCTGGGAGGAGGAGGAGGAGGAAAGGCGAAGGCTGTACCGCCCAGAGAAATGGGCAGTCATTTATTTTAGAACAGCCAAATCTCTGTCATGGTGTGATCAGGTGTGTAATAAGGCTGCAAGAAATGGGAAGTTTTGGCATGGGGACGTCGTTTTGACCTTGCTTCCCACCGGTGTCCTACACTTGTGCCCTAGCTGTCACGGCACAGGGCCAAACATTGCAGCCACAGCAGCCTCATCGGCCTCTGCAGCTGCAGGCTCACGGCGCTGGCCGAGCCCCGCTCAGAGCAGCAGTCCCACCACAAGGTCTGTGCCTCTTGCACACGCTCACCTCCTTCTGTGTCTCTAAATGTCATTGTCAGGCCTCTGCTGGTCCCAAACTGGGCTTTGAAAAGGGGATGAAAGGGGGATAAATCAGGCAGTCACCAGTTTACCCTCCCAAAGTGATCCTAGCTCTGCAGGCATCACAGAGGTTTTGCAGCGAGATCCAAAGTGAAGATCATTGACGTCATGAGCCGATGGCTTGGGCCTGTGGTCGGCTCACTCATGCGGTGCAGGGAGGAGCGGTAGGTGCTGGGAGGCATGTGGCCTGGGAGAGAGATGCAGCGACAGCGCCGGGTCCCTGAGCGCTGAGCCCAGTGAAACGTGCTCTTAAATGCCTCCTGGCTTCAAGCTGACTCAAGCACACATGGGAAACTTGATGTGGATGACACCGTTCATTCCTGGCTGGTTTTGTTTGTTTTGTTTCGTTTCTTGCTGCAGCTGCCTTTGGAACAATAAATAGCTGTGGATCTTGCTTGCGGTCTGTGCAGAGTAGTTAATATTTAATCAGAGGTCTGAAGCTGGATTTGTTTGGCTGGCAAAACATAAAAACTCCTTTTTCTGTTTTTAGAGCTTGGCAGATAGAGCCAGACTTTCCAAAAAGCTCAGGGTCAGCTTTTAATTAATCAATTATTTTAAGATTGTAGCACACCGGTCAGTGACAGGTTTTCTAAACACCTCAGCTCCGAGCAAACCACCTGAATAAATGCCAAAGCACCTGAAATGACTGGCACCCAGCATGCCCCTGGTGTGAAATTTTATAGAAAAAGTCCTGCTGACACATGCTAGCAAAGTGTTATCTGCATCCACTCCCTCCTCCCCTGCTCCTTCTTGGGGTTTCCCTCCAGGTCTGCTCACATGGTTGGACTCTGTTCCCCAGGATACAGGTAGGAGGCAAGAGGGATATCCTTCCTGCAACAGGATCTAGCTCTCTTAGGAGGTCCTCCATCTGGCTTTGTTGGTATTAGGGATCCAGGCCTTTTACAACTGTTAGTGTAGAAGCCCTGCTGCAAACTCCTAAGGGAGAAAGGTTGAGCTTTGATTCCCCCATTAGCAAATCGTGCCATCTACAGAAATGTTTCCAGCAGGTATCTACAGTTGAACTCCATGGCCAGACTATCTGGAGCATTGCTCCACTTTTTTTCATCTGACTCCTTCAGGCCAAGGCCAGAGGACAGAAGAGGCACACAGGCTTTTGAGGTGGCTGTTGCCAAACTGGAAGGTGGCAGCTGTAATACTTAGCGAGAAGTATCCAGGAATGCTCCTTGTCCCAAGCCCTGAACCTACTGGAGTACCAGAGGCAGGATAGAATAGAATCATTTAGGTTGGAAAAGACCTTTAAGATCACCCAGCCCAACCGTTCCCCTACCCCTGGCATCCCACCCCCAAACCCTGTCCCTAAGCACCTCGTCTGCCCGGCTTTTAATTACCCCCAGGGATGGGGACTCGACCCCTTCCCTGGGCAGCCCCTTCCAGTGCCTGACAACCCTTTGGGGGAAGGAATTTTTCCCAATGTCCAATCTAAAGGAGGGTATCACTGACCAGCTGGTCTGCAGCATCCTGCCTCTCTCAGTCCCTGTGGAGTTTATATTGCCCCTTTTGTCCTGTCATTTGGGAAAGACTGGCACACCAGCCTTAGAAATTTGCTGTTCCCCCTCTTCACCTCAAAGTACACGGTCTCTTTCCAGGGAGATACGAGTGAGCCCTGCCTGTATTCAGAGCTATCTAGCCAGACCCCACAGGGCTGTGTCAGCAGAGAGATCAATCCCTGCTTGACAGATCCTGTTGCTCTGCAGAGCGCAGATCCCAGGTTGGATCCCAATTGCTCCCATTTGCAACATTTTCATGTTGACTTCGGATTGCTGTAGGAATTTGGCAGTCCATGGGGTTCTCCAGTATATTTTGCAATGCCAGGTCTCTGGATTATTATCCCTTGAGACTAAGGAGTGGGATGGCCAAGACTTAGCCAGATGGTGTTTTTGCTGTGTAGGAGGGCATGGTTTATTTGCGAGAACGGCCAAGCACCAGCATGTCAGCTCTGTTGCCTGATGATCAGAACATCGTGCCTGCTAAAACCCAGCGATTGTATTAGGTCATGGAGTCCAGCAGTCCACCTTCAGGGGCCAGTGCCTTGTCAGGTCTTGTTTCTGAGGGCGTGGGGTTTTGTGTGCTGGCCTGCTGGTGGACAGTTATGCGAAGGATAGAGACCTGGGTTCTGACCCTGTTGATAAAAACACTCTCTGCTGGGGCTGTAGCACAGGGCTGACTGAAGTGTGGCCACCCTTGTGAGCTGCCTGGGGAAGGGTTGGCAAGATGGGGAGACAGGGCGTTGTTTGGAGGTGTGTAAGGGTGGGGTTTTCACAACTGGCAAAGGCTGTGGAGTACCTGCTTCCCACTGCCTTTGGAAAGGAAGCAGATGGGACAGGCAGACCATGCCAGACGCCCTCTGCCTTGCGTTGGCCCATAGTCTCCTTGACGTGTTACTCAGGCCATAGAAATGCAGTAGTCCTTTTGAAGCCAGGAGAAGACTTAGCACCCTTTACAGACCCAGCAGGTTGGTGTCATGTCCCCTTAACTGGACAAAGCATGGGAATTCTGCACAGTTTGGGACAGATTGTGTGATCTTTCCTATTAATACCACTATGGCTGGTATTCTGAGTCTCAGGTTCTGTAGAGATGTAAAAGGAGGAGCTGGTAAGATCCCTTACAGGTTATGAAGGTCGTATGGGACAGATCTTTTCCAGTCTGTCACCATGCGCTGCCACAGTGTACAGGTGATGCTCAGTGCAGGATCCAGCCCACAAGCCCACAGCCCTTTCTGCACAAGCGCAAGGGCATGCAAGGGTTGCAGGATGGGGTTAATGCTCTGCCGAGGCATCCTTTGTTCTGGGCGGGCTGCTGAGGTTTGGAAATGGAGTGCTAAGGAGTGAACACCACAAAATATATACGTCCGCACTTTATGATGCTGATTTTCAGTTTCAACAGCTGTTCCGTTTGGAACGGATGAACATGTACTCCGGCTTAGTGGGAGTCAATTAAAAATAAACCGAGGGAGAAGGATTGGTGTTGGAGCCCAGCGACGCTCATCGGACATAAAAGTTGCATCCTTTCAAGCCTGGATTTTCTCTCCAATTTGCCACAGGCGGCAGGCTCTAACCCGGAGCTCTCATTAGCATAGAAATGCTGTTGCTTGCCCCGCATTCCTGGCCCCGTCGCTTTGTTCCTGCTGGTGGCTGGAGCGCTGATAAAACCGCATCCCCGCCGG
>NW_009259602.1:1463982-1479255 GCF_000687185.1 Egretta garzetta | reverse complement strand
GGCAGCCGGCAGCTGCGGGGAGCGGGGAGGGGCAGGGGAGGGTTAGGGGCAGGGAAGGGCTCCTGTCCTTTGTTGTCGCTTTTTTACCTCGTGTGGCCAGAATATGGCCGTGGCTTGCAGCCATCCTTGGGGGTTTTTTTTCCCCATCTGCTTCCCCAATGCGATGAGGAAAGAAAAATGTGGCTTAGCCCTGCATCTGCGCAGGTGAGCACCCTGCTGTCTCGAGTGCCCAGGCAAGGAACGCTCTGAGCAGGAGAGTTTATCATTATAGATAGCACTCCTGTAACATCCCTGCTCTTATGACCATGTATTTTTTTGGCAAGAAACCTTGCATCTTTCCACCTGTGTTTTTGCCAACAAGAAATTGCAAGCAAGGTAGGGAAGTACAGGGCCATTCAAAGGATGTAGGATGCAGTGTGTACCTTCCTAATGGAAAAGACCTGATGGCCCACAGTAGGATCTTAAGTTTCCTCCCCTTCCTATTACTGTTAAATGGATGCTCCCCTCGAGCCCCTCTCTCTGCTGAGATGAGAAACATCGACAGGTCCTTGCAGCATCAGACTGTCAGTGCCTCCTCCCCTGCAACAAATTACATCTGGGTTACTGCTGCCTGTCGCATAGACTGGCCGTTCGGGAGGGCAGGAGGGGGTGGGAGGGAGAAGAGGCCAAGCATCGTTTTACAAAGGCTGGATTGAGCATTGGGCCAAAATGCATCATCTTTAAGTGATGAGTCAGAAATGTGATCCACAGGCAGTGTCATTTTTCAGAGAGGGGTAGTTTCCAAAGGGAGAAGAAAAAAGACAAGCACTTTGCTTAGAAATTTGGGCAAGAACTAGAACTGCCAAGGAGGCTCTAGGAGGAGCTAGGTTCAGCTGATGGTCCCCTTGTGATTTGGGCTGTCCAGGTTAAGACCCGTTAAGGAGGCCACCACTTCATAAGTCATTTCAGAAAAGAACAGGCTCTCATGAAATGGGGTCTCCAGCTAGGCAGCCCCTTTAGAAAACACAGGACAAGGTCTCCTGAGCAAGCGTTTTCAGCAGCTGCTGGGTAAATCGCTGAATGAGCAGAGCCCTCTCTCTGGCCCAGGTCAGTGAGAAAGGCTTGATTTCACTGGGGATGGGTTCCTGCAAGTCCCTGCTTTGACATCGACTGGGAATATGGAGCTAATCATCCAGACTCCTTCATGTCCAAGGAAATAAATAGGGACTTTCAGGCTAAGATTCATTCAGCCCAACGTAGATTTCTTATGCACACTGGGTGAATTATGTGGTAGAAATTTCTCTTCATTGACTCCGCAGTTAGTGCAGACAGCCAGCTAAGATGAAGATGTCTGCACTGTGCGGCGTGAGCTGTGTTTTTCCACGAGGGGAGCTGCATGTTGTGCAGGCAGAGTTTCTACTCCTCTCACCTTTCTGCCACTGCAACTTTAGGAGCCATTTCAGTAGCTTGGCATAGTTTTCCGGAGATGGTAAACAGCTTTACGGAGCAGAAGATGGCCTCTTTCTTGGAGCCTCCTTTTCCCCTTCCCTGCTTCTCTCAATCACTCCTTGCGCCTTCCAACATTTTTTAGCAGTGTGTTTGCGTGACAGGAAGGGAAAACACAGTGATGGGAAATTGAATCTGGAGAATAAATGAGAGATTTATTAATTTATTAATATGACAGAACTATTTACTGTCTCTCCAAGATGCATGTCCTTGCCTGGGTTCCCACACGCCAGTGACTTGGTCCCAAGAGTTGCATTACTGTGACAGTGAGGCTGAGAAGAGCCTCCTGAGGGGAATGAAGAGCAAAACACACAGCCTGGGCAGACAGGGCACGGTGGCATCCCAGCATGGTGGCATCCCGGCACCCAGGCTGGCTGTGCACAGAACGCTGACAGGAATGGCTGGGCATCAGCTGGGCCATCGCCTCCCTTTTAGCTGCGTGTGCTCACTGGGGGCAATTCCCAGTACAGTGCTTCCTCTGGGACAGAGGCAGTAATGTTGCAGAGGACGATCCAAGCCAAGTGACCTGGCTGCAAACTGGTGTCCGCAGTGCAGGAGTAGCGCTCTGTTCATCTAAAGGAGGGGTTGACTCTGAAAGCTGAAGTCTCCCGAGTGCCTCTGGCAGCAGTTTATGTGGTACTCCCAGCTGCTGGGAGGCCTTGCACTCTTGCTTGCACTTCTGCTCCTGTTAACGTGTTACTTAACAGTAGTATGGGCAGAATCCTGCAGTCCTGCGGGATGCCAAGACACGCTGATGAATCCCCTGGCTTCAGCCCCTGGCATTATCAATGAAAAAAACATTTGTCCTCAATGTGTGCGTTGAAAAATTCTTGGTTCATTTTATTCTTCATCACCTCCAGCGTATCAAGGCCTGGGACTCTAAAATCTATTTGAGCAACGGTTCAAAGGTTTCACAATGTCTTGGTGAGGTTTCGTAGGCTGTGTATTCAGTCAGTGACTTCTCTGCATCCCTCAAGATCTTTTGCTCTATTTCTACCTCTTTGTAAAAAACAAAAGCAGGGGATTGAGGTCAGTTTTCAAATAAGCTCTCTCCATAATGCAAGGACCCTTGGGCCTGATCTTTCCTCAGCAGGCAGTAGCAAACAAGGACGGTGTGGGCTCTTTGCTGAGTTGTGGCTAGAAACTACCGTTGTGGTGCTTCCAGTTGCTGGATGTCTTTGCATTCATGTTTATTAAGTGCAGATGTTTCAAGGCGGGGTCGGCAGGGAAAAGTTTCTGCAGTGAGACGGGGTCAAGTGAGCCTCCCCTTCCCACACACCCGGCTCCCTCTATGCCGTTGCTGAGTTTTGCTGCTCTAAATTTGTCAGGTTGCTCCTTCTGGCAGAGAAGGACAATGCTGTTGTGTGCAGAGGTGCCAGAAGGGCAGAGCAAAAGACACTGTGGAGGATGGGAGAAAAGGATGAAGAATGAGATACAAAGTGCAAGTCAGGTGCGTTTGTGTGCATTTGTGCGGGTTTCTGAGCCTGCCGCTCTGCTTCCCCTTCCTCCTGGGAAGGCAGAGCTGAGAGACGGAGGGGGAGCTTCACAGCCAGCTCTTTGCCGGCTGCCCTTGACACGCGAGAGGGAAATCGCCGTGCTGGCAGGGACCCCAAGGCAAGCAGTTCCAGCACAGCTTGCCTCCCCCGCGCCAGCCCCCAGGAGAAGGCACGGACGCTGCCAGCAGGCCCTGGCACCACCGCTACGCTGAGCGGCTCCAAAGAGAGCCACGGGCTTTCCTTGGTGCAAGACAGCCCTGGCTGAGCCTGCGCTGGAGCTCCAGACCCTGCCTCTGGAAGGCTCAGCCCTGGCTCCCAGAGGCAGATGGAGGGGCGCTGGCGCTCTGCTTCTTGGTACATCGGAGCTGAGCTGCAGCCCAGGTTAAAGTGAGCAAACAGAGGAGCCCAGCCCTTCCTCCTTTTGTGTCGGGATCTCCCGGCTCTGCGGATGCTGACATTACCCAGCATCTCCTTCATTGCCTACATGTGTTTGCAGGAGGCGGTGGCCTGGTGACAATGGGACAATTTTAAGTGCCTGTGTGTGATCACAGCTGTGGTTGTCAGTGGAGGTTGCTCACCAAGTCACCCTGCACAGTGCTTTGCATCCCAACGGAATGATGTGAGCTGTAGGAGCTTTTCGAAGTCTCTCCTTAATGGGATGTAAAATAACCCAGTTGCTGGCAGGCAGCAGGATTTGAGCCCCACTTCTGCAGGTGTTGGCTTTGGACCTAGGTCCTGCCTGTCAACCAAGGGAAAGTGGCTGGTGCGAGCAGTAGGAAAGAATGGACAGTAAGTAACATGCCTTGAAGGGGCAGTTCCTGGTGTGGCAAGCCATGATCAGCTCCTGCCCTGAAGCACAAGGGCTGAAACGCTCTCTGCGTTCTCCTCCTGAGCTGTGGCTAAGGGTGGCCTGCCTTGAGGGACAGGAGGAACACCACCCGTCTGCATTCGTGGGAGAGCACCCTAGAAAGAGCCTGATGCACCGTTGTTGTGGCAGAAGCCACTTCCAGCCTCACTCTTCCCTCCTTCGCCAGGCTGGGAAGCAGAAGGGCAGAGCAGCACCCTAGGACCTGCCAGAGGAGCACCCCTGGGGAGGGCACCTCTTAGTTTGTGGGGGTGCAGGGAACGAGCTGGACATGGCCAGCGGGGACAACGCATTGTGCCCAGAGCAAAAGTGGAAGCCTACCTGTGACTGTCACATGCCTGTGATGATAACAGCGTTGGCCAGCTCCCCCCGCATCTGCCAAATCACCCCCTGGCGTGGTCGAGGAGTGCCTCCTGTGCAGAGGGTCCTCTCCGCATGTGGTCTGCACCAGGGTGCAGGTCCTGCGGGGCACCAGGGACCACCAGGCACCCCAGGGGCTTTGCCACCAGGGCAGTCGGTGCAGATGAAGGTGCTGTGCGTCCCGCTGCGCTCCAGCCCAAGGCAGCTCCTGCATGCATGAGGTCAGGCCAGGAAGCACCGGCCCTGCTCTCCTCCTGCTCTGCCCAGGTGCTCTGTGCTGAGCTGTGTCTCTAGGAAGGTTTCTCATTTATGGACTGGGTTTCTCTTTTGGCTGCTTTGTTTACAGGGAAATAAATGACACAATCAGGCAACCTGATCTTTTGTGTTGGGAGGGAGGAGAGGATTGATCCAGATCTTCACTGCTGCTGCAATCAGCTTAGCTGTTCCCAGGGTCAAGGTCTGTAGAGATCAGCCTTGGTAGGGAGACCAAGACCCAGCTCTGCCTGCAGGGAGGGGAGTTTTACCCACCCCAGTGTCACGCCGCCGCTCTAGCCAGATTGCTTTCCTAGTTTTCCAGCCCTCTCCTTTTTCCCCACTGTGCTGCCAGGCTTTTCAAGGTCCTGGACAGACAGACACTGTGGACAGACACCAGTCAGCCCTGTAACTTCCTCCCTTTCTGTTCTCTCTGCGTTTCTGCTGGCTTGCTCCTTGTCCCATGTTCCGGGGTGACTCCCCTTCCTCTGCAGCTCCGGGCGCTCTGCCTCTCCCCTTATCTCACATCTAGTGTTCCTATTTGCTCAGTTGTGTTATGGTTGGAGGGGTAAAGCAGAGGGAAGAGGCACACTACCTGCCCACCTGCGCCTGCCAGCACCTGGGCGCACACGCCTGACGAGCTGCCGCGGTAGGCATAGCCGAACGTGGGACGGAGAAGGCAGGTAGGGAGCGAGCGTGGGAGAAAAGGGCCTCTGTATGAAATATTCCAAGTAGGGAAAATTGGCAGATTTGCTAATGCTATAAAGAAGGAGGCAGCCTTTTCTCAAGCCCTGGGGCAGATAGGTAGGCAATAAAGGAGAAAAAACCACTAGAAATGAGAGCCGCCAAGCTGACAGCCCAAGCAAGCTGAAACCTGCCTGGTGAGGAGGCTTGGTCCAGAGTGGGAAGGGGCAGATTCCCAGTCAGGACTGGCTGCACAGTCCATTTCTCATGATAATGGAGCCCAAAGTTTCCAGGAAAAACTGGGCTGTCAATATCTGGAGGGGAACTCTGCCCCCAACTCTTAACCTTGACTTCAGGCTGCTCCAAGCTTGAAGAAGCCTGTGAACCCAGTTTATGCCCAGTTTGAAATGCAAGCCCAACCCAACAGTTTCTCTCTGCAAGTCACAACTCACAGAGCTTATCTGGGTCCCATCTGAAACTGCACTAGGGCTAATTTACACTGACAGTATAAAAGCAGGCTCATTCTAGCACGACGCCAGGACCTTTCACTTGTGCTCAACCATGGAGAGCCCACCAGAATAGGAATGAGAGGGGAAACCTTTTCGGTGGATCCTGCTGTGACAGCTGGATTTTTTCTCTACAGAGGACTCACGCAGTCCTGAATATCACCCCACCCCCCAGGCTCCACTGATCCTTCCCCTGGTTCATACACAATATTTGCATCTGTCCTCGATTCTCGCAGCTGCATTTAGCCTGCCCAAACCTTGCTGGGGCTGGAGAAGGGGAGGGCAATGGCTTTTCTGCACTAAACCATCCCTTGTCATTAGGGCTGGGAGCCAGAGTACATTCTTCAACAAGCCTGCACAGCCCCCCCCTCCCGACATGCACACCTCTCCCTGCTCTGCACATCCCTGTGCTTATGACAGCCCTTGTCTGATAGGTCCCAAGCAACAGGGACTGATAGCGTGGCCCTTCTGCTTTCCCACTGATGTTTCCAACTAAAGCTGCATTTCTGGGGCAAGTCGGAGCAGGCAGCCCAATTTCTGGTTGGACAGGCTTTGTTTGTGCTCTGGGAGAAATTGAGAGGTTGGCTGCAGGCCTCGGCTGGGATGGGAGTTGCACAGTTGTGGCCTGGGAGAGGGGATGTGTTGCAACTTGCTGCCCATTGCTCCCCCTCTCCCTGGTTCCTTCTCAGGGTTTTGAACTTCGGAAATGTCTTCCTGCAAAAAGGGATGTGAAATGGTGCCAGAGGGAAGCAAAGGAGGAAAAAGGGGAACAGCAGGAACAGGTGATTCTGTCTTGTGGGAGTAAACTTGCTGGAGTCTGAGCACTGAGTGCCTGTTGAGGCTGTACAGTTTGGAGACATAGGGAAGACCAGCCAGCCCCCATGAGCTCCAGGCTCTGGAATGACATGGCTTGTAGTCTCCTGTTCCCTTGGGGAATGCCGCCCCAGTGGCATTGCCACTCAGGTAGCAGTCTAAACAGGGCCATGTGAATGCAGGAAGATCCTCTGAGCTCGCAGGGCCCCCACGCAGCTGGATCTCTGCCTTTGGGGTCTAGGCTCCAGTGGTGGAAGCCAGCCTCCCCCTTGCCCTGCTGCTGTACCCACTGGGAGCTCTGTGCAACTTCAAGCTCTTTCACAGATAGGTGGACATTGATGGATGGCTTGCAAGGTAGGCAGAGGAGCATCGTGGGTCACCTTGAACATGTGGCTGAGGGACCTGGTTTCCCTCCATCGTATGAGTCAGCCATGAGACAGGGCAGTGCTCACATATGATGGGAAGGAATAGCATTGTTTCCCTTTCCCTAATTCCCTCTCTTCTGTTAAGCTCCTTCTCCATTTTAAATGTTTTTTTCCCCCCAACCCTTTCTCTTTCCATCCCTCTCCTCTCTCTACTATCCTTTTGTCTTCCTCTGTTTCAGCCCCCTTCCTATGTGCCTGCAGGATGCCTCTGCCCAGACACAACAGATGCTGAAGGGCAAGACTAGAACTCCTCTAGATGCAATCTCCATTTTGCTCAAGGATCATTAATTACCTTGATGATTAAATACAATTAAAGATCCGTAAGACCTTTCTGATATCAGAGCCTTCAGCAAGGGCAGCTTTTAGGAGCCTTCACCAGCAGTAAAAGAAAAGGAGGAGATAGACCAGTAAATCAGGGAATCCCAATTAAAAATCCGTGCTTAGCTCATTAACCTAATTACACATTGTGTCGCGCAAGCCTCAGCTCCACTGAGGGGGAAGAGAGGCAGCAGTGGGGGCAGGCTGTGTGCTAACTGTACTAGGTTGGTTATGTGAGATCTCTATTGTCTCTTTGGCTGAGAAAATGGCCTTTGTGGGGGATTTCTAGCTGGGCTGTGGAAGTTGAAAAGCATTTGTGCCAAGCCCTGACAGGCAGCCTGCATCCACGTAATACAGCATGTATTTCCTCTTCCCCGAAATGTCCTTTCCACATGCACCCTGCTCTGAGTGCTGGGCAGGAACCTTCCTACACCCAATTCACACTCATCCCTTACCCTTGGAGAAGCACTGGTAGAGCTGGTGGAAGGAGAGGAGCGCCTGAACGGGTTGGTAAAGGAGATGAGGAGGAGAGGAGGTCTGTGAGAAAGGGGAAAAGGGAGGGGGTCGGCGCCGAGCCTGGAGAATCCTTCAGCCGAGGCAGGCTCCTTTGCTGCAGAGCCGAGGCTGAAGCACACCAGGGCTCCGTGACTTGCGGGTTGCTCTGCAGGGAGCTATCTGCTCTAGTTGTCTGCTGTGGCACCCTGTCCTTTTCCTCCTTCCCCTTTCTCACAGCAGGCACACCAGGTTGCCCGCAGGTCTCCCCTTCGCCCGCCCTGAGCTCTGGGTCCCAGATCCTGCTCCCAAAGCCCAGCACAGCCTGGCAGGCAGAACTCTGTCCCCTCCGGGAGCTGCTGCCAGTTGTTGGGGCGGGAGGAGGGAGGCATGGTGCCTTCGGAGCACATCCGTCCCACCGAGAAAGGGAAGAGAACAGGAACATTTGCCGGCCCTGTCTCTGCTCAGTCCAGGTGACTCATGGATTTGTGGTTTTTCCACACGAAGGTCTGAGGGCTGGATCCTGCGGTGTGCAGCTGCGTTCAGCGTGCTTCATTGCCTACGTGTCTGTGTTCAAAGGGACGGGGAGGAGGTGGCAGGCCCCAGCATGTCCTACCCATAACCAGTTGAATTTGGAAAAGCAAGTCGGGGCTCGAAGAGGTCAGGGTGCGGCTTCCCACATGGCAGGGCAAGGGAAGCGGGAGCGTACTGGAGACCCCCAGTCCCGTGGGACCAAGCTGCGGCTCTCCTAGTACCTGCAAACATGGAGAGAGAAGGGAAGGGGGCAGGGAGCCAAGAAGAGCTCAGCAGAGCAGCTCCACGTGGGGGTATGCAGCAGAGCCATGGCCAGCCAGGAGGGGATAGGTTTATCCTGGGGAACGTCACTGGATTCCCTGGATCAGCAGGGCTTGGACTGCCCTGCAGAGTGCCTGGGAAGAAGGCAGGGGGAAGGCAGGGAGAGGAGTTACTCATTTGCAGGAGTTTCGATGGAGGCACAGCACAGCTTGCCAAGCAATATGCCACGTACGGGCTATTTGAGCTCCTGCTGGGGAACACTGCCATAGCCTCAGGTGACGTTACACAGGGCCAGGGCAACCCAGCTGGCAGGCAAATGGCCATCCCTGCCCTGGGAAGAGCTCCTGTTCAGCATTGGCTCCCATCTTAGCCTCTTGGGAAAGATCTGTTCCTTCTCTTCCCTCTGCCCATATATAAACACAAGCAAACACCATTTTCTTTCACATGGGCATGCTGCGGGCATGTGAGGAAGATCCCCGGAATATGAGGGGACCAGAAGCCGTGGGGAATTACTGGGAGTTAGGTAGGGCTAGGTATTGTCGGGGACAGATGGACTCAGGCAGATGGAGCCCAGAGGTGCAAGCGACCTGCCGAGTGGGTGGGATGGGATCACGACAGAGCGGGTGCCCTTGCACAGCTCAGTCCCATGTCCCCGTTTAGTCCTAGGCTGGAGCCACGGTGAGGGTGTTTGGCCTGGCACCAGTTTATTTGAGCACAGCGTGTATGAGAACAGCTGTTAAAAAACTCCCACAGCGGGTGCCAACCTGAACTGAGACTGCAGAGGCATAAAGGTGATCACTTCAAGAAAAGGTGACCTTCAGGAAAACAATAAATAGAAAACAGGTTGGGAAGTTCAGGATGTGGCTTTTTTTCCCCTTTTTTCTGATGAATTTGTCTTTCCTTTGGAAAGAAAAAAAATCCCATTGTTTTAACAAGCTGTGTATCAGTTTTGTGGGGTTACTGTGCTAAGTCCGTTGCCTCTGGCCCAGCAATGGCTGTTTCTGGGGATGACACATCCTGGCGGACACACTGATCTCCTGAAGCTCTAGGGCTCTAAGAAAGTGGGATCTGCCTCTCTGCAATGATAGGAATGGAAAAGCAACAACTTCAAACCCTGCTGAAGTCATGGTTTCTGGGATTTTGCAGGGGGTGTTGTAATCCAGATGGGAGGTTTGCAGGTGCACTGCTCCGGGACCACAGGCATTGCCCCAAACCAAACAATGGACTCTAGGGTGCAGGAAAGAAGTTATCCCCATTGCCATAAAACTGTAGGCCAGCTCTCACAGAATAATTTAATCTAGGAGATCAGCAGGCAGCCTTCCTGAGACATCCCAGCCCCACTGGGACAGCAGGGCTTGCTTTACACGTTGACCATTCTTTGCCTGGTGCTCTGCTTCCAGGTAATTAAAATGGATTAACTCTGCAGCCCAAACAGCTGCCTGCAGATAACTTGTCTTTATGCCCAAGGGACCCTTACCTCATTGTCTGCTCCAGAGAAACCCTTAACTGCAAGGCATGTTTGGAGGATACAAGGATTTCATTACACAGTGAGAATGTGAAGGCAGAAACTCAAATACCTTTTTCTGGGATCAAGGCAATGGAAAGAAAGAGGGCATGAGAGAAGAGAAAAAACAGATCCTAGGGATGTGAAAGAGCAGAGGATTTGTAGATCCTACAGTGGGAGAATTTGGAGTCTATTTCTCAGTTGTGCCAAGCGTAGCTGGAGTATTCCCAGAGCAAACAATGCAATTACTTTAGATTCACACTATGCCAGTGAGTTGTCAGGCCTGAGGTTCAGACTCCCAAAGGGTCCTGTGCAGACTTGCGTATAAGCTGTTATGCTTTCCTAAGGGATGTGGAGAGAAAAGGCCACATTCACTTTGCTGAGGACAACTGTAAACTTCCTCTTCCTCTTGGGCTTCCTGTTGCTTCCCTGTCCGAGTCCTTTGCTTGAGGAGATCCGCAGCAAAAAATCCCAGGACTATTTTTTTAGTGCTTGTTGCACTTGTATAGCCCACAGGATTGAAAATAGCCCTGGGGACAAGATTGGGCTGCTCTTTCAGGTTGCCTTCAATCCTGCAAAGGGGTAGTTACTTTCCATTTCAGGGGTGTTATTTCTTTCTGATGGGATCTTTCCTGAGGAAGGTGTGTCTCTCCCCTAAATGAAGCCTCATTTCCCTTTGGGTGTATCATTCTTACCCTCTTGTGCTGTTTCCTCCGTCTCACTGCCCGTGTGTTTTGCTGGATCTGGGCTCAGGGTGACTTCAGATGCAGAACCCATCGCCTTTGCATCCTTGCATGGGTGATTCCAGTGTGGACTGATTGCTCGCCACACTATTGATCTGTTGAGGGTTCAAGTCCAAAGGCCTATTCCCTATGACTGTCACAGATTTAGTGCTGTGGCATTATTCTCAAGTCTGGTGCCTTTCCAGAACTAGGAAGAAACTTAGTTTTTGGTTCAGTGAATGATTCTTCCATTTCATCCAACTTGTGGATGAACCAGTCAGTGTCCTGCAGCAGCGTTCCCCTTGCTTAGATCAAGCAGGCTGCTCAGCACAGGTAGAGCCCTTTACCAGAGCGGCTATACCATTTTCCAGTGCCTGAGCTTACTTTTAATGTGCCAGTTACTCTGTTTCTGCATGATGCTGTGCTGTGCCAGGAAGACCCATCCTGCTGTGCTCTGTGCTCGCACAAGGCGACAACGTGCCTTAAAACTGGTGTTTCTTTCTGCCTGCCTTTGCCTCCTCTTTCTTGTCTCATGTACAGATGAGCCTCTGTTGCCCCCTGAGACCTCTACCCTTATCTGAAGATTGACCCTTTGAACTCTAACCCCCACACTAATAGGAGTTAATGACATTTATCTATATACTTATCTTTCTTTTCCAATGCCTACACTGTTGCTCCCCACACTGAAGTATCTGGGTACCTTGCTGACAGTAACAGTTTGTGGTATCCACATGACTTCAGCTCTTTTTCCATGATGAGAGAATTACAGTTCAGGCAAATTAAGAAGCTCCCTTTAATGTCTTTTCTCTATTCTTTTTTCTTTCTTTTTTTATTGCCCCCATTTGCATTCATTCAATACCCATATGGTTATTTCTGGAAGTCTTTCTCCACTGCTATTCTGGTCATTTCTTTACAAAATTGAAGATGGGACTTCTTGTCCTCTTTTCTCTTTCTGTTAGCTATTTATATCCTTCCATCCATCTCCTTAGGTAGTCAAGCATCCAGCTGTGTTATATCTGTCACCTTGGTACCTAAGCAACAAGTAAAGATGTTTCTTAACAGCTGTTAGCTCAAGCAATGGCTGCTCTAGAGCAGGGGTGGCAAACAAGTGACACTCGGAGCTGCTGTGCAGTTGTGAGCAATTCAAGCCCAGCTGCCATGCCCAGAGGTGGTGAAGCACCGAGAAGAACCCTGGCCAGGCTTGTCCCATCCTTCTGTGGAGCATCGGGACCCTGGGGGAGGTGCTTTTGTCTCCTAGGGATTCATTCTGCACAGCTCCTCCTTCCCTCACTCCCTCACTTGTGTGATGGTCCTCAGCTGTTGTGGGACCCGGCATGGTAGGTCAAGAAAGTCCATCACATTTGACCTCCGAGTCTCCCTGCTTCTGCCTTCAGTGTTTGGGCTCCAGTGCCCTGTACCCCATCCTTGGGTGCTTCCCTGATGGGGGACGGGGCTGCTTCTGCAGGAGCGCTGGCTGTGGCATTGGGGAGCGTCCATCCTTGCTCCAGCCCTCCGGGGGGTGGCAGACGAGGCCGCTGCTGTGGGGGGCAGCGGGGAGCTGTCGTGAGGAAGGCCGGGGAGCTGGGATGCTGGCTGACATGGGGGCACCGCGCTTGGCGAGCAAGAGGCACTCGGCAGCATCTCCAAGAGCAGCTGCTGCGCACAGTGGCCAAGCACTCAGCCTCCTGACTATGCAGCCAGGTGCTGAGAGATCTCGCCCAATTGTTTTCAGCTTTCCAAGGGAATAATATAAAAGTTCTGCTGGAAACCTGAAGGAGCCTTTCTTTTCTTCATTATTCCTCCCACTAGGAGAGCTGGCTGACATTTTTTAGGTAAAGTTTGTCTTTAAAAATGTACAGCGTTCTGCAGGAACTGTGTCCATATTGTCGTGTCTGCTAAAAAATGTAATAGTCTGGTTTGTGTTATCTCTCCTTTTTTTCCCCCCAGTCTGAAAAGAACATGAGTTCTCTTAAATAGCCTCCCATGTAGTTGTGAGCAAGTGGGAAGACACAAACAGCAGACGGAGGAGGACGTGGGCGCACCAGGCAGGTGGAGGGTGGGAGCGAATCCGTCTGTCGGGAAGGAGGGAAGAGACTTGGAGTCCAAAGGGATAGGCGCTGGAGCAGTCCCATCCCGGGCTACATCACACGGCTGTGCGGGTTGGCCTGAGGCCCCAGAGAACCCAGAGAACCCAGGGACAAGGTGAGATGAGACTCTTAGAGAATGAATCCAGATGGACCGGAGCTCAGAGTGGGCTGTGGAAAGTGAAGGTGGGGAGATTCACAGGCAAGCAGGAGGTGCTTTCTCTTTGGGTGTGAGAGCTGTTGGAAAGGTCAGCTGTGGAGATGACTAAAACACAGAATGGGCTTGCAAGTGGGGATGTTGGGCGTTTTCAGAACGAGTTTTCCTTCTGCTTTGAAACAAACTGGCGTTTGAAAATTTCCACAGAAATGAAATTTCAAAAGAAAACTTTGGTCTGGCTTAATCCAGAATGTCCCGTTGCATTACAACCAAAGCATTTCATTCTGTTTGCAGCTCTGGTCAGTGTTTTACCATATACCCTTTAAAAGAAATGAGAATCCAAAAGGAGGAGTTGTTCTGCAATAAGTTTAGTAAGTCTTGAAATGAGAAAACCCTTTTTTTAAAATGGGAAAAGTTAAAACCACAAAAAAGGAAACATTCTGTTCCAAGGTTAGCACAGACCATTTCAACCTTATCAGAGGGCTTTTTATTTTTTTAATTGCATTTTGTCAAAATCAGCACGTTCCAGTGGATAGTTTTGGCTTGGACTAAATGGCACTTTCCATCAGAAAAACATGCATGTTGGAAAATTTTCCATTAGCTCTAGTTTTTTTTTCACATGCTTTCCATTTTTGTGGCAACTTCGTCAGTCCCTGGTTTCAGCTAGGACGAAGCAGACAGAAGTCCCAAGAGAGCAGTTGACCTCCTGGTGTTTGAAGACCAGGATGACTCACTGGAGCTCTCCCCAATGGCACAGAGGA
This sequence comes from Egretta garzetta, assembly GCF_000687185.1. Taxonomy (NCBI): domain Eukaryota; kingdom Metazoa; phylum Chordata; class Aves; order Pelecaniformes; family Ardeidae; genus Egretta; species Egretta garzetta. The sequence continues at coordinate 1,465,536 of NW_009259602.1, read as the reverse complement.
AAATACGCCTGCCCCGCTGAGCAGCCTGCTGTTCCCGTCCACATGGCCAGCCTTTTGAACACGGCTTATTGCTATGTAAGAAGGAAACAGGAAGCCTCGTGCTGATGCATTTTCAACAAAAGTCAATGAATAACTATGAAAGTCAACGAAATATGTCGATTAAGGCCAACTGAGCTATTTAACCCTCAGTCTCTGGGACTAATTTCTGCAGCATGAGGCTGGAAATGGGATGTTGACTCTCGGCTTGCTCCATCCTGTTGACTGTTAATAGATCTTTATGGGGAACTGATTGCTTTTTGGTTCTGGCTTGTCTCTCATGAATCTAGACTTCGGGAACAGTGAGGTTTAGAGCAAATACGTGATTCAAGCCAGCCACAGGGATTCAGGCCTTGTAGCTACTTGCAGCTCCTGTCACAGCTGTTGGTATCCCAGCCTTCCTGCTCAGGCATCCCCAGATTCGGGAAAAAAGTGAAACAGGCCCCAAAACCCAGCTCAAACAGCAGCAACCCAGTGTAGATGCTTCCTGATGCATCCATCAGGCTCTGGGTGATGCATAGCTGAAATGCCTCCCAGGATGTGTATGAAGGGACACTTGTACCTGGGCATGAGAGGCCCTATGAGTCACTCAGCATGGTGTGTCACTCCACCTCCTGACTGACATTTGTCATTGAAATCCCCTGAGCGTTGTATCATAACCCAGCTCCTCCCTGGGGCTACCTGGAAGCACAAAGCCACCTTGTTTGAGGAGGGGATAATAAGGCATGGAGAAGCCCTTAGTTTCTCTTCCTGGAAGTTTGCTTGCCTCCCACATCGCGCTGCAATCACTAAGCATAAACAACTCATAAGTCTAAGTCCCCAGTTACCCCCCTTTGCCCCACCAGAAACAGCCAGCCTTGCTCCCGTTGAGAGGTGTCCAAAGGGAAATGCGATGTGGTCCCTATTTTGTGAACGTCTCTGTGAAGGACAAATCATCTTCTTTCTTTGAGCTCCTGCTCCTCCTGACTTGCCCTCTGCTCTGGGCTAAACGCTACCTGTCTTTACACTGCAGTGAGCCCTTGCTGACTGCCCTCACCTTTCTGGGCAGGTAAGACTGGATATAACTGTTGGTCTCCCTTACCATCCCCAGAAAAGCAAATCCACCGCCCCATGCATCCCAGAGCTGTGTACCAGGCAGGGAGCATGACCCCCTGTGGGGGGCCTCCCCGCCGGGCTCTGACCCTCACTCATTGCCTTCCTCCCCCCCTTCAGATGCTCATGATTGGGGCCAGCACAGGCTGCCTTTAATGGGTGGTCTTGTCGCTTGTTTACAGTCCTGAGTCTTACAAGCTCAGCAGGCTCCTCTAAGCCCTTACCTTGCAGCCGTTTTGAAGCTCAGCAGTCATTCCCGAGACAGCCTGGATGGAGGCTGTGACCTTAATAGATAGGAGAGCTGCATCTCCATCCAGCATGGAGTCGATCTCTCTGCCAGCTGCCCTCTGCTCAACTCCACCAGCTGCTGTGAGGGCTGGAGTCAAAGGGACTCCCATGCACCCAAATCGACCCTGTTCAGCTCTC
>NW_009259602.1:1455295-1463883 GCF_000687185.1 Egretta garzetta | reverse complement strand
TCCTGCTGAGCTGTAGCAGGCCATGCCAGATCTAAACCCAGGCTAGAACGATCACAGCAGCCACTGACCTGGCAAGCAAGAGATGAGGCAAACCTGGGGACCATGTCAACTCCTCGGGGCAGTGGGGACTGGAATTGTGAAGCTGGCTTTGCTCAGGTTGAATGGGACACTCACTGTCAGCCTCAATGGCTCTCATCATTTCTGGCATGTTCTTAACACAAAATGTCATAGATTTGGTCACAGTCAGCGTGCTCGTTGTTGAGAAAAATGCAAGCCACATTTTGGGAACCTTTAGTCTAGTTGTTGACGTGGATAATGTTTAGGTTTGCTTCCAGGCTCTGTCAGTAGAATAGGTTTTCCACTTCATCTCCCTGTGCCTCAGTTTCCTCAGCCATGAAAATGAGGGTGACCTTTTCTATTTGCATGAGTGGTGGGTGAGGCCTTACCACAAATGCCTCCATACCTGCTTCCTTAGGTGAGAATTGTCACCATAATATGCAGATACCCACATCTAAACCAAGCCATTCAAGTGAGATTGCCAATGATTGCCTGGGTGGCCTTGGGCACATCTCTTTGTCATTCAGCACCTCTGATTTCCCCATCCCTGAAAGCAGGGGTAATAATACTTTCCTGCCTCTCAGGGTGTTGGAGGATTAATTAGTTACTGTTTGAAAAGCCTTTTGAAGATGCAAAGCTTTTCATAAATATGCAGACTTGTTCCTACAGATGGGGCCCAGGTAGGACTGAAGCGCGGTGTCTGTCACTCTGCACTGTGGAGATCATAAATCCGGGAAGAGGTGAAATTCATAAAATTAGTTCCCTGCATAGGGACTTGATGATAAGAAAGCTGGGCAGCAGCAGGCTGGAAATTGGGCAGGGTGCTGAGTTTTGGGTTATACGTACACACTGTTCTTTACAGCCTGTTGTTCATGGGCAGGAATTCTTAAGCAACTCAGACAAAGTTGGGAGGTCTGAGTCTCTTCCACTTTCCTGCAGAAATATCTCTAGGGTGAGATAAAACACATTATGAGAGAAATCACAGGCAGTCAGCTGGCAAAGGGTGTCTGTCCATTGCATCTGTTGGGTGCCATGTTTGCATTCATGTTGTTTGCAAAGATTTTTCCTAGTTGTCAGCACCGATGGGTCATGAGCCGCCAGAACACATATCGCATTTTTCTGGTCAAAAAAAAAAAGTGTCATTTCTATCTTTGAACAAATTCTAGTAGAACAGAGCATGGCATTCCCACTTGCAATAGTAGAAAACATTTCTCTTAAACTTAAGGAGATAGTGAAATATCAGCAGTAAGTTATGTACTAAAAGGGTAACAGGAAGAAAGACAAGAGGAAAGCAAGACCACAGAAAGCTGTGACTGGCTAGCATTCATTTAATCTATAGGAAATTAGGAGTTTTGATCCTGTTCACAAAAATTGCAGGCCTAGCCAATACCAGCAGGGTTTGGCAGGGATGCATTTTTCACCATGTCTTGGACAGAAGACCAGAGAGTTTCTATCCTTTGGTAATTTCCTGTGCCCTGGCATCTACCCCTCTGATAAAAGAGGCTTGATTTGAGGGAGGACAGAGAGAATCAGGGGGTGGGGAGGCTGGTGGGGGCAGTGTAATTAGGGCTGCCAGCTATTAACCCTGGCGCTGAAGTCACGCCTGAGTCAGCAGAGTTTCGGCGTTGTCGCGTTCCCATTGTGGAGGCGAGTGAGTCATCACCAGGCCGAGCCCTGAGAGCTCCCCGGTTTCCTGCTCCTGCTCTGAGCTGTCAGCCCAGGGAGGGACGGAAGGATCTGATGTTCTCTCTTTCTGTGCCATCGGGTTTATTTTTGTTTTTATTGAATCTCTTCAGTCTCAAGTTCCTTCATTTCGGAAATGAGACTCTCTATGGGTTACTATCTTGATCCCCTCTTCACAGCTCTTCATTAAATCCCTCCTCCTTAGCACCTGGAGAGCTCTAATAGTGAGAATATTTAGCCCTGGACCACGGCTCCTTGAACAACATCCAAAGCAACGCAGAAGTCTGAGAAAGAGGCAGGGCAGAGAAAATACTCGTGTACATTTGGGGATTCAGCCTATCAAGATAAGGTCTCAGAGGTCTCAGGACAGTCTCAGTTTAATTAGCTTCCCCTGCTCAATGCTTCAGCTTCTTTCCCCGCCTCCACACTTGATTTTCCAGCTGTACTGTTCTTTTCTGCCCTTGCTTCCCCACCCAACCACCAAATAAGCATTGGCTCTGAATGTGGTCCCCTTTCTCAGTTTACAGGTCGGAGTTTGTTAGTAAGCAAGAAGACCCTGGCTTTTTCCTTGCTGGCAGGCAACACGATGACTCTTGAGAGAGGGTCTTTGGTCTTTTGTTCTTTGTCCACCCTTGTCTTTGTCTGGCCAGCTGCCTGCTTTTCCTCGTGCAGGATTATGATCCTGGACATAGTCACTGGTGCCCCTCCAGCGGAAGTAGTGACTAGGGATGAGAAGAGGCAAGTGAGCAGCCTGGGCTGTGGTGATGATGTTGGAGAGACACAAGAGGGGTGGGAAAATTTGTAAGGCTAAAACGGAGGGAGGGCAAGTCAAAGAAACTAGCATTGTAGACCAGGTTGAGAGGCAATCCTCTCCCAGCTTATGGAAGCGGGTAGTGGGAGCAGAAGGGAGGTGTGACTTAGCTGTAATGAGTTGCACAAGGCCAAAGGGGAAAGGAGGTGAGAGTCTTCTGAACCCAGGCACTGGACAGATATGAGTAAGAGTGCACAGCGGGAAAAGAGCTGAGGAAGGAGCTGGAGTAAAGTCCAGTCCAAAAGGCCTGGAGGGACAGGCTGCAGGGATGGGAAAGCGGGCCAAGTCCGGCGCACCGGTGCACGTCAGGTAGAGGCAAGGGGCAGGCTGGCTTGCTGCTCAGGTGTGTGGGAACTGGCAGCTCCTGCCAAAGGATTAGCTGACATGCTGGCGGGGCGGGGCGGGCAACAGGAGCTGGCTCCTCCGCGGTGACTGAGGAGCCTTTGTGCTTTGTTGCTGAGCATGGGCTTTCATAGCTTTACTGCAGGAAGGCCTTTCCCAGTGCTGTGTCAGCTCTTTCAGCAGCTCTGCCAGCCCTCCTGCTTTTGCCATGGGACATGTTCCCCTCCCCTTGACTTGGGGGGTGAAGCAAAGCAGCTGTGTGAAAGCCAGGAAAGGTACGGCAAAGAATGAAAGCTGGGAGCAAAGGCAGGCATGGTTGTTCCCTTCCCACTCCTCTGGTTTGCAGCCCTTTTCCTGGAGAACTAGAAGGTTGGCCGCAACTGAGGCTGTTTGCAAGATTGAAGCACAGACAGCCAAGAGCTAGTGGTCTAGTCCAGTGTTCATCTCTGCTTTTCACTGGCTGTTTGATCTGTGGCCAGTCTCACCTTGGCATCGGCTTTTCTTTCATCTATTTCTATGAAGAACACCAAGGACAAACATGGCCTTGGTCTTGTTTAGGGCTTTTGTGTGAATCCCACTGGTGGCTTAATGAATAGACTTCCCAAACCTTAAGAGAGAACAAGCAGTGCATCAATGGGTCAGGCCCTTTGGGAAAGATCCTTCACTCAAGCGGATCCTGAGGCTGCTTTGTGCTCTATTTATCCAAAGAGGCAATACTGCACAGGCAGGAGAAGGCAACCCTGCTTTATCCCAAAGGTGTCTCCACAGTCCTGTCCCAGCAGACAGCCAGTGAAGGGCTGGCTAGAGACCTCAGTCAATACAAGCCATTGACTGGTCCTCAGATAATAACATCTCTGCTGTTGCTGCAGTGTGCTGGTTCTGGATATGAACCAGTGACCTAGAGTAAAAGGCCCTATATTTCCCGCTTGCAAGCCAAAGCCAAGCTCGTTCTTTTTTGAGAGGGATTTGGATGAGAGCCAGATGGGCCATTGTATGTGCTGCCATTTCCCATCAGCTCCCATAAAGCTCCCAGCTTGAAGCTGGGGGAAAGGATGCTTGGGCTTGCAGTTTCTCTTGGTGTGCCCCCACCCGATCACAATGTTATCTCGGGCCTTTCATATGCAGCCCTGTCACCTGGAGCTATAATCTTTCCACATCTCTTTCTCATCTTCTTTCTAAGGCCCCCTCCCCTTGTGTTGGAAACTCAAGTCTTCCTCTTCTAATCCCTTTGGTGTCCAGGCCCCACACTTAAGTAGGGCAGAACTGAATCAGGGCATGACAGAGAGACCTCCAGTGAAAGTCTGCTGCTTCAGGAAGTGGATGTTGGTGAGTCACTGGGGACCACTCCTTCATTGCAGTCGCCTGCAAGCCATATTGAGTAAGTGGGGTGAGGCAGGCAGAGTACTGATTTGAATGCCTAGCAATCAATACAAAGTCAGAAGAAAGGTGTTAACCCCAACACCTTGGCCAAGCACCAGCTCAAACCTTTGCTCCTTGCCACCTGAAGTTCCCCTGCTGGGATTTAGGATCTTCTTTCTGCCTAACACACCTGTGGCATTCGTTTAGGCTGTTGGGGGTTGCATTTCAGATCCTGATTTCAACTTAAAAATAGGGAAGACTTGAAAGATGAATTCAGAAATACCAGGAGAAAAACTTGTAATGTCACCATTTTTGAAAGTTTTGAGCTCCTGTTCTATCCCATTTTTCTCCTCGTGGAAAGTTCTTGGAGAGCTGTTTGAAGTGTCTGTGAGGCATACCAGACCATGTACAGGACATCATTGCCCATAGTCAAGGTGCCGTGAAAGGGGCTGTCTCAAAATCAGGTGCTTTGTGTAGGGTCTTTTGTAGGTTGAAGCATGATGTGTTGTTTTGTCCTTTTGTAAGGTCTGGCTACTGTGATCCTGCAGTTTAGTTGTAAAAGTGATGCAAAGTCTATTAGGACTGATTCCTCTGACATTTGCATCAGCCGTGATATTGCCACACCAAAGGGTGGCTCATCACACTTCTGCCAAGGGCTGTTTCAATGCCCTTCGGGTGAGATGATTATCAGGGAACAGGAGGGAGAGAAATTGGTGAGAGGCTCATCAGAGGCAAGGTTGTGCAAAGCCGTGTGGAGTTCACATGTTCTTAACAAAGAAGCATTGATTGGAGGCTCGCTGTTGTGACAGAGCTCACCGGTGCCTGGAGATCATTTCCAGAGCTTTCTATATGGGGGAGCAAGAACCAGATTTGCAAGTGTGGGAGCCTCAATGTAACAGCACCTCCCGGGCTTTTAAGAGAAAGGGTTTTCAGGTTGAAGAGCCACCAGCTGCCGCTTAGTCTGCTCCCTCTCCAGTGCCCCTCACACCTGGGGAGTCCAGACCTTCCTTCCCAGCCCGCTGCCTGTGCCGCAGGGCACCCCGAGTTCTGCACGGTGCCCCCAAGGCCTTGCACGACCTAGTACATATCTGGGTTTGGGATCGTGGGGAAGTGCATCAACACAAACCACTTCAGAGGCCAAGGTGGAGGAGTAGGATCTCAGAGGTCTCCACTAATGCGATCTTGGCACCAACATACCTTTGGCACTCGGCTGGGCCTCTTTTATTGCTTTTGGTCCTTAACAAAAAATAACACCAAAAAACTAATGAGTAAAGCGCAACTCGGCAAGCTTCAACCTATACAGCTAATCCTTCCTTGTGTGCTGGCTGCCCCCTGGGAGGTGTCGGAGTGGATTGGTGGGCACTGGGAGATCTGGCACAGGAACTGCAAATGGCAGGATGTATCCCAAGCCTTTTCTCTGCCATACCGACCACACACATCATTCAGCAACGAAAAAGCAAGGCGAACCCCAGCACTGCGCATGCACACACACATCCTGCTTAATATGTTCAAGCCTCTCCAGAGACTGATTAGTGATTTTATTTTCTCCTCCTCTCCCAGCCTTGCATGCTCATTGCCATCAATTATCTATGCGATTGCCCTGATGAATTATTGAGTGTATAACGGGACGAGGGAAGACCCGCCGTCCCAGCTCAGTCACCTTGCAAACAAACGCTCCCCAGAGCATGACGGCAGCTAGTTTGCCCTCTGGCTTCTGATTTAGGATGGGGAGCATGGGAAGCTGATCCAGCAATTTGCAAAACCCCTTTTACTCCATCTGTTCCCCTTCCTAATCATTGCTGTTGAGGTGTGGGTGTTCTTGCTGTGGTACGGAGCAGAGCAATGGGTGCGTTATTTCCCTGATGAGAGGCTTGGAGGAGTGGAACATAAAGAGTTTACCCTGTCTTGCAAAAGAGCCATGAGTTATTCAGTCACCTGGAAAGGAAACATGATTTCCGCACAGTGTTTGGGGTTTTTTAGGGTACTTTTTGTTTGTTTTGTTTTGTTATTTCTTCTGCTGTTTTCTTTCCCCTTTTCCCCTGAAGCCTCTAGAAAGTTTGGAATGTGTTTTTCTTAAAGCTGCTACGTGTAGGGGCCTGAATCCCAGCTTTGGCAGCATTTTGTTGTTGGCAAGCAGTCCTCAGCTGGCACCAGCTTTTTGCCCAGCCAAAAATCTGACTCTTTACACCTGGGCAGAGGAGGGTTCTGCAGGACCATTTTGGGGTCTGGTTCAGGGTCAGGTTCATCAGCACCAAAGTCTGATTTTTCTCCAGTTTGTGTCCAGGTACAGTCTGCACTGATGCATGGATCCCATGGCAGGGGGAGGGTAGAAGGGGGAGGGTAGAACTGGGAATTGTTACTACTACTCAAGGTCAAGAAAAATCCCTTGATTTTTAAAACGGTCATTCATTAATTTGCAGCGAAATCATCGTGTAAAGAAAGGGCGTAGTAATGATGAAGTGAGGGACTGGATTGATCTCTCTCTTGTGATATACACCACATTCACTGCCAAGTTGGCTGACAATATCTTTATCTGCAAGGGTGACTCCGAGGAGAAGCCGGTGACTTGCCATCCTCCCCTCTCCGGGGTTCGGCTCATCTCTCGCTTTTCTGGTACTGCAAGGAGGCGCTGGGCCACAGGTTCCTGCTGTCGCGAACGGGGCCTCTTCCATTGGGATGTCGAAAGCCTGGTTCAAAGGGAACCGCTGAGGGCTGGGGGGGGTCAGGGAGCTTGTGTGGGAGCAGGGCCAGCTGTGCCACCGCCCCAGCCCCGGGCAGGCTCCGCTCGGGGGCACGGGCCCTTCATGAAAGAGGTGGGGACCGGTGCTGATTAATCTGCTCTGCTCCAGCCTTGGGAGAAGGAGGGAGTGCTGAGCACACCTAAAGCCAGGCAGCCGTGAGATGGGCGGCAGGTTGTTCCCAGGGCCTTTGCTGTGTGATTGCTTTGGCTCTCCGGCAAGCTCCCACACGCTCTGCGAGGCTCTGAAGACTTCAGAGCCAGGCTGCTTGGCAAAGCTCTTGCTCACCTCCGCAGGTCTGGGCAATTCTGCAAGAGGCTCTCTCACCTCCAGGGTAGAAGGAGCAGCATATGCTGCACAGCATGCTGGAGACATCTCCCCCCTCCCCATCCACCCGTTCTTTCCTCAAATCCCAGCATAGCCTTATCTAAACCCAGCCCTGCTCTGCACCGGGTTGCCCTCATTTCGTCAGGAAGGCTGTTGTGGGCCACCGGCTCCCACAGGGCACAGGCCAGACTGGTGTCAGGAAGGTCTTTCACTCTATCTTGCTGCCTGGACGTCCTTCTTCCATAGGCCAGTGCCTCTGGCTGGCTCAGAGAAACATTGTCCATCTGTGACTTTATCAGAGCCAGAACATCCCTTCCCTCTGGTTTCTGGAGGGACATGCATTGCAAAAATGGCCCTGGCTACGCTGGGAGGGGGAACATGCAACCCTGACAGCTCAGCTGACAGCCTCTAAGGACTTGATGGCTTCATGCATGCAGGCACATGAGGGCACCAGTGCTTTGCTGTGGCTGTAAGCAGCGCTGAAAAACATTCCTCAGCACCCAGCCGCAATGCTAGGGTGTGGGGCAAACCAGCGCTTGACTCAGGGAAGGGGGCAAGTTCACACAGAGCTCTGGAGTCTGAGTTTCGGTCTTAACTGCTGATGGCTGTGGTCAGCTGATGGCATCTCATGGCTGGGCTGGGTTGTTGAGGCTTGTCCTCAGGGTCACAGCCTTGGCACAGAGGGAAGGAGAAGAGGAGAAAGAAGAGGCTTAGATGAGATGTGGGGGCTGAGATCAGGCTGAGCACAGCAGGCATGGAGTGAGGGGGCAACATGGGAGTTTGCCGAGAGACTGGTCACGGTGGTGTTTGTGGGTGAGAAGACTTTGTATGCCTGCCCTTGCGTGTGTGTGAAACTGCAGGAAGGAGACTCTTGCTCAGGTTCACGTGTAGAAGTCACAGGGCACATCTGCCAGGGCTCGGGGGGGGCTAAGACTGAGGAGTTAATTTTGGCCTTGCCACGGGCAGCCTGTTCGTCCCCTTGAAGAACAGGGTAGGGGTGACATTTCAGAAATGCTGTCCCCTCAGTTGGAAGATGCTGTTCTGTTTCTCTTGCTGTGCATTTTTTTCTTTCCCCAGCCTCTCTCTCTTTCATTACCCTTTCATGTTCCTCACTCTTTGTACATCTTTCTTTTTTTATTAGCCCTTTCTTTCCTTTACTCTCAGTCTCCCAGAATACATCCAATTTCAGATTCTGCCAGAAGCAGTGAGCAAAACCCGCTTTTCTTGTTCTTACCAACTTGCTTCTCTATTTTATTTATCATACAAATACT
>NW_009259602.1:1437246-1455261 GCF_000687185.1 Egretta garzetta | reverse complement strand
TGGTGGGAGACATTTTTCTCCAGCTGTCAGGGGAGGATCAGCTGAAACAGAATAGCAGTCATGTTCACCAGCCACCTCTTTTCCCAAGCACCTTTCATCTTTACTCCACAGAATCAAAATGGAAGGTTCCTAAATGCAGCCACTTCTGGGGTTAAAAGGCCACAAACATTATCTACATCATGCAGGTAGATCATGCAAGGTGTATAGGCACTGCCATAAATCTATTCTTATATGGGAACTATTGCTACTCTGAAATCAGGGCTGAGTCGTTGCAGCTCATTTAATTACCGATGCATTTCCAATAGGATTAAATGGATGTCTGAGTGTGTGTTAGCACATGTTAGGATATGCTATGCTGCTAAATATCAGGGCTTTCGTATGCCTTCAAATACGCATGCTCTGTATATTTACAATAACTCATTTAGTTAATAATAATAAATATTATTAATATAAATAAATAACTCATTTAGTTAATAACTCAATAACTCATCATCCAAAGTTGAAGGCAAAAGGAAGGAAAGTATTATTGATCCAGCCATGTGCCTTTTGGTGATCGGGAGCCCTAGGTTGGGGGCAGAGCTTTAGGGCTGGTCGTAGTGAAGTGTAAACACCAGTTGTGGGAAGGAAGGTGTTTATGAACAGGAATGAAGCTGCAGGAGCTGCAGGTAGATGCAAGTTGTTGTGCCTGTAGCCATAGACTGTTCTTGTATCAGCCATGCCAAGAAGAAGCTAATGAGTTCATGGGCCTGATGTCCAAGTGTCCTGGTTTCGGCTGGGACAGAGTTAATTTTCTTCCCAGTAGCTGGTATAGTGCTGTGGTTTGGATTTAGTATGAGAAGAATGTTGATAACTCACTGATGTTTTAGTTGTTGCTAAGCAGGGCTTACACCAGTCAAGGATTTCAGCTTCCCCTGCTCTTCCAGGGGCACAAGGAGCTGGGAGGGGGCACAGCCAGGACAGCTGACCCCAACTGGCCCAAGGGCTATTCCATACCGTATGACATCATGCTCAGGGGGAGCTGGCTAGGGAAGAGCGATCACTGCTTGGGAAGAGTGATCACTGCTTGGGACAGTCTGGGCATTGGTCAGTGGGTGGTGAGCAATTGCATTGAGCATCACTTGTTTTGTATATTCTGTATTTTTTTTTATCCTCTACTTTTTTATTAATCTGTCTTTATCTCAACCCATGAGTTTTACCTTTCTTTTCCGATTCTCTCCCCCGTCCCACTGAAGAGGCGGGGGGAGCAGCTGTGTGGTGTTCAGCTGCCTGCCAGGTTAAGGCACAACACCAAGAACTGTTCTTTTTCTCTCTTTCTCTGTCTGAGAAGTACACGTATATTCATGTCTTTCCATTTTATTGCAGGGCTGCAAGCTCAGACTGTCTTAGTCAATGACACAGTCTCGGGGTTTATCGGGACAGATGTGGTCCTGCACTGCAGCTTCACCAATCCGCTCCCCAATGTGAAGATCACGCAGGTCACGTGGCAGAAAGCCACCAATGGCTCCAAGCAGAATGTGGCTATCTACAACCCTGCCATGGGGGTCTCCATCCTCTCTCCCTACAAGGACCGGGTGACTTTCCGGAATCCTTCCTTCAAAGATGGCACCATTCAGCTCTCTCGGCTAGAGCTGGAGGATGAGGGAGTTTACATCTGTGAGTTTGCTACCTTCCCAACTGGCAACCGGGAAAGTCAACTGAACCTCACTGTGCTGGGTAAGATACTGGACAAGCTTTGTAGCATGAATCATTGCCTCCCATTAAACAGATCTGGAGGAACCCGAGACTCACATCCTGGGAGCTCAGGGCAAAGGTGAATCTTGGGTGTAAATTTTACCTGTGGTGATCTTTCAAATTGACAGTAAAGAGGTGAAGAGCAGGGAACTCAGGGTGGGTGCTTCATTGAGCTATCACAGGAACGCCTCTTCCTCTTTCCAGGCCTCAGTTCCCCTCTCCTTCAGTGCAGGTGCAGTAACAGTGACCTGTTCCCTAAGAGTTTTAATGAGCTGGTGGCTGTCAAGTGAACAGAGAGAAAAGACAACAGAGAGAACCTAAGCACAAGCAGAACTTGTCCATGGAGCTTAGGGTTGTGAGTGAATAGACCCCACCGTAGGTCTACATGATTCATTTACTCTCCAGTTTTGGTTTCTCATTCTAACATAGGGCTGAAAGCCTATGGCAGGAAAGGATTGACTTTCCATCATGTCTAGGGCACCTCTACCATTCTTTCCCCACAGTAGGTTACTGGCAATTTGCAGCAGCTCTAGATTCACCACAAGGTCTGTCACAGGCTCAGTGGTGCTAGATGTTTCTTGGGGTGTAGCCGAGAGGGTAGCATTGCTTTTCTAACCATCCCTTTGTACCCTTTTCTTCTCCTCCTCCTCCTTTTTGCACTTCCTTGCAGCCAAGCCTACAAATCGGATGGAGGGCACCAAACGGCCACTTATTGCTAAGTCTGGCAGGACAGAAAAGATCTTGGTAGCTACCTGCACCTCCTCTAACGGGAAGCCCCCCAGCACTGTCACCTGGGACACTAAGCTCAAAGGGGAAGCGGAGTTTCAGGAGATCCGGAATAGCAATGGCACCATCACAGTGATCAGCCGGTATCCGGCTGGTGCCGAGCCGGGAGGCCCACCGGCAGCAGCTCATGTGCGTGGTCAATTACCAGCTGGACCGCTTCACTGACAGCATGACCCTCAACGTGCAGTGTAAGTGAGCATGGGCAGGGCTGGAGAGCAACATGCCGTCGTCCTTCCCAGGGGGGAGGTGATAAAGTCTGGCAAAAGAGGATTTTTCTGAAGGGAAGATGTTGGTCTGGTGGAGGGGCTGAAGTAGGGGGCTGCTCAATTTTCTGGAGAGTGAAAACTGGAGTGATCCCTTGGAATAACCATGTGCTTTCTCTTTTTCACACCTTCTTTCTCTCTCTGCCTCTGCCACATCCCTTTGTTCCTCCCCATCCCTCTCTCCTTCATTCACCCTCTCTCACATTCTTTGTCCCTTCATCTTTCCCACCTTGCAATCTCTCATTCTCCCTTCCCTGCCCCCTCATCTCTTCCTATTTAATTTTCTCCCCCTTCCTTTACCATAACTCTTTCCTCTCCCTTTTCCATCCTGCTTTTCTATCTTTTTCATCCCCCTGCAGATGAGCCAGAAGTCACTATTGAAGGCTTTGATGGCAACTGGTTTCTCAACCGGAAGGATGTGAAGCTGATATGCAAATCGGATGCCAACCCCCCAGCTCACACCTATGAATGGAAGCTGTAAGTGCCTACGGTGCTTCTGCTCTCAGTAGCACATATGATCTCTGAACAGGGCAAAGGAGTCTCTGTAGAAACCTCAGTCCCTCTCTGGTCAATTAGGGCCCAGCCTCATTACTGGCAGTGGTGTCACTCCAAGGTAAAAGCTATGCATGTGAGGGGACAGTTGGACACTCGTAGCTGCTGGAGCTGTGCTCCTGCAGAATGCTCAGAGCTGATTCTGGTTCCCTGCACAGCTCTGCCAGGAGGCCTTCATTGCATGGGGACTGGAACTAATTTCTTTACTTGCAAACCAGGGAAGCTGCTGTCTTCAGCCTTGGCCTTTCTGGCTCACCCCCTCTGTGCTGATCATCCTCTGAAGCTGAGCTTGTCACATCCAAAACAAGGCTTGCTGCCCTGTCAGCCCTCCCTAGAGGGCAGCCTGTGCTTTTGAGGCAGGCAGTGCAATGTTTGAAGTGACTGGGGCAAGGGACTTACTTGCTTTGCCTGGACAGGCTTTATCAGAAGTTTCATGTGGCTTATGGCCCCAGCGGACATTGCTGGGACTAGCATTTTGGTTGAGCCAACACAGCCACCTCACCTTGTGATGGACAGAGGTTATCTCCTGCCTTTCAGCTGGGTCTTTCCCCATCATCTTCCAGTTCAGACTCAAGAGGGAAGGGCAGTGGGTAAGGATCATACACCCCCCTCTCCACTGGGCTGGGATGGAGCTTGCTACCAGTGCAGCGCAGCCTCAATTCCTAGGATAACTTCTTATTCTCACTGTGCTGGAATAATATTCTGCCCTGGTGATGTGAAGCAGCTGAGCTATGACAAGGTGAATAATTTTCCCAGTACCACCAAGTGCTTCAGTAGCAGAGCTGGAAAAGAACCCAGGACTTCCCTTCCTTCAAGGGGCACAAATAGCACAAAAGTTGTCTGCCTGTGAAAAAACCTTTCCCTGGAATCAGCCTCAGCTGTAAGCAGGAGCTCCCTTTCAGAGCACTCGTCCCCAGGCGGCTGACATTAAACAGAAGCAATTCCTTGTCCTCCAGGGTTTCAGCTTTTGGCTGAACACACTAAAGGGACTGAGAAGTGAACGAGGGGTGTCTGGGGAGTCAAATGGGAATTGATGCAACCTGATGTGGTTCTCTCTCCCTCTCTTTTCTATAAGCACTCATGTAGCTTTAAAAAAGAAAGATCAAATGGATCCTTTCTTCTTTTCAGCTGGCATTTGTCATCAGGAAAGAGGCTCTCAAAATGGCTTTGCAAGGAGCTAGGCATATTCTCTCTCATTCCGCTTCCCAGATCAAACTGTTCACAGTCGAAGTCTGAAGAGGATTGTTTTTCTTGCCTTTTTTTCAAGTTCTCGTCCCCAGCTTTCTCCCTCTGTTGGTTCTGCCAGTTCAACTTAAACTCCGAGGGGGCTCTCTGGGTTCCTCACAACATTGCCAGGAAAGTGTTAGAGGCAAAGATGCCCCTTGTGGCACCCAAGGCAGAAGAGATCCCAGTTGAGGCTATCTCCACGTAGCAAGGCTGGCAAATTGAGCTGAGGCGAGCCTTGTGAGATGGAGCTGGGGACAAGAGGCAGGTTTTCACTCTGCTTTTGGGCAACACATTTCACCCCTTGGTTCTGCTATAGCTCACATGTGGGGCTGGAGCCTGAATACTTGCCGGGGTCCCGGGCATCAGGCTTTCTGTGGCAGGAGCTCTGTCGCTGTGTATGGACACAGCCAGCATCACAAGCAGACCCTGATCTCTGTTGGGACAGTCTGCTCCTGCTGTGATAGTGATGCTGGAGGCAGGCTGAGAGCTGAAGCACGGGGTAACCAAGTGCCAAATGTCTCAGCCAGGTGATGTTTCTGTAGCCCGGGGCAGGACAGAGGGTTAGTTACCAGCTAGGCTCAAACACAACAGGGAATGCAGGTGCCAGGGCTGAGCGTGGCGCTGCGTCACTGGGCAAGTGTCATTTGCACACCTGCTTTACACGCTGTGCTGGCAATAAATTCAGCTCTGGCAGAACCGATTCTTGGGCACAGCACATCTTTGAGCCAGGCATTGAGTTGGTCCCTATGTGCTTGTGTGATTGATAACTTTTTTTTTTTTTTAAAACACTGGAAAGAGTTTTTTCCTATGGATTCTATATGAGCTCTGTGTATGTCCATTTGTCTGTCTTTAGCCTGCAGTGGTTTCTTGACTTAGAGCTAAGAAGCTGGGAGCATCAGTACTTTGCTTTGGGAAGGAACTGTGGGGAGAAAAATGGAGAGAGAGAAAGCATGGAATTAAAGAGTACAGGTTTTGAAGTCTGATAGCACTTCAGTTTGATTCGCCAGCCTGTCCCTTTTTGCACACTTGGTGGGTCAGTTAGGACTGAGTATGAGATTATTGACCTGAGAGAGGATGGAAAGGAAAGATGGAGTGCGGCTGAAGGTAAGGAGAATGGAGATGGAAGAAGAGGAGAGTAGGGAGTGAGAGAGAGCAAGTGAGGCTGGGGGAAATAGAGGCAGAAGGGAAGGAGGAAGAAAAAGCTGGGGCACAGTCCAGACTCTGGCTCTCCCATTCTTGGCCCCAGGTTGCCCCTGAGTGGGGCCCGGCAAGGAAGAGGCAGACCAAGCAGATGGGATGAAAGCCTGATAAATAATTGCACTGCAGCCAACCACATAGGCATGCAGCGTGTGTGTGTAGGGAGGTAAGGAGTGGGAATAAGATCCATGGCCATCCCCTTCCTTCCCACAGTGCCACTTTGGTAATATCAAACCGATTCATTTCTTTGGCTGGGCAGCCAGAGAAATAGCCACCAGCATCTTTGGTTTATCCATTTATGCCTCTTCCCATTCCTGGGGGTCAGGAAGCAATTACTGCTGCTGCTGGTTTGCTCCTGCCTGGAATGTAAAAACCAGCCATGCTTTCCCCTCCTCTCATTTGGATGGTGATGAGCAACAGTCAGGGGAGCTGTTAGAGGAAGCAATAGCCTTCTCTAGCATCCCACAGCACAGTTCTTAGATGTGCCCTTGTCTTTGTAGAGTCTGGGCCCTAATTCACCACAGGCAGAGGACCAACATTACGCTCTTCTATTCTTCCATCAGCTTTGGGATCATTGGCTTGATGTACCTGGGAGAGACTAATGTGTTTGCTACACATATGTGCCTATGTGTATATGTAGACGTGCAAAATACGCGCTTGTGCATTTAGGCACTTCTTTACAAACCTAATTATACCCCCATTACTCCCTTTTGTTTCTTACAAATTGCTGACAATATGTGCACATTTTTGTTGGGAGGAGGGGAAAGAATTACTTGAGTAATTTTTAATTGCCTAAGAGAAGTAATTACTTTACTTTGCTTCAGTAATTAAGAATAACCAGGACATGTGTGTCTTTTCCTAACACACAGGGTTTTTTTTATTTTTTATCTGCCTTTCTTCATTTATTCTCTGTGTCTCTAGACTTAGTTTTGCATTATTCCAGTTTCACACTTATCTGACTGCTCTGACATGAGCAGGTCACAGATGGCAGGGCTCTAAATCAGCACCGCTTTACTAGAGCTTGAGTTGCAATTAACACTGCCTGATCAGCTGCCCAGGACAGTTACATGGGCAGGAAATTGGAGTAAAGCAGGGTCCGGTTGGTGTCCCATTCCTGTGTTTTCCATCAAATGGAAAGTCAGGGATGGAGGAACACTCTGAAGATGAGCCTGCTAGACGTGAGCCACCTGAAACAAAGGAGCGACCTGGCCATCTTGCCCTAAGCTTGTACCTACTTGGGCATTGTGCTGGAAAATGCAGCGCTTTAAGGCTCTGAGTCTGTTTTTTGGATAGGGAAGACCATAAACTGAAAATGCTCCACACCCTGTCAGCCAAATCCAAGGGGCTGTACATGACCCAAATATGTCCAGTCTCCCTTGTAATCACAGAGAAGGGGAAAAAAAAAACCCAGTCCATGTAAAGAACCTGATTCTCATCATGCAGTGGATTTATCCTGGAGACACTCTACTGACTCTTTCCTGTAATGCTGAGGTCTGAGGGTTTGGTTTCCAGGCTGACTACATTAATGGGTATTTTCCAGCCAGCACCACTGGGTTCTGGACCTGCCCCCTTCGTCCTGCAAGCGCAGAACCAGCATGTCGGTGTCGCCTCTGCAATACTGCTTCACCCTACTGAGTATCATCTCTGGGGTCAACCACGATCTTTGTTTCCCCTAGGCCAAATGGGACTCTGCCAGGGAGCGTGGAAATCCAGAACAACACCATCTACTTTAAAGGGCCTGTCTCCTACAGCGTGGCTGGCACCTACATCTGTGAGGCCTCCAACGCCATCGGTACACGGTCAGGCTTGGTGGAAGTCAATGTCACAGGTAGGAAACCACTTGGTGTGCTTTGAAAGACAAGAGGAGGAGCAGGTGGGGAGAGGAGAGTGTGAGCAGCTGACAACTACCATCCAGTTACATCTGCTTAACTTCTGTCTTAATCATCAGTGTCTCCTTCTAGTGGTGGGTGGGGAGTTCCACGATGTAAAAGGGAGCGGTGAAGTTACTTGCTTTGCACTGGTTTTGCACTGGTTTGGCTTGGATTTTTTCTCGTTTCCTCTTGTTGTCTTTTCCTTTCTTACACCAAGATACATTCAATTTGTTTCCCCCTTGTCTTCTGCTTTGGATTCAGAGAGATCATTGGACATGTTAGAAGCGAAGACATGTCAGGGACATATTTGTTAGAAGGTAGAAGAAGAAGTAGGATGAGGATGTAGACTGCCACTGAAGCAGCAAAGCATGAGATGGATGAGCCATTTGCTCAGAATGATGTTTGGCGTTTCTGATGTTAGGCAATTCTCCTTATTTTTCGTTTGTGCTCCTTCCAGTGCCATGTTGGTCTGTGCGCTGGCTCACCTGGCTGCCACAGATTACTGAGGGGTTGTGAGCACTTGAGTAGCTTTGGCTGGGCTCCGGAAAGGAATAACATCACGGGATGCAGGTGATGGGAAGTGATGCTATGTGACGTCATTTGGGACAGGAGGAACTTGACGACTTCCAAATCAATGTAGCCACAGGAGTGAGGGAGAATCGTGGATATTCTTAGGTAGTGTTAGGGAGAGAAAGTGATGTCAAGAAACAGGTTAAAGAGAAGAAATAACATATGGCAATAGCCTGATTTCAGAGAGACAAAGTGATATTGCAAGGCATCAGCAAAGGGGAAAAGTGGCTGTTGGTGCTTTGAGAGCAGGGAAGGGGAAATTTCCCTATTCCTTTGGGGTAAAAGGAGCGCTTCGTTTTATCAGTGGGTTAATGGCAGGCGGTGACCAGCAGTTGTGGGTCTTATGAGAGAGATGGAAATACCTCTTGCAGTAGTGAGTTGGAGCACTGCCACAGTGCAGTGGGCTCTTGGGGGTTAGAGGAGAGAGCGACCATCTGATGAAGCAGCACTGCCTGCCTGGGAGACAGGCCTGGCAGCTGGGGCAACTTGCCAAGGCTCTCCACTGGCCCCCCAGCTGGCCAGCAGCACTGCGGGGGCTCAGCGCTGGTCTCCTTCGGGTGCTCCCCCTACACCCCAGCTTGGGACCGTTGCCAGGCGGGCAGGCAGCACAAACCACGGCACACAGCCACTTTTCCAGCTGGGCTCATAGCAGGGACCGTGTGGTGGTGTAGCTCCAGACCTGCTCTTGCTGGGGAGAGCAGCATGGCTGTGACTGCAGCCGGGTGAGCTGGATTGCAGCCGGCTGCCTGCGTCCTGCAAATGCCACGGACAGCACAGGTTGCCTCCAAGCTGGATGGGCAATGAGGTGCATGGGGAGCTCCCAAGGCATGGGAAATACAGGGCAGGTTCCTAGGGTTGCTAGCTCTTCCTTGCTGTCCAGCCTGAGGCAAATCAGAGCGCCTACTGTTCTGATAGTGGGCCACCTCTCTGAGCCACCCCAGCCCTTGAAGAGTTGTCTAACCTGAGAGTGGTGAAAGGGCCTTCTCAGAGGGGCTGAGCTCCAGCCCCCTCCACAGCTCTCTGCAGTGGTAAGTGCTGAGCAAGGGTGAAGAGGAGGCCAGGGCAGCTGACCTCCTGAAATTAGCAGTCACACTGTGTTTGGCACCCTTACCACCTCAGTTTCCCCTCTTCTGTAACACGGGTAAACCAGGCTAATCTTCCTCTATGCAAGTGCTTGGAGGTCAATGGATGAGATGTGCTAATTAGATGCTAATTACCAAGTATTTATTATGATCATTATCACTGTAGCAGGCCTTTAATTCACACCTCCTGTCCTGGATCCCTGCCTGCTGAGTTGTTCCTGGTATATGCTTTTCTCTGGGGGATTTTTCATTTGCCAGTGAAAGGCACCAGAATAACAAAGCTCTTTGTTCAGGACAAAGGCACACAGCACCCGCCCTGCCCAGCCCTGCCCCCCCGCCCCAAGCCGGGGGAAGGTCATGGCCAAAATCCTGTTCAGCCACTGGCCATTTCATGGGAGTTGCCACCAAAGGCACTGTGTTTCTGGGACAGTGCAAGCAACTGCCTGGTACAAACTGAGCAGACTCGCTTCCCATCGGCAATAGAAAACCATCCCACGCAGTAACTAGCACCTTGGGTCACATTTGAAATGGTGATTGGAGGGTAAAAGCCTCCAAGCTCAGTCTCCCGGTCGCAGAGAAGGAGGTGGGATAGATATTGCAGAAGGCTTCGAGAGGAACAGGCTCTCTTCGCCATGTCTCATTTTCCATTTCTGCATTAGCCTGTATGACCATTTCTTGCTGTCGTTCTGTCTATCCGACCACCCCGTATCCCTTGCAGTGTCAGGACACATGTTCCCAAGCAGCAGATACAGCCCTCACTTCATATTTCCGGCAGCCACCCGCCAGCATTTCGTCTGTCTCAGAGCCACAAGAGCATTGCAGCCTGGGTGGGCTGCACCGACTCGCCTGCGTGGGCACGGGCTCCTCTAGGGCCGAGGGTCTGTGGGTTCCCCCTCCGGGCTTTGGTAAATGTCTTCCTTCCCGGTGGTTTTTCAGGGGACTGGTAGAGCATCGTTCTCACGCTTGATGAGCGCAGTGCTGGCAAGGGAAGCGCGCACTGGCAGGATTTCTGGGGAATGACTTTGGGTTGATGTCTGCCTGCCTATAATCTCAATTTATTCCCAAAGGTCTGAAAAGTGGGATTGAGGTTAAATGAGAGGCAAGGAAGGACACACCAGCAGCTGCCTCGCTAGGAGGGATTAGCAGCCAACCCGTTAGGCCAGGCCTCCACCACATAAAAACCCCACTTTTAATAATTCATGGGATCTGAATATGTTTATCCAGCTCTCCCTAAGGACCGATTAGGCCAGTGCTGGGGGAGGGCTCAGCCGTCCTCGCTCAGCTATTACAGGTACATTTGTTTGGGTCTTGCAGGCAATTTAGGGATTGTCAGTGGACCACAAAACCTCTTTCAAGAGCTGCATGCAATAAATGGAGTTCAATCTAGTGAGCAGCCAGCCTTGGGAGGGAGAAAAAGAAGGCTGATGCAGAGAAAACCCTGCAGCGGCTTTTCCCCCTCCTGTCTCACCGGGTACAGACCTCCTGCCTCCTTCCACCCAGCATCCTTCCTCCCAGCCCGGGCCCCCGAGGGGAGGAGTGCAGGGCTAGTTGAGCCCCCTCATGGGGAGGGCGATTTGTTCAGAGGAGGCCGAACGCTTCTATTAGAGTTATAGCACATTAAAGAGATTGATAAGTGGAAATTTAATATTTTATTCCAGCAATCTGTTCCTATAATAGCTTCTCCTGCCTTGCAGGACCTTTGTCAGTCTCAGACAAGCCATGTAGTGTGACATGTAACTATTTATTACAGGCGGCCAGGTGACATAATAAAAGGCTGTGGTTACAGACTGCAAGCGTGTCCCTGCATGCCTGCGCACGGCTGTGGTGGTCCTGCGCAGAGAGCTGGTCATGTACACACACATGTGTGTGTGCCCCCAATCTGCATCCTGGCACACAAACGGGCCTCCCAAACCTGCCTGCCTACACAGCCGTGTGTACATGCAGGACGCAGGAGCATCAGTGCATTGGCATGTATGAATATGCATGGCTATAATACGAACACGTGCTTGGCTATATGGGCTTGTGTGCAGCATATACATACCCTGGTCCTTGTGCGTGTGTGTTCATAAACATTTGTGTGTGCATGCAGGGGGACGTTCATACACTTGGGTACCAACTTCAGCTAGAAGAAGCACAAGGAGAAAGATGTTAAAACATTTCCTCGTGGGCCTTCAAGCACCAGGCAACCATCAAACCCGACGGAGAATCAGTGCTAGAGCTGGGGAGCAGGGAGAGCAGAGCCTGTGGTGAGGCAGTGACCGCTGCCAGCCTCTCTGCTGCAGGGCTCCCGCCTGTTTCCCGAGGCCAGGAAGGGGTCTTTTCCTCCAGAATACTGCAGGGACCCCCGGTTGCTTGCTTGGTGTAGCCACACCTCTGCACGCCCCTGGATTTCCAGGAGACAGGACACAATGTGCAGGTGCCCCGGGGAGCGGCTGCGATGACGGGAGGCTCTGTGCCGTTCCCTGCCCAGGGCCGTGCCAGCCCATGGGTAAGCAGCTTTGCAGCCTTGGCCTTGAAAGCGCTACAGGCTGTGGAGGGGAGGAGAGGTTGGCAGGGACTGACGGTCCCCCCGTTTGCAAGAGAAAGCCCTTTCCGGGAAGCGTTAAATCCCAAGCCCGGAGCAGGTGCACCCAAAGCCCAGCCGCCGGCCAGGGCTGTGCCGCGCTGCACCAGCCAGTGCTCCTGGCTGCTCTAGGTGGGCGGACGTAGGGCCAGGGGCTGGAGAGCAGCACGCCTGGGGGGTCCTGTCTGGTGCTAATCTTCCGGATGGCGGGTAGGAGCGTCTGCTGCATCCTGTCTGATGGCATCTGTGCCAACGGCCCCTGCGGGAGCGGTGCTTGATTGACAAGCGATAGGTGACCTGACAGAGAGATTAAAACCTAAGACACGTTTGGCATCTGGCCTAAAAGCCGTCACGCTCTGAAATGCCAGTGGCAGCTGCTAAACTTCTGGATTAGTTGCCAGTGGTTTTTCCACCCCCACCGCCTCCTCTCCTCCCCACCCTGCTCTGCACAAGGAGAGCAGAACTCCCTGGCAGGGAGAGGAAAGGCAGGGTCCCTTGGAGCTGAGATGGGCATGCAGAGATGCAAGGGCTGTTGTGAAGGGAAAAGGACAGAAGTGCTACAGGCTTCTCACATTGCAGCCCCGTGCGGGCTGAGGCAGGTCCAGAGGTATCTCCGTATCTTTACTTATGTACACGTCTACAGCACAGCGGGTCAAAGTCCTGGGATAATTTGGCGTGGACTGTACTGGCAGGGGAGGTTTGCCATCAGCAATCTGTCTTGTAAAAAAACCCGCATGATCACCACTCTGTTTGCTGAGGCCAGCTGGGAACTGGGAAGCTCCATGAGCCCATCGGAATTAAGGTTCCTGCTCCTCCCCGGAGCTGCTGGTCGCCCTGGCTAGAGCTGGCCAAAGGCCACTGCTTCCCATTGCAGCAGGTGTTTGATTTTGCAAGGCAGAAGGAAATCCAGGGCCTTCCTCTGGAGGAGCTTCATGCAAGGAGCAGCTTGGGCTGACACGTGTCCAAAAGGTAATTTCTCATGGAGTTTGACATTTTCCTCAATGCCCATGGCTACAGTGAGAATCTCAGCTGGTGCTGGGTTTTTCCTTGGCCCTTATGATTGAAGGGAAAAGGATGGAAATGTGACTTCAAGAAAAAATGTGTCCACATGAAGTAGTATCTTTTAAAATATCTAAGCAGCGTGATGAGCAGAAGGGCTTTTGAAAGCTGGTTTCCTGTGGATCTGCATATCATAGAAGAATTACTTGGTATCTAAAAATATGCTTTTTCTGATCTGGGCCCTTCCTGCCCTTGGGAGCAGCCTCTTGTCCCTGTGGGTTCTCTGATGTCTAATGAGGTTTAGCTCCCACCTCTGCCAGGGATCTCACTCCAGCTCTCTCCAAGAGCTTTATGATAGGGGTAATTTTGGCTCATTCTTCTGTCAGATAGCAGTGAAATTGGCCAGCAGGTTCAAAAAGATTAGATAAGGGATTGATGGACAGGCAGCGCGATTTGCATACGTCTCATTTTTATTGGAAACCAGCCATTGAAAGAAAGATGTGATTTTTAAAACGTGTATTTTTGTAGCCACGCCTGTGATGAGGAAGGCCTGGTTTGTCTCTACAAGTGGCAGCACCACCATGCCCCTGGGTGCTGCAGGGGGAAGGCAGGAGCCAGGGCAGGGAGATGCTCGAGCCCTCCGCCTTGCTTGGGGGGATCAAAGAGAACCTGTGGGCTCGGCCGGGTGCCAGAGCGAAGCCCCGGGCGACCGCCCCATCTCCCTGCGCTCCCAGCTGCCGCCCCAGAGGTCCGGCTCCTGGCACGGGGACAGGAAGCGGGGCTGAATGCAACAGCTGGCAGAGCCGGGCAGCGGGCAGATAGTGTTGCTGCTTTAATTCCTATTCATACAGCACTCCCTTTTTTTTTATGAGGGCTGGGGGGTAGCAGGAGGGGGGGAGGCTTTTTATGCTGGCATTAAAGCCTGGCTTGTTCCCCCTCCCTCCGCTCCGCTGTCTCCTGTTTCTCCAGTCCGCTTTTCACAGCAGCTTTAATTCTCTCCAGACTCTTCCTAATGGATTTTTCACATGGGGCCCCCAGCACGCTCAGGCATCGCACCAGTTTCCAGAAATTTCACGCACCCCTCAAACACAAAAAGGGGATCCTTTTCTCACACTTTCCCGTCTCTCCTCAGGCTGCATTTCTGCTCTCTTTTGCACCCCAGACACGAAACTCGGTGGGCAGAGGGGTAAATCCCTCTTTGTGGGGCTGACAGCAGCGGATGCAAGCGGAGCGACACCCACAGAGTGGCGGACCTGTCCCGAGTCATTAATTAACCTGGCTGCTGAACACACCGGGGCACCTTGGCAGGAGCCTGCAGGCGTGCCAGGCTGTGCCCGGCAGCTGCGGGGCGCGGGGATCCCCGCCAGGGCTTGGCTCTGGGGGAGGCTGGAAGCCAAGGGATCCGGCTGCGGGGGGAGCCGGGCTGGGGCTCGGGGTGGCACGCTGCTCCCTGCTCGCCATCTGGCTTGAGAAGGGGACCTTGTCGCAAGGCAGAGGCACGCCAGGGCAGAGCCCAGGCCAGGGACCCCGCTCCCTTTCCAGCTCTGCCGCTCGCTGCAGCCCAGCGGCCGTGGAGAGGGGCTCTGGCAGTGCCCACCCCTGCTCCGGAGCAGCCTGTCCCCTCCTGCCTGGGTCACTCACGCCTCGTTCGTACCCGTCCCCCCCACGCAGGGCTTAGCCACGTTTCCCCATTGCATCCCAGAGCTGCTTGCTTTTCCAGGCTCCGGGGGAGTGCGGTGGGTGGACGAGGGGGGAGAAAACTATGTGGGAAGGGAAGGGATGATTTCGGCTGCTGGCTTGCGATCTTCCCATCTTTCTTCTCCCTCTCTTCCCACAGTTTGGTTTTGTTTTCTCTGGCATGGGAACTGGGCCACTGCGAGGAGGATGGGGATGGGATCTGAGCAGAAAATAGTTCCTTCCCCGAACAACGTGTGAAATCCAACACGGCGGCGTGTTAGTTTTTGTGTCCACGGCGTTGGCAGTGGCAGGGGGGTGGCATGTAGGCGAGTGCTATCTCAGGGGCGGGCAGCACAAAGGGCGGGAAAAAAATAAATATATATGAGAAAGGTAGAAAAACATTCCCCCTTTCACTTCATGCGTCCAACCTGGGCTGTTAATGAGGCTTTTAATAGAAAAGTGGGCCAAGCTCCTTTTGAAACTGTGCACAGACTTCCCCTCTCGGATCTGTCTGTTTTCCAGAGCTGGGAGGCAGAGGGGATCAGTATGGCTTTAGGGACCCTGTGCTCAGCACACACACCGTATCTGGGTCTTTTCGGGGTGGGGTATTGGGACCCATGGTCCCATGCACAAAATCAGCCTTGGTGTGGGGAAAAGCGAGGTAGGAAGAGGCTTCAGATTGGAGCTATGGGGTGGGGGAAAATCAAAGATACAGCCCCCAGGGTCTGAGCCAGCTTGCTGGGATTTCTCTGCACCCACTTAAGCTCCAGGTAGACCCCTGCTTTGCGCACAGTTTTGGGAATTGGGCACCGTGGGGTTGCAGAGGCTGTGATGGCAAGGAGCAGGCCTGGGGAGGTGGCATGGGCAGGGTGGCAAGAGCTCTGTGGATGCTTGGGTGGTTGAAGTTGAGCCCTCAGGAGCCAGGACTACTAGGGGACAGACGTGACATTTCTTGCTGTCTCTGCAGAGAGGTTTTGCATTAACCAGCTGGCTATGACAAGCCTTCTGGTGATGCAACATGTGGTTTTGGCTTTCCAAAACCCAGCCCCAGTTCCCTATGCTGAAATACATGCCCTTGCTCCTGCTCTGAAGGCTGTCTTTGGAAAGAGATGCTGGCTCCTGCCTACACAGCATGTTGCTCTTGATTCTGGCTGCAGCAGGGAGCCCCTCTGTCTGCCTGTCCCCCAGCTCGTTCTGCCCAGTGTGCTGCTCTGTGTGTGGTTTCAGGGTCGTGAGGCTTTGCTTGAGGCAAGTCAGGGCTGCAGAAACCAAGATGCTGTTGTTGGGATGATGTCTCAGGAAATGCAGGAATGAACCAGCTCTCAGGCACAAGCAAAGCGTTTAAGCTGCAAGGATCAGACCAGCAATTGCTCGAATTCAGTACCCTTGTCCAAAATCTGCAGCTGTTTCAGGAACTGCCTCTACCCAGGGAAAGCTCTTTTCTCCCCTCTTCCTTAGCGGCTGGGCCAGGCTGTGCTGCAGGGAAACCCGCTCCCTGCCCAGCTCCTGCTTGCTCAGGGCTTTCTGCCCCAGTGCAGGAATGTGGCTGCCAGCCCCAGGCAGTCCTGCGGGCGCATGGGGAGGCGGCAGGAATCAGACTCTGCCTCGTACATCCCTTTTGAATTTGCTCGCCCCTCCCTCCCCATCGCCCCATCCTGGCTGCTCTTCTGGGAGGGCATGCTGACACTGCTGGTCGGGCTGTGCCTCTCCTTGCCTGCCAGGGTAAAAAGTGAGGGCCAGGATGCTCCAGAGCAGCAGTAACAGCTTGCAGCCATGAGCAGGGCTGGCAGACAGGCCTTGGGGGTAGAAAAAGCAGAGTGGGGGTCTGAGCATGGTGTGCAAGGGCAAGGCTGCCAGGGGGTATTAACCAGGCGCCTGCTGTCTAAATTCAGAGGCAGGTGAAGGACTGAGACAGCCGTGTGGTGCTTAGTGCTTCATGGACGTGGATGCTCAACAGGAGGTTTGTGAAAGCTGAGTTTGGCCAGGGGCTGTAACTGTGCTGAGGGAGGTTAGGAAGGTTGATTTAAGTCCTGGATGAAACTTTATCTGTGTCGATGTGTAGGTGTTGAACTGCATGAAAGAGAAGAGAGCTTCTTTCTCATCTCTTTTCTTTTTCTCCTTTGAGTTATTTATTTTTTTTAAATAGGTCAGGGTAACTGTAGGAACGAGATTAGCATGAGTAGTGGCACTGTGCTGGCCACAGTAATAGCAGAAGAAAAAGAAACAGTGGGAGGTCAGCATCTGTGTGCTGCAGAGCACAGCTGGGTCAGCAAGCGGGCTCAAGAGCCAGCCATGACCCTGAGCAGCCACAGATTTGGGGTGGCGATGGGGGGGGAGATCACAAGGTGCCGCTGCCTTCTGGCCTGACCTAGACTGGTTGGGATCAGGCTGGGCTGGGATGCCGAGGAGAGGGATGCAAAGCTGGCAGGTCCAGCATGGCATCTACAGGAGCAGTCGTGGCAGCTCGGTGCCCACCGTTGGATGGGGTTTGGGTCCTGCTCCCCAGCAGGAGCACCCTGGGGCTGTCAGTGTGCTCTGGCAAACTGGACCTGCAATGTCACCCGGTAAAACGGAAAGCGTCTGGACTCAAGGCACTGGGCTTGTGGGATCTGAGCACGTCTGGAGAAACCAGGTGGGGTGGGGAGGGAAACACTGCTTCCAGCCGGCTAGGCTCCTGCATGAGGCTTGGCGAGCTTGGCACAGCACGCTGCGTTCCCCTTGCTAAGGCAGAGCTCCCATGCGCTGACCCCTGTGAGGATGCACCCTTTTCCCCTTTCCCTAGTTTTTCCCTTCCCTGTTCCTTACCCTCATCTTCCCACCCCCTCACCCCCCAAAAATGGCAATGAAAGCATGGAGGGAGGGCGCGTTTCCG
Source organism: Egretta garzetta (assembly GCF_000687185.1). Taxonomy (NCBI): domain Eukaryota; kingdom Metazoa; phylum Chordata; class Aves; order Pelecaniformes; family Ardeidae; genus Egretta; species Egretta garzetta. Next base: position 1,437,871 of record NW_009259602.1, on the reverse strand, counting down.
CATGGTTTGACACTGTTCCCCCTTCCATCTGTCTTTTCCTACCTTTTTCGCCGCCCCGTCTCCAATCGATGATCGCAAATCCATGGTGCAGCCGAACATCCCCACACCGGTGATTGGGGGCATAGTGGGAGGAGTCTCGCTGGTCCTGGTGGTGGCCGTGGTGCTCTTTGTGGTACTCCGGCGCCGGCGTCACACCTTCAAGGGTGACTACAGCACAAAGAAGCACGTGTACGGCAATGGCTACAGCAAGGCTGGCATCCCACAGCATCATCCCCCCATGGCCCAAAACCTCCAGTACCCCGACGACTCGGACGACGAGAAGAAGCCGGGCCCGCTGGGCGGCAGCACCTACGAAGATGAGGACGAGGATGTGGGAGGCGAGCGCAAGCTGGGTGGCCCCAACAAATACGAGGAGGATGCTAAGCGGCCTTACTTCACGGTAGATGAGGGGGAGGCGCACCCCGAACCTTACGACGAAAGGACACTCGGCTTCCAGTATGACCCCGAGCAGCTCGACATAGCGGAGAACATGGTCTCACAGAATGACGGATCTTTTATCTCCAAAAAGGAGTGGTACGTGTAGCTCGGCACCCCATTGCTACACACACACACACGCGTACACGTA
>NW_009259602.1:1413258-1437186 GCF_000687185.1 Egretta garzetta | reverse complement strand
GAGATGGGAGGTGGGAGGTTGGGTAATTATTTTCTCGGTTTTGGTTTTGCTTTTTAATTTCTCTTGACGACTTTTGTCCCCTTCTGTGGTGTTTGTATTGGTCGGTGGCTTAGGTGTTACTATTTGCTTTAACGACTGTCGCCCAGCCTGTATATTACACTTTGTTTGTGTCTTCATGTCTCAGAGTGCCCTTCGGCCCCACTTCCCTCCCCAAGGTTCCTCCTCCCACTTCCACACCCCCGAAACACTGGAATTTGTTTGTATGTTGTCGTCTTTGGGTTTTTTTTAACCTTGGGAGGGGGCAAGTGGGCTGTCCGTAGAAGGACAGAGGCCAGGAAAGCTTATGGCAGTGGAAACATAGGTGCCATTATCAGGTGAACCGATTTTTTTTTTTCCTAATCGCTTTCTTTTCAGTGGGGTCTGGGTAGCGTTCCCATTGCCCACTGCACGCCTGGGGAGATCCGCTCCCAGTTTTTAATGACTCAATAAAAGGAAAATGAGGAGAAAGGGGGGAAAAAAAGCCCTATAACAAACCCCAGGTGCATGGGCTGATAGCAGGGCAGGGAAATAGAGCTGCCATTTTCCTCCTACAATTTATTATTGCCTGGCTTTTCATTTTCTGTCTTTGTTTGAGTGTTCTTTTAAAAGAAAGAAAAGGAGTATTTATTGCTGACATTTTTTCCCCTGTGATGGCTCAGAGAAATGCTGGCTCTTTTTGTTCTTGTTGCTGCTGTTGTTGCTAGTACCAGGCACAGAGCAGTTAACTCTGGCACAAGGGTTGTGCACGCTGTGCATGGTGTGTCGCACACACGCCCCGCTGCCATTGCCTGGGGAAGGGGACCAACCCATAGCACTTCGCTTCTCCCACAAACTCACTGCCTTCAGCTCTGGTCTGCAGACCCTGGCAGGGCAGATCTCCCAGGGTACCATCCAGTGTCTTTGAGGGCTTCAGTACAGGATCAAGCCCCTAAGTTTTATTATACCACTAAGACTTAATCGTCATGTGTTTACACTTTTTTTTTGCGGGGGGGGGGAGGGGGAGGGCAGAGCGTGGGGGTGATTGTCTCTAACTCTCCTAGCAACAACCCCAGCCCTTAGATATACTGCTCAGTCTGCATTGATTGCCACTTTTTCAATATCACATCCCTCTTCTGAGCAAAGGCTTGGTAGACAGGGCAGGAGGGAGCGAGCCTGGGGTATTGATCTCGTCCTCCTTCCCTTGAGCCACTGCATTGTGATGGGGAGGCTTGGATTGCTGCTATCTCTGCTCTGTGGATAAATGGGATTCCAGACTTCAGGGCCCTCTGTCTGACACTGACCATGTCCAAATTAGATTCACTGGGTTGGGGCTTATTTTTCGTCTTCTGGGTTGTTTGTTTTTTGGTTTGTTTTTTTTTTTTTTTAATTTGATGTATAAATAAATCTTTTGTTTGAAAAGAAATCCCCAGTTTTCTGAGCTGTATTACCATGCACATCTAAAAATAGCAGGACTAATTCTCCTCCTGCCTTACCCGCTGGGTTTTGTTCTGTAGCATCCAGCGGTTATCCTGCTACAAAAGGGAGGGTGGAGAGTCAGACCCATGCAGATGAGTCAAGGTCAGATCTCTGGTCCAGGCAGCCTCCAGTGCTTCCCTTTAGCATGTGGTGCTTGGTCCAGACAACACGAAGCTCAGCCTGAGCCATCCACAGTTTGTAGCTTGCTCTTACTGCGTTAGTGGTGTAGGGGAGTAGGAAATCCAGCTGCTACACGGTAATCTTTCTGCTGTTCCTGCCAGCCCTCCCGGCTTCCTGGCTTCTGGCAGAGCAGCCAAATGCCACAGGAAGGCTGCTTTATGTCCACTCAAAGCAGGGCAGACAGAGATTCCCTTGGGATCTCTCGGCCTGAACCTTAAAAACACAGCTAAAGCTTCCTGCCACCTTCCTGCCGTCCACTGCCACCAGGAGCACCCTGCTACCAAGCAACCCCCCAATAAAGGAAATTAAATCTCTAACATCCCTCCTATCTCTGATTACTAGTAGGGGCTGATTATTGGGGGTGTTTGTAAACCTGCAGAGGGAATGACTTCCCTCCAGTGCCTTGGGATAACAGCACAGACAGGGCTTTAATTCCCCAAAGTGTGAACCCTGTAATCTGGATCAGGACAGAGCAGCATTGCTGAGCACTGTACCTTAGCCGCAGCTTACTTTAATGTAACACGGGGTATGGTGCAGAGCCTGCACAGTTTGTGATTCAGAGATAATTCTCAACAAAGTCCATCTCTCAAGTGAATAATCCTTTAGATCTGAATTTCACACCTGGGCTCTAAAAAGGGTTGTGACAACATCTCCAACACCAAACTCTGGGTGTTCCATGACCAAGCACAGAGTGGAAATCGTAGCACAGACCCTCCTCTGGAAATTTCCCCCAGCACAGATACATACTGCAAAGAGATGGGTTTGGAAGAAAACAACCTTTTATAAAATCGGCAGGGTCCAGCAGTGATTCTTTCATGTTCTGCATTAGCCACAGGCAGGGGCCACTGATCTGACCTGGCAAATGCACATTGCACTGACTCCGCAGCACTGCGGGGCCCTAGCCCCCAGTGAATTTGTCCCCTAAAGACCAAAGGCACAAAGCCTTTGCAAATGGAGCAGACAGGCCTGGGAGAGAACGGGACAGTGTGACTGTTCCCCAGTTAAGGTATGGCTTGCAGGAAATACGAACAAGGAGTCCCGAGAAATATGCTTTGGTAGTTATTAGCCTTGCCCTTAGAGATGTCGTTTTTTGAGATGTAGCCTCCTTGGCTTGTTCATTGCCCATTCACAGTGTCCACATAGTTAACTGAACGGGGGCTCAAAAAACCAGTGGGGCTCAGAGAAAGAAAAGGAGATAGAAAAGCAATATGGTTATTTCCAAGCTAGAGCCTATCTATATACAGTTCCATTTCTGCTGTATCACACTTCTTGCTCACCAATAATGCACCAGCACAAGGCTAGGAAAGAGCTCAGCCACTTAGCTCATCAGCGGGGTCAAATGATTATTTTTCATCCAGAACCTCGGCAAGCCTGCAGATCCTTAGACAGTATTGCCTGGCACAGCAGTGAGGTAGCCTTCAAGTTCAAGGTTCAATAGTGCATTCCTCTCATCTTTCGGCCCTTCAGCATCACTCCATTGGTGCAATTATTCCCACAGCCATAGAGAAATGCCACCTCTGTGCAATGATTTGCTTCTTGCTGTCCCTTGCAAGGTCAGCTAATTGGCCAAGAGACTCTTGGGGTGGTAATTAGCCAAGTGATTAGCCATTAATCCATAGCAAGGTAGGAGAAAAAAGAAGTGTGGGGGAAAAAAATCAGATTGATGTTTCATCTGAGAGCTGTTTTGATCCAGTAATAGCATCACTCCCTTCTCTGGGTTAAATTGCTCTGAGGGGGGCCTTGAAGGTAATTAGATCAGGTTTTCCACCAGCGTCAGGAAGAAAGTGGTGCCCAAATGCAAGGTGAGCTCAGCAGAGATGCCAAATTGAAGACCATGTGCATCCTCCTTCCTGGGAGGTTCTGCAGGGGAGTGAAGGTGCTAGAGACCATGCAGTACTCACCCTGGGAGGGCAGTCTGCCTGGTGGCCCCAAGGGCCTCCCGGTGCCTGGGCTGTGAGGGGAGGCAGAGGGGCAATCTGTTCTTTCCTTGAGGGACGGTGTCACTTGTCCCTTTGTGCCTCAATTTCCCGCTGTGGGTCAGATTCTGGCAGGCTGGAGTCAAGCTGCTGTTTTTAAGTGGTGACACACTTTTCACAGCTGCGCACATGAGCTCCCAGGCTGGGCAGGCTGGGCCACCTCTCTGAGGGACCCTCAGGCTGCCTCAGGTGGAAAATCCCCTACTTCCCTGCCCCCCTTTCATCAGAGGTGCTAAGGAGGTGTAAAACATCCCTGTGGGACCCAGCAAAGAGCAAGTGAAAGCTTCCCGTTGGGAGATGGAAGCCGTTTGCTGTGGCATCCAGCAAGCCAGCAGCAGAGGATGGGGTGGGCACCCCCAGCTGGTCAGGGTGAAGCACATCCCCATCCTCTCGCAGTTCCCAGCACCTGCTGTGAGCACCGTGTTGGCCACCTCTCTGCCTAGGTGCCAGGGAGCTGCTGCTCTCCAGGAAATGCCCCACTCTACGCTGGACCTGAACTGGCATGTCCAGGAGTTGTACCCAAGTTGGCTTTCTGCCTGGGAAGCGCCGTCGCGCTGCTTGGGTGTTGGCAAAGTGCCTCAGAGGCACTGCCGGTTGCCTTACCTCCATTTGAAGGGATCATTGTCCAGATCCCTCTGCTGGGTTCTTGCCAGTCAATAGGCATATCGGCATGGTGCATTTCCCTTCCCAAACCCTCATCCTGGATGGCAACTTGAGGCAAAACCTCAAGATTAAGGTGGGCAGATGGGAAAGCTGAACAGGTAGATGAGAGGGAGGTCAATCTGAGCCCTGCGGTACATCGCTCTGGGTCTCTCCACCACCTCAGCAAAGAAAATGCAGGTGAATTTGGGCCGAGCCCCCAGCTCCTTCCCTGTGTGTATTCAGGAAGCCGTACTGAAGCAGACCCATCTGTGTCACAACCCAAAACGAGCCTGTAGTTTATGTACAAAGACACCCCAGCTGTTTTCCTGCTGGGGCTTATCTCTAGGATTATTCATTGCAATTCACCCTAGTGATGTTATTTTCCCTTATTTAATTACCAGATTTTTTTTTCCCTGTTGTTAAATCATTTTCATTCAGCCAGGGGAAAAAATAATAAAAAAAAAACCAAACTGAAGATTTCTTAGTGAAAAGAATAAAACACACTGAAATGGTAGCACCAAATTGATTGCAAAGACATAAGGGACAAAGGGAGCCATTTTCCTGATGTTGAGTCGAAAAAGAAACACAACAACTGTTCAGCAGAAATCACTGAGGGTTAGAGAGAGAGATTCAAAAGATTGATCTTCAAGCAATTAGAGAAGGGAATGCAATTAGAACGGGGGCTGCTGCACTCCTTTGCTGTTTTTCTTTCCCATACACAAGCACACACACACACACACAGATTTTTGGAGTTTTAGGCACCAGTCATTATGCTCAAAGAGTGGAGGGGAAAACCCCATTGCCCAGCTCGGTGCAGGAGCCGAGCGAATCACGCCTGCAGGCTGCACAGAGCACAGGGGTTTCGTATTTGGGAATTAGGGGGGTATCCCAGGCCCATTTTGTTCTAAGAGGGGAAGCAGTGGGGCAGGTTGTAGCCTTCTGCCAGCAGGTTAAAATTCACTGGAAGGTTCCCACGTTCACAACTGCTCCTCCCGCAGCGCTGAAGTGTTCGGGACTTTGCTCTGCTGGGCTGTGGGCAATGGGCAATGGGCCCGGGTGGGGAGGGGAGATGCTGCCAGCACGGTGTGCACTGGTGCCTGTTCTTTATTCTGCAGGGCTTACGGTAGCACTGTACCCTCCCCTAGCCTGCAGTTTCTCCCCCCGCTTTCCCTCCCCTTCGTATTGGATGCAATTTGCTGACAATTTGAGCAACTCCTTGAGAGAGGCAGGGGAAGCGTTGGGGCCGGGGAGGGTGCAAAGGCCTGGGGTTGAAGCCCTGCCTCACCAGGGCTGGGGTGCTGGGGAGGGGGGTGCTGCCTTCTGCAACCGGGTGAAGGGGAGGGTTCAGTCTGCCAGCAAGGGAAGGAAACCCAAGCCTTAGAGAGGGGGGTGAGTTTGTTCTTCGGACCAGCGTGACTTTCCATATGTAACGTACCTGGGGGTGAATGTAACAAGCATATGGAGTCAGATCCTCCGCTAGCATAAACTGGTATTGGTGGAGGTACTCTTGTTGAGGATCTGGTTTTTCTTTTCTTTTGCCTTTCTTTTCTTAAAACATGATTCCCTAACTCCAGTGATTTTATCTCTTTTTCTTCTTCCTCTTGCTGTAATTATCATTGTGGAATAAAGACTACAGACAGACAAACAACCCCAATGCCACTTCTTTTTTTTTTTTTTTTTTTTTTTTTGTAATCTGTGTTGTAAGTGCTTTTGTAAAAAATAAAAAATAAAAATAATAATAATGTAATGGACTTTTATGATTTTTGTTTGGTTTTTTGTTTTCCATCCTTTGTAATAATTTGTTTGGGGTCCGGGGGGCCATTTTCATGGTTATAATTTGTGTGGATGGGGTGTTGCACCACCCTTCCTTTTACTTGTATAAAAAACAATAGTGGCTCAGCTGTGGAAAAAAATGTACTTTTTTATAAATAAAGAATTTTAAAAAAAGAGATGTTCTCCTTTTTTTTTTGTACATCTGTGACTGCGTCGTTCTGCAAACCTGTGACTGGTGGCTGTAAGGAGAGTCACAGTAGCAGAAATGGCATCTGCTTTCCAACGACCTAGGTCTGTTCCCATAATGTGTGGTATTTTGTAATGGGAGTTGCTTGTAGATGAAGGGTGAAGGCTAAGGGTTAAGAGATCTGCGGAACAGCAAGTGGCCTGGAGAAGGTGGACGGGGAATGACTGGTTTTGCCCCTGACGTAGATGGTATTGTGTGAAATTCTTGGACGGCAGATTCAAGATAGACAGAAGGAGGTAGGAGCCTTTTCCCCCATCGACGTAAACAGTGAAATTCCTTATCAAGGGCTGCTGCTGATGCCAAAAGTTAACCTGAGCTAAAGAAGTGGCTAGAAAAACCTGTGGCAGAAAAATCCATCAAAAGCTATTAAAAATGATGACACTGTCTCTAGCTTAGGAAGTTCTTAAGTTGCTGTGAGCTATAGCAGATGGGACAGACTATTGGAAACATGTCAATACACACTTGCTCTCTTCTTACATTTTCTCTAGGCATGTGTAATTAGCCGCGGTCAGGGCCAGGATACTGGGCGAGGCCAACCTTTGATTTGACACAGTAGGATGTTCCTATGGTGCAGTGCTTGGCTACCATGACAATCGTGCATCAAAACCATCTAAATGCTATAGGGATGCTAAGGGTCCTCTGGGAGGCAAGATCAGTCGGACTGCATCCCTGCATCCCCGTTACTGATCTCTGCACTGGGCAGAACAGTTTGCTTTTCCCCTTTCCTCCAGCTTCCTGACTGTGAATATATGCTACAAAGAAAGCCTTGTTCCCAAAGATCAAGGCAGACAACGCTGCAAGACCCAGACTTTTGCAAGCGAGGAGAGACAAAGCAAGCAAGAGATCACAGAAAATGTGCATGCTCTTCCTTGCACTGACATCAACGGGCACTTCGCCATGCCTCTGGCCTAGAGAGCAGAATACTCCCTGAGAAGGGGTTTTTACACCCAACTTCAGCATGTTGATCTGCTGGAGATGTGAACCAAAACCCAGCACTCCCCATCACACAGAGAGAGGGAGAGGAATCCTGTCCCAAATCTGAACTTGAACTGATGTCCAGTGTGAAGAGATGAGCTGGACAGAGAGGGAAGTGTTCAGGATTAGGATGGAAAGGAGTGGTTTGGTGGAGGCTGTTCGTTCCCTGTCAGCAGCAAAGCAGGCATGGAGCATGCGCCAGAGCAGCAGGAGGCTCTCTGATAGCAGGCTCAATGATCAATGCATTGTGTGCTGCTTGGCAGACAGGCTCCCTCCAAGCCCCATGCCGCTAACCGAGCCAGTTCTCAGTCTCACTCTGCTGAAAAAGGAGTGTGCTGGGCACCTCACTTTGGAACCGGTTAAAGATAGCCTTGGGGAGACTTTCCTCAGATGCAAAGCAGGAAAAAGCCAGGAACACTCTTGTTATCAGGCTTCAGCGTGCCAAGGGAGTTGTGACCACTGTCTGGGCTGTATCTATATGTCCACATATTTTAATCCTCTCATTTTCCCCTTTCTGCCAGCTCCTCTTAGTAATGACAGATGTTGGAAGCGTAGCTGTGCTTCAGCTGCAGCCGTTCAGGTCAGCAGCCCTTGGAGCGACCATGACAGTGATGCAGAGGAGCAGCATCCTGCAGAACTGGATCCCCAGCAGCTGGCTCAGCCATGTCAGCCAAGTTTGGGGGTGGGGAGAAAGGGGACAAAGAAAAGGAGCACTGGGGCACTGGGATGGGGGTCTAAGATGGAAAGAAGGATAGGAGGAGCTATCTTTGCCCATGGTCCTGCTGGGTTGAGCCCCTGGGAAATGCTGTGCTGATTTCCCAGGCCATGTCTTACAGTTAAGCGATGATGGATAAAACCCATTGCATGGGGCCTCTTCTCAGCAGCTCAGGTTGCAGAGAGCTGAGCACAGCAGGAACTGACTCCCATGCAGTGCCCCTAAGTATTGTGTTTCTCTGGAACAAAACAGAAACACGTTGGGGGCGGGAATGCCAGCAATGCATGTAGCCCATGGAAAAATGGCAGTGTGGCTTGGATCCCTTCTCAAAGCCACATCTCTGCAGGCGAGCACTGCTGGCCCCAAAAGCAACTTCAGAGCCCTGACGCTCAGCAGAGGTGCCAGCAGAGAACCAGGGAAGGAGCTGGATCAGGGCAGGAGGAGGTGAGCAAGAGGCTCATGTTTGCTCTTAGGCTGTATGCCCATGGCTGAGCATGGTCCAGCAGCAGAGAGCCAGTCTAGACCATAGCGAACACAATGAGATTCACCTCCTTGGAACGGGAAGATGTATGCAGAGTTCAGGGCTGAAATGGCAGTGATGAAGATACAGAGCCAGGTTCCCAGTTGGTGCAAGCACATCCAATTTTTCTGACTACAATGGAGTTACACTTATTTCCACCCACACAAATGAACGTGACCTAAGTAGGATTTGTAGTGAGTGAGAGTGAGGTATATTCCAGTGTAATCAGGGAATTAGCAGGCAACCTGCCTGATATCCCTAGGCACAGGCACCTGGGAAGACATCCCTCCTGTGCTGGGATTAATGCCTTGCACAACACTCAAAACCAGATGGATCTCCCAGGGATCTACATTCATGGCAGAGAAAAAGGCAGCGTGACTGGGAGATGTCAAACCAGGCTGGCTACGAAGGGATGGGAGCTCAAGGGGCACTGGAGGCAGGTCAGGTCATAGAGCATCAGTCCAGAAATAGGTGACTTTCAATCCAAAAATTCATTGTGAGGTAATATGGGCTTGAGTTCAAGACAGAGCACTCAGGATCACACATACCACTAAGTCTCCTAGAGCTGGTGCTGGAAAAATTGAACTGAGAGAAATTTGCCAGTTTAGAACAGTGCTGGGTGAATTACTTGTTGTAACAAATATGTTTGATTAATTTTTTTCATGGTTTCAGATTATTTGCAAACTCGAGTTTGATATGTATGAACATATTTGTCAGAGGAAATTGCTTTATGCAAATGTATTCCAGCTGGGGGACCTGTGACCTGGAGAAGTGCTGCCGAGCCTCAAATGTCCTCAGCGGTGCCTGGCAGAAGGCGAGGGAGACTGATTCACTCCTCCTACAAACAAGGCATTTCACAGCCTTCCCAGACATGTTTAGATGCAGGCTCTCTCTTATATAGTATTTGCAGAACAAGGATCAGCCTGTAAGAAAAAAAACCCTGGATGTTTACATACTAACTAGCAGAAATCAGAGTCAGGCATGGCTGTGCAGGCGAAGCAGGGGCACAGCAAGATAAATGTGTACATGATTAAAATGTAGGTTAAAAATGTTGTATCACCCCCCAGGGGCTGAGTTATCGAAAGGTAGTAATTTATGGATACGAGCCACTGGAGTTGCTCCCATAGCCTCGGCAGCTGAGGTGAATGTTATGGCCTCAGCTGACTAATCCCAGCACAAGGTGAGTTAGGGACACTCTCTCCTCCCTAGATTTCATAACCGCTGAACCAAACGCAGATCCTCGTAGGAAACAAGAAGGGCTTTTTGACTGAACTGTGTGGAATTTGGGGAAGAAAATGGTTTGCATGCAGAGAGGCACTAAATGCTCTTTCTGCCCCTTTGCAGAAAACACTGTCCTGTAGTTTGCCGGTAGGCTCGGGAGGGGCAGTTCAGTGCTGGCTGACTCCCAGGAGATGAATATGGATCCAATCTTAAGAGATGGAAGGGAGCACCCTTTGAGGAGCTGTGAGAGGAGGGGGTTTCTTTTTCTTTAGTTCCTGGCTGTCAAGTCTTTTTCTAGCCTAGCACCTGAGTTCCTGGTGTATCTGCGGCTTTGCAAACTCTTTCCTCCATTCATCTTCTGCCTGTGAGCCACTGCTAGCCCCATGGAGAGAGGGTACCTGAATGTTTCCATTTCTCCCTTATCTCTCTGTTCCTCTCAAACTCCTGCCAGCCTGTTTATCTCACAGTTTTGAAAAGAAAATTGCCAACTTCACACCTGTCAGGTTTAACTGATTGCCTGTCGCTTGCAGGGAGGGAGTCCATCTGTATGGTCCTGGCTGCACAGGCTCTGCTCACCAGGGGAAATGTCTCCATCCCTCGAGGAACAAAATGCTTCATTTCCCATCTCCCGGCCTCATCCCATCATCCTGCTGTAGCTCCCAGCCCTTTCAATTACTGCTTTACAACAATAATGAACACTAGCTCTCTGCTGGCACACAGTTTTGTCCACCCAAGATGCTGATACCATCATGAAACGCTCATCCCCTGAGGTCCTTAATTTCCCTGCTGTGCAAAAGAGTGCCCTTCCCGGGGCAGGGGGTGACACAGAGGTGTGAAATGACTTCAGCAAAGGTGTGCAGGGAACCAGAGAGAAGGCTCAGGGGTGGACTTGGGAGTTGCAAACCCTTATCTTGCTCATCAGAGCACACTTCTGCCTATGGGATATATACAAACGCATGCTTGTTGTCGCCATCCCCAGCAGGTGCCTTTCCACAGGTCCACAGCATACCCCTTCCTCTGCCCACCCTGAATCTGCAGAACCTGGAGGAGACAGAATTCTGGCCATGCCCTTCCTAGCAGCTTAGTGAAGGAGGAGGTAGGAGAAGGAGCAACAAGTAGGAGGGGCACCCAGTCCAGCTGCTGCCAGCTGTGCGAGGTCCACAGCTGTTGATCTGAATGCTGCAGCTGTCTGGGATGAGTAAACACTGCAGAGCAGTCCAGAATAATGGCATAGGGGCTTTATAATAGGAAGGAATCATAATTAAATAGAAATTAGTTACTTAAATGGTCACTTCCCGGGGTTTTGTTGATGTCCGATTAACTTAACTTTTAATTTGCATAAGCAATAAATGTTTAATTATGTTATTAATATATTTGAGTTGAGGAGCTTATGGGGTTTTATAATTGGCATTTAACTAGATAGTTCCAGCATATTAACTGATGTTTTATAGCTCCATGCGAGGTTTCCCAATTATAACTGACCTAAAAATTTGCTTGGAGGACCTGCCTTGAAAGTGTTACCTGAGCAACAGAACAGGGGGAGCTGAAGAGGAGGATGTGTGGAGCCCATGCCTGTACAGGGGAATGTGCACAGGCAGCTCTGCATGCTCCATGGAGGCTTTGAGACCCCTCTCCCCTCCCTAGGATGCTCTTTCCTTAGGGCCCACAACCTTCCCTCCTTCCCTGTGACAGAGAGGGGGGCACCTCCCCTCTCAGCATTCAGCTGACTGCTGAGCCAAAAAGGCTGACACATAGCAGGGGATTAGGGTGGGGAGAAAGAGATTTAGAGATGGGGAAGGCTTGTCCATGGGTTACAGCATGACCTTGTCACTGATCAGCTCTGGCAGCCTCTGGGACTCTGCGTTCAACTCCCAGCCCTTGCTTGTTCCCCTGTTCCTCTGCTGCAGATTGGCACCAGTTTCTTTCTCACCTGGGAGGTGTTAAGGAACATCCTTTAAGGTCCAGTATCAATAGACTTACTGAAAACCTATACTCAGGCATCTTCTGCATTCTTCCCTTCCGGGTTGTCTTCCTTTTAAAAATATGCGTGCTTCAGCATGGATACAGAGTATTGCAAGGGCTGAATTGCAATGTCCCGAGTCTATTGATGGGCTTCTTTACAAATCCACCAACCTCTGTCTCATCCAGGGATTGCTAAGGCACTGTTTCCACAAGCCCTGTGAAAGCATTGCGTAGCATCAGTCCCACCACCCCTCCTTGCAGACTCTGTAGAAACGTGCCCGGTGACAGTGACTCCCTCTTGACAACTCCCTCTGAGACCTGTCAGTTAGCCATTCTTAATCTATTTTCTATTCCATCTCTACATTTACTTTGATGAGATGACTGGTTTAGTAGGCAAAAAATGACATTGCGTTTGACTGACAGGACCCGTTTCCCATGAACCATGTAGATTGGCATTGATTGTATTCCTGCCTTTTAATTCTTTATTAACTGGAACCTGTGTTAGCTTTTTCTTTGGTGCCACCAAATCACCCTGTAGCATTCAAGTCATTCTCTGTGTCCTCTTCCGGTCTGCTAGAATGTAACCTTTTAGAATTTAACTATTTCAACAAATAGTAAAAACTAACAGAAGTGAGTTAGGGATCTCCTCAGCTAACTCCTTCAAACTGTCTGTTTGCTTATAGTAAGTGGAGTATCCAAGGAGATGGTGTCCAGCAAGCTCCGTGGTCTTGTCATCCTCAAACACGCAGAAATTGTTTTGTCATCTCAGAAGCCACAAACAAATGTCTGTTGGTCTCCAGAGACAGATCATGAATAGTTATTCAAATCTTCTGCCTTTTCTAAATCATTGCTGCCCTCTTGACCATATTTGTCTGGTAAAGTGCCTATAGAGCATTGCAGAGATTTTGTTTATTCCTGTTGTATTCCCCAGGGTAACCCTAGCTTTTGTATCAATCACGGGTCCTCCACAGCTTCTCTTTCATACTGACTGATGGTTCTCTTTCCAGCTTTTCCATTTGATCTACACTGGAGAAGGGGGAAGCTCCCTGTGTGCAAGCTAACAAATACCCAGCTGAATAAGGTTACGTGGCTAAATATTGGTGTTCACATGCTAAGGCAGAGACTGTCCTGCAGAGCTTGCAAGATGTTTGAGAAGTTAGGAGGGAAGGTGTGTTAGGAGTCTTCCATTGCCATTAACAGGAGAGAGGAATCAGGAAAAGGGTCAGGAACACGAAGTCTGAGCTGCCTTCTGCAGCGCTGTCCCGCTCCCGGAGCAGGATTGAATGGGGGCAGCCGGGGACGCGCTGCAGCTGCTTTCCCTGAGTCAGTGCAGGCGCAGTGACCATCCTGGCTTGGGAGAAGCAGATCTCACCCTTGGCACTGCCAGGCAGGAAGATGCATGTGAAGAGCAGGAGGGGAGGCAGCGGCACTAGAGCCCAGGTCAGAGCCACAGGAGCATGCAGCAGCTTCATTCTCGCACGTCACTCCAGAATGGCTGGCAGCTCCCTCCCTGCCCCAGGAGGCTGAAGAGTCATTCTTTCGTCTGGACTGCAGCAGGCCTGAAGGGTATTTGGGAAGCTGTGGGAGAGGAGAGAAGGGAAGGGGGGGTGTGAACAGGGACGGCAGCCTCGAGCCCTCCTTGCTGCTGCAGCTACCAGGGGAGATGAGAGAACTGCAGTCCTGTCCACCCTTCCATTTGCACAACTGCTCATGCACTTCTGGCTGGAGGACAGAGAAGCAGAGCAGCTCCTCCTCAGCCTGCCACGCAAACCCTGTGTCTGCATCTAACTCCCACCAGCCTCTCTGCATAGACACAAACAGGGAGCTGGTCTCATCCTTCGGGGACATCCAAGATACAGCTGCCCCGTGCTGTAAGCACCCTGGAGGCAACAGGAGACAAATACAGGCCAGGGCACATGGCCAAGCAGAGTGAGACATTCCCAGGAGTGCTGCTGAAGATTGGTGAGCAAATTAACTCTATTAACGCAAATGATAAGAGTCTGAGCTGCAGTCCCTGTACCTTCTATCTGACAGAATTCATCTGGTGGCTGCTTGTAATAGCATGACCTTAATGGACTCATCAAGGGAGCAAGGCTGTATCTCTGGCTGAACATGGATTTGGGACCACGCTGTGCTCTGGGCAGCTAAGATCAAGAGAGACACACTATGGTGTAATGGGGTTCAGGATCTGGCACCTTCATCCCTCCAGGAGAGGCAATTTCAAGTGTCATCACCTCCTCGAAAATGTACAGCAGAAGAAATAAATTACTAAAGGGATTTGATTGTTCATTACTCTGCTGAGCTGCAAGGAAATGAAGCAGAACTAAAATTAAGGGCTGGGAGGCAGAGGAAACGTCAGATAACATTTCCCATATTCTCCAGGGCCCATCTTCTCCCCCAAAACAGGCTGGGGCACTCTCCATACTGCTGCACTGAGCTGTGAAGCCCCTGGTTCTGCGAAGGCAGCGGGGTCTGTGGGGTTGGCCAAGCGGGGTAGAGAGAGGGCAGGGTGAGGTTTGTGCTGGATTTGGATAGATGGGTTAGAGACAACAAGGTCATGTCTGGCCCCTCTTTGCTAGACCCACTGAGTGGCACAGTGGACAGGGACATCCCAGAATCTGGACTTAATGCAGACATTTCTCGGCTGAGTGGGAAGTGTGGGGATGGAGCGTGTGTGTGCACATGTGGAGGGTTTCTGTGGCTGGACACTGCTGCAAATGACCGCTCGCTGTCGCACCCTCAGAACAACTGGCTCTTTCTGTTGCACAGTAATGATTTTGCTAAGCTCTGTCCTTTCGCACAGAGAAAAGGCTTCCTTCCTAAGCTCTCAGGCCATGTTCTCAGGTGCTGTTTAATAACGGCTACACTTTGCTCCAGGAGTGGAAGAAAAACCAGCCCAGAGAGAGGTATCTGCAGGGGAGCTCCCACTACAACAGCTACTCTGCAGAAGTCAGTCCTCATCTCTGCTGGATCCCATGGGGTTAACACACTGCTCCTATTGCTGCTATCCAAACCCCATCCTTGTTAGTGGCACTGCAAGGGAAGGTCACCAGGGGTTAAAGCCACATTCCAGACATGCTTTTGCAGCCAGCAGCTACTTAAGCAGATGCTACTTAACCAGGGATGACTCTGCTGCTTCCCCTGCAGGAGAGGAAAGGGAGAAAGCTGGTCATTACTGTAGAGAGCTGAAATGTCTCCACCCTTGGTGAATGGCAAAGCAATTGCCTTTGCTGGAATGTGTGTGAAATCTCCACTAATATCAAGGACATCCATGTGTCCACTTGCAGTTGGGCATGCTCTTCAAAGCAGGCACCCCAGGGAGCACTGGATCCACATACCACACTGCCAAGCTCTCCTAAAACCTCATCAGAGACAGGCAAGTGGTTTGCAAAGTCTTTAAGTGCCAGTTGGGCTAGTGAAAATTACAGAGGAAAGCAAAGTGGGCAAGGATGTTAAAGGGATGTTGTGATTAGAACCCAGACAGTGGGACACCCAGGGGATACCCAGCCCTCTGGTCTTCGGCAGAGAGGAATTAGAGAGGGCATATATAGGGTCACTCATAGAAGGGCTTAGCAGCTGTGAGGGATTCCCACTTGTGAGAGGAGGAGGAAGCACAAAGCAGAGAGCGGTCAGGAGCATTTGTTTGTTTAACCACCCTTGGCGACACCGGCTTTTGGCCCCACTGGCAATACACAATGTAACCGGGACCCCCGCGGCACCCCTTTGCTCAGCCCAGACGCAGGGAGGTGCAGCAGCAAGCGGAGCAGCCCTGTGTGGGAGCCGAGCTCCCCTGCCTCACCAGGGCCCTGGGGACCCAGCCTGTGCAGCGGGGGATTTCCAAGGGAATGAGGCTGAAGCCCTCTGCGGTGGCAACGTCAGGACTGCAGCCGTGGCTTGGCACTCGCATGTGTGGCGGCTAATTGTGTACGTGAGAGTTACATTAACAAACGTCCTGGCTGGAGGGGCTGTGACGGCTTTTAAAATTCCTTCTGACTTGTATCAGAGCAGCTCTGCCTTCATTTTGGTGTTTAACCTTCGTTTGGCTGGCTGTGTCTCCAGCTCCGGAGGTGACACAAAACCAGAAGCATCTTCTCTTGCTAGCAAGAGAGGTCCTGAGCTCTTTCTGTAGCTGGAGGAGTCTCTGGGAGGCAGGGATGGGGAGGGCTGCTGGCTCAGCTCTGCTTTTGTCACCAAGTGAAGCCCAGACACTCCTCCTGCTCAGAAAACCCTGCCAGCCACCTTTGCTAACCAAATTGCTCTTCTTCCCCATGCTGAGGTCTAACTCCCCCTCCTTCTCCCACCATATGTCACTGGATGAACAGCACTTGGTAACAGAGCTGGTTGGTGACACTGCAGGAGTTCAGCGGTGCTGCAAAGCCCAAATCGACCATCGAACATTGATTTGTGTTTGCACAGGGACAGATTCCCCTCATGTGAAGTGCTTCCACAAGTGTTTCTTGCAGCCTCGTCACCTCCACCTGCAGTTAGGCAAGGATCTGAGCTGAAGCAAGGTCTGAGCGTCGCTTAGGTGGGAGGAGACCTGGATGTTGTGTTCCCTTTCTCCTCTCCAGGCCAGGACAAAAGGAAGGGGCATGAAGATTTTGGACCCAGCTCCGACAGATGAAGGAAATGCTGCTGCTGAGGGGGCAGGGTGGCACTTCAACCTCACACACTAACGGTTCAGTGCCACTGGCTCAGCTTTCCAAGCGGTGTCTTTCCCTTCTTAATCCCTTTTATCTTCTGGATGCTTAGCTGTCCCTGCAAGGGATTCACTTCATATACGCAGTGAAGGGAACTGCCCCCAGGGAAACCTACCCCACCTCTCCTCCCTCACACTTAGGATCCCTTTAAAATCTCCAATACCTTGCAAGCCCTACTGTTTATCCTACCCTTTGGCCCATCAGCTCTGCCAGCTCACATCTTTGGCTCTCCTGAGAACAGCATCTCATTAACCCTTTGCAAACACAAGGCGTCATGAGGCTTGGAACCAGCTTGTGCCTGGGGGGGGGTGTATGCTATTGGAGCGTGTCTCAGATTAGCCAATCCTGCTCTTGTCTTTAAAACCAAACTGGAGATGTTTTTGTTCTGCCAAGCTTTTCCACTCAGTTTAATTTAGCTCTGTGAACTTGCCGTGTCTCAGGCTCCCTGGAATGTGTCAGGTGGGGTGTATTATAAATATGCATCGTCTGATCTCATTGTCTTGCTCAAAGGTTCAGCGGGCAGGAAGGGCCCAGCAAGTGCTAACCCCTTCCACTGGATCAGGGTGACAATCCAGGTCACAGACAGGCTTACTCTGAGCTGGCACTGGACTGGGACAGGCTGCTTTAGACACGCAGGCTGGAAATGCCTGTGAACAGGGATGCAACTGAGCACCAAGGTAACATTAACTCTAGCAAGGCTGGCAGCTAGAAGAGCTGCAAAGCTGCTAGCATAAAGAAAGGAGGAGAATCACGATTCCTACCCGTTGATTTGCAATGTGTCTGTGAGCAAGGCAGCACATTGCTGAGTGCCTTGGCTAGCCAGCCATGAAATAGATGGGGATTTGTTTTGTGTGGGGAGGTGATAAATGGAAAGGGAACCCTACTTTGCAATTGGTTACAGATGCAGGCAGATCTTTGAGCAAATGGCTTATCAGAGGTGTTGTATGTTGTTATGCTGGTTTTCTGCAAAGCACTGAGGGATCAATTTGAAGTTAGGAGGCAAAGACAGGAGAAGAGTGTACAGCGCTCTTTGAGCAAACTAGCTTCACTCAGAGCTGCAGGGAATGGGGCCCAGAGACTGACTCAGCTTCCAGATTTACCTGGGGGATGCAGCTTAGTGCATCAGCAATTAAATGGGGCTCAGGCTCTTCCTGGGGCAGACAATCAGGATAGAAAGACAACAGTACCAGTATGAGACCCAGCCCTCTTATCGAAATTAAGCCTCCCTGAGTGCCAACACCTTTGTGTCCCGACCCGTCCCCCCCAGCTGTCTATGCAATTTGTGCAGGACCCCATTCCAGATCTGCTCCTCCCCACCTGCCCCAGCTGGATCTCACAGTGCATATACTGCAGCAAGTGCAGAATTACCTGGCTGATCACAGCTTTACATAGAAGTCAGTGCCAGACAGGCACATACCCTTGGTGGGGATGTAACATATCCTGCTCTCAAGTCTTGATCCCAAGAACAGCCAGGCTGCTTCACGATGCAAATGTCCCAGCCACACAAGTAGCTTAAAGGGAAGAGACCTTGCTTCCAAAAGTGTGACAGACACTGTCTCTTCTTTCCTTTCCTTTTGCAAAGTCCTCCATAGCACTCCCCCCATACCAAGAGCAAGTGAGTCATTTCCCCTGCTCTGGCATATACCCTTCTCTGGAAGCTTTCCAGTTTATCCGTCTTTGCCTCGCTTCAAGTTCCCTTTGGGAACATCTCTCTTGCTCTCCTGCAAGCTGGTTCTCCAAAGCCTTCATTGTTCCTCTATTATTATTTACTATTGCGCTCTGCAGCTGCACTATTTCACCCCGTGGGCACAGCGTGTGCGGACAGCTCCGTCCGTTTGTCTCTGTGCTTTGAAATGCTACCATGGCTGTTTGCAGTAAATCTGAGCCACGGCTCTGTCCGTACAGACAGAGTCATCAGCCCTGCAGCTGTTTGGACAAGAGTTTTTTCATAGCCAGTGCTATGAAACCATACATCAGTTGTGCGCTATGGTTGTGCCTGATGCATCTCTCTGGGATGGACATGTGTGTCTAGTGGACATCCTTCAGTTATTTGGGAGATGTGAACAACTGACAGCATTGGACTGCTGGATGTGATTTAACTGAGCATTGGGACTGGTGAATTACAGTATCAGCACCTCACAGAATGTTTTAATTGATCCAGTTGGTAGAAAGATGTTCATCTGTTAGCGGTTACTTTTGGAGACCCAGAGACACGCACCATCAGGTGACTGGGAAGGATGTTTTACAGATAGATAACGACTTCTCTTCCTTTCCTGTGTCTGCTTCCATCTCCAGAAGAGCCGTGGGAGAACAAAGTAACGAACAAAATTGCTCTGAAAGAGACTGGGGGTGGGGTGTCCTTCTTTTCTCCTTAATTGTAATACTGTGAATTAATTCTGTTTCCAGCAGGAGCAAGGAGTTCCCAGCAGCCCTTAGACATCCAGATAAGGCTGATCTGTTCTTTCAGCCCCTTTGGGTTCTCTGGTACCTGCCTCACTGCCAACTGCTTCGCACAAACTTTTTGGAGAGTTTTAAATTATTCGAGCGTGACACAGAGCAGGGGGTTTTGCATTCTTAATTGGCAAAGCCTTTCCCACTCCAGTCTGGAGGCCCCTGAGCTGTCCTGCCAATTTATTCTGATCCTGATTCACAAGCCTTGCAAACATCTTCCCAGCGCTGCCCAAAAGCCCTGTCAATGTAACTGAATCCTCATCTGCCAGTTCTTATCATCTTCTCCAGAGACTTTCCCGGTGCCCTCCTGTTTGACTTACAACACCCCTTCTTGCAGCCACCCTGCCCTCCAGAATACCCCTGTTGTGCCTCTGACTGCCTGGTAAAGAGGCAATGGACAGAGAGGAGGGAAGGGAATAGGCTGGGTTGCAGGTGAGCCCTCCGAACAGTACTAGCCACAGCTCTTCCCTGGGAAGGGGAGACTGAGGAAATAAACAACTGGGGATGCAGATGGAAGGAGGTTTCGAAAAAAGGGGGTGGGGAGAAAGAGGGAAGAGCTAGCAGAAAGGAAGGTCTCTACCTCTTCTTGCTTTCATCTCTTCTCCTCTGCACTTTCTTGTTCTCGCAGGACCTTCATGTCTCATTTATCTTACTTGTCTCCTGGTGTTTCCTCATACTGTCAGCAATTATCCCAGTTGCCTTTCACAGCTTTCTAGCTGGACTCCTGCAAAGATGTGACCAATGCTTTTGCAGGATGGCTCAGCCTGTCCTCAAGAGAGAGACCTGCACGGGTAGGGGCAGGGCTTACTGTTGTAGGATTTTGTCCTTGTTTGGTACTTGCCATTCTGTGGAAGCACTGCATTGCCAGACACCCCCATCTTAGGCGGGTGGGATGGGTAGTAACACTGGGATGTCCATACCATAGCCTTGAGAGCTTGGCAAGAAGAAAGTACCCTGATAGACACCCACAAAACCTCTGCATCTCTCCTTGTGCTCCTCCATTCCTTCCCTCCCCTCATCCCCTTACTGTCTTTACCTGGTGTTCTATATTTACCCCTCTCTCATCTGATGGCTGCATTTTTCCCTCTTTAAATTTTCCTGGCCTCTTTCTGCTATTACACAGCCCTGTTCAAGTTCCTGGAGATTAATTTTAGCATTATTTATTTATTTATTTCCCTTTCCCTCTTTCTCCTTCCACCCCCTTCCCCCACAGACATATACACACCTACTGATTTACAGCAGTAGCAGGAGGCTGATGTTCTCTGCTCGCTACCTGCCATCCAGAGAACCATTAGGGGCCAATTCATCATGGAAATGCCCCAGCCAAAGTGACTGGAAGATTCTTTACAGTCATCGTCCCTGCCACAATCTCGAATGCTGTCGGGGGGTTTGGATTGCAACATGTCAGCTGTCTGCCTGAGCATGGCTGTAAGTGAACTGTCTCAAGGCAGAAATATTATTTACAAGATAATGTGGCTTATGGAGAAGGGAAGAGAAATAAAAGTGACTGCCACTGCCAAGGACAGTGGGGAGCAGGGCCTCACGTTCTGATGACTACAGCATCCTGCCACTCGAAGACACACAGCTCTGAGCTCTTAATTAAGGAACAGGGGAAGGCGGGGTGTGGGATGCTGACCGGTAGAGGCTCTTGTGAGGCAAGAGAAAACCAGATTTGCATGGAAAGGGATGGGGGATCAGTGTCCAGACAATTCCCAGGGCAAATTTTTCTTTGGTAGCAATGCCTCAGCATGGTGCTGGGATTTCAAGTGTTTTGCACTGATACAGTAAACATGCCAGTTCTCTGCTGTGCAATTTGTTGCTATTGACCAGAGCGGGGATTTCCCCGAGAAATGTTTATACACCTCAGTTCACTTCTGGATGACAGCAGCAAATCTGAGAGGTGAAGAAGGCTGGCTGTGAGGTGAGATCTAGGAATAGGCTGTTGGCAACGATTCAGCGCAGTCAGTTCTGCAATTGCACCTGGTACGTGGGATTTCAGGGAGCCCAGCCTTCGAGCCAAGCAAGTGTTGAATCCATAGGTGTGGGGTGGGAGTGAGTGGCAGATCTTCACTGTGAAAAGTCCTGTATAAGTTGTCCTATGTGGTTTGGGAATGTGTGCACATACATTTTATAACCATGCACACATGTAAAGTGGGTATAATTTTGAGGCCTTGGGGATGGGTAGTTTAGTGGAGATGCTGGCTACCACTATGATACCAAAGCCATAGGTGTTGCAGAATAAGGTCCATATAGTCCAGTATCTAGTCTCTAAGAGCAGCCAGTAGCCAGTGCATTAAGAAAAGTACAAAAATGAGGTGTGACAGACAAGTTCTACAAAGCACCTTGTTCCCTCATCCCTGTCTCTCTCCCCTCCCCTCAATTTCTTTTCCTTCTCCTCCTCCTCCTTCTTCCTCCATTCCAATTATCTCCTTCTTTCATCACTGCCGGAGCTGTAAGTACAAAGTACCAATTAGCTAGTTTTCAAGTTTAATTAGGTTGGAAGGTAGAGCAAATTAAATCCTTTTATCGTACGTTTCAAAGCACTTTCCCATCAGGCTCATGGGATGGGTTTCCTTTGAATGAGGTCCACGTTAGTCACTGAACAGCTGTCCCAAGTCACAGAGCTCTCCAGCCATGGGGCAAACACAGGATGAAATGCAAGATACAATATATCTTCCCCTCACCCCTAAATCCTACACTCAAGACATCTTTTTTGTAAGGGTTAGGGACACACATACCTCTCTCTGTTCCAGCTCCATAAACTGAGCATTGGTCCTTAGCTCTTCTTAGGTCTACATTAATAGCAAAGCTCTCCTTCATTTCAACAGCACCAGGAATTCAGTGAAGACACGGTGACAAAGCCCTGCAGAAGGCTTTCAAGATCATTAAATAATATCAAGTAGTAGGTCCACATGAGTCTTTCTGCACCACATGGGGTGGCTGCTTAGTAGCACCTTTATTGCCCAAACCCTTCTTTCTTCGAGGAAAGAACAAAGGCAGAAAAATGGATCCAGGGATAACCACCTGGAGGGGAAATTGCAGAATAGGGTAAGGAAGCAGTTAGCTCTTGGAGAGACAGTGGGCTGTGATTGTCGTCACAGATTTCTGTTCCTCTGGAGCTCTGACTACTACATTTCAGCATGGCCTGGCTGCCCCCATGAAGCTGCCTGCAACACAGCTGCCTGAGACAGTTTTGGAGCGTGTTGGCTTCTTTGCTCCTGGAGCTCCTGGTTCTACTGCTCTTTGCACATTACTGGTTGCG
Source organism: Egretta garzetta (assembly GCF_000687185.1). Lineage (NCBI taxonomy): Eukaryota > Metazoa > Chordata > Aves > Pelecaniformes > Ardeidae > Egretta > Egretta garzetta. The sequence continues at coordinate 1,415,068 of NW_009259602.1, read as the reverse complement.
CTGTCTGACGCTCTAACCCTCTCTCCTGTGCTTCCCTGTGTGTTGCAGATAAGCCACTACCTCAGGGTGCCCCAGGAGGCATTATTGGGATCGTGGGAGGAGTCATCGCAGCAACTCTCATCATCGGCGTGGTGGTCACCGTAATTATTGTCTACAGGCGGCAGCAAAAGAACCGCACCGAGACGGACAATGACCTGTAAGTAGCCCTGTGCTCAGAAGTACAGCACAGTGATGGTGCGAGTGCTATGGGATGGGGCAGCAGAGAGCACCGCTGGCCCTTCTGCTACCTGCACACAAGAAAAGCCTGGCGGCAAACTGTTCTTCCTGCCATTTCTTCCTGTCAGCCACTGTCTGGCTCGCTCCTCTGACTCTCTTCCCTTCCTTGGGGCTCCCTGGTGCTTTCCATCCTGCTCGCTCCAATGTTTGAGCCCTTATCACAAGCCTGAAGTGGAAACTGAAGCACAGTGATGTTCAGCCAGGTGCTGCTTTTCCTTGGACACGGTGCAGCTGCTCAGTGCCTCTCTCACCTCCAGTGGTAGGAGAGGATTCTATTCCTCTTTTTTCAGAGAAATGGCTTCAGACTTCTGTTTTAGACTGAATCACATTCTGTCACCAGAGAGGGGTCTCTGATAGACCCTGAGCAGCCCCATATGTGTTCCAAAAAGTCCAGAAAGGATTCACATCCACTCAGCATTCCAGTTTTGTACATATGGTGCCAGCCTGAAGACATGAACTCTGGCAATATGAGTGTAGGGAGAGGGGATGCCCCAGGGGCTCCTCTTTGGCAGGCCCTTGCTTTGCTCTGCCCTACTCCATGCAGCACAGACCCCAGGCAGGGAATTCAGTGCTGGGGAATTCAGTGCTGTGGAGTTCAGCCTATGCAGCATGAACAGAGCCCTTTTCAGAAACGTTTACCCTGGCCTCTCCCTGAAAAGCTCTGTCTTGTCTCTGCCTTTGAACAGCGGGGCTTGAGCACTCCCTCCCTTTCTTCCCACCTCATAGGGGAAGCAGGGAAAGCCCAAAGGCTAGAGGTTGCTTTTGTTGTCCAAAAACCCCCACCTCATTGTTGTTACATCTTGGCCACATTTTGTGCTCCATTTAATCCCATTTGAGAGAGGGCATTGGAGGATAGCAGGAGAGGGAGGGAAGAGAACCGAGGAAAGCAGGAGGAGAGACAGAAAGGCACACAAACAAAAAAATACCACCACAAGCTGAAATTGCATCAACAGCATTGGCCCTATGATAGAGATGTATTCAGACAATCCACTTCCCACAATGGCCCTCCACAGGGAAGAGCCACTTTAGCTGAGAATAGAAACACAACGGTGCCCTAGTCTGCAGAGGTGCTGCCCCTGTTGTGGAGTCACTCCAAAGCCTTCCAAAGTTAATAGCATTTCTTTTCTTTAGAGCCATAAAGTCAATGCTTTGCAGAGCCTCGGGGACCCATTTTACTCTCCCCCTCACCTCTACACTCTGGTCCCATGCTGGAATCCATCAAGTTGCCAAGGGAAGTCACCCATCTCTGTCAGAAGATCTGGTGAAGTTTGTACCGAGAGAAGGGAGGGGGACCCAGCTAATTAGTGGATCAGAGTTTTAGTAAGTTTTGTAAAAGGATTAGACACATCTGTGCATATGAGCAGAATGTGCAGAGACAGTCTCTAGGCTGGGATTATAATGGCTGCCAATCCTCATGCTCTGGGGCAAAAGCTGATCCCCTGACTGGGGGTCAGGGATAGATGTCCCTGCGTGACATAGCATGTCTACGAGGAAGATTCAAAATCCTACTGGGAAGCCTGCGGCAGGGGCTACC
>NW_009259602.1:1392264-1413165 GCF_000687185.1 Egretta garzetta | reverse complement strand
GGCCTACCATTCCAGGTAAGCTCGCGAATTGGGGCTGACATTACCTTGTTGATTTGCAGTGACCACTGCCAGACACTTTCTGGTACCCTACAGCCATAGAATGAGCCACCCATGGGACGATTTGGAGCAATTCCAAAACAGTACCAGGAGACAGGTATCCCAGCTGCACCCTCGGGATCTGCAATCCAACATGGAGATTTGCTTGGAATTAGGAACAGAATGCTAGGATGGAGTTTATTTCTATTAACAATTCTAATTGGAGTGAGAAAGAGGGCATGGGGGGTTGCTGAGAATAACAATCTATATGATTATATTGGCAGTTCGGTGACAAACACAATCAGATCTTTGGCGCATGTAGGATCCAGCTTGTTACGGCACATCAAAGCAAGCAGACCCCTTTCTCATGCTCTCTAATCAGCAACCACTTCTTTTTCTGCAGCATTGACTTGCCTCCATCCCACAAACCTGCCCCTCCACCAAAGAGGAAACAGGAGATGAAAAGCCACCTGAATGCAGAAGACATCCAGGTATGCCTCCCCGGCCCAGCTGCAAGTTCCTTCCTCTGGCAAGGAAAACTGATTCCAAACAGCGTCCACAGTGCCTAAATTTTGGAAAACAGCGTTTGCAAGAGCAAAGTCATCCACGGCCTAAGTTTAAGGGGCAGCAAGAAAGGACTTATCTGCCCAGAATTCCCAAAGATTGGCACTAACTGAAAGCTGTAATTTGGATGCTGCTTATTGCCTTTTGTGGGGACTGATTTCTAAGTGAGATGGCGTTCAGATGGGCTTCCAGGTGTGAGGACTTTTGAGCACTCCCACCATTTTGAATGTCATGAGTGGTAGTGAGGGGTATGAGAATGAAAGAAAGAGAACAGGAGGCAAATAATATAGTAGGAGCAAGGGAGAAGGTAAGATGCACTTCCCTTCGTGGTGGTATCTTGTGGTGGTGTCACCTGAAGCAGATGTTGCCCCAAACTGTGACAAAAGGATAGTAATTACTCTTCTGATCCCTCTCCTCTCTCCTCTGTTACAGGTGGTTCACTTAGACAACATGAAACACGAGGAGGAAATCCAGAAACTGCCTTTGCAGACTCCATACTATGACATGGCAGCCACTGAGTCCTCTCCCTACACTGACAAACTGGTAAGGAGATCAGGGTGCTAACAGTGCTCCTCTCAAATACCACTGACCCTAATCCAGCACTCGTCCCTTTTGCCCTTGGTTTCCGTAGGTCCTAGAGCTGCGCCTTTATGGGTCCTTCCTCAGTAAAACACCCTGCTTATTCCAAATCTTCATCAGAGGACTATCACAACCTGTGGTAGTCTCATCTTTGCCTACATATGACAGCTAAGCTTACAAGCCACCTACCCCACCCTGGTCACTCTTCCCCTCCTGCAACTGAGCCCCTGTTAGAGTTTGCAGCTGAACGAAGCAGCTCTGGAAGAGCAGCGTGTGCTGCGGTGAGAGCTTCACAAAGCAATTATCTGCAAGGCAGAGTGTGCCAGTGTTTGACTCTCATTTGACAACAAGTTCTTTAAACCCCCTTTTTTGTGTGGATTTGTTCAGCCTCGGATAGGGAGATGCTAATGTGAGGCAGCAGCAGCAGAGAGATTAAGGGTCAGGGAGAGATATTAGCAGCCATGTGGGAAAGGCTGGTTTTCAAGGGCTGAGGCTGAAGGAGGAAATGTTAGATTCAAAGGGCAAAGGCACAGGAAACAGAGAACAGGTAGGATTAGAGTCCTCCCTTGATGAGGAAACAGAAAACCTTCCTTCTCCTGGGCCTTGGACAATATCCTTTCCCTCCCTCACCCCATGCCACAGGGATGCTTCCCTCCATCCTCCATGGGAGACACAGGATCCCCATGTAAATGCTGCAGGTCTCTCTCAACTTTCTTCCACGAGGGGTGGTTCAGAGCGCTAAGCCTGATGCTTCTAGATCTCAGCAACGTGAACCCATTTGTTTGAGAAAGCAGTATAAATATCAGTCCATACTAGAGTAATATTTTATGAACATAACTAATTATAACCCTCCCTCCAGTTCATCCTGGTATGACCCTTTAATGTGTATTCCTGTGCAGATAATAGAAGTACAGGGCCCAGTGACCTTTAGCTAGCAGAAGTCTGCAGTAAGACAGATGCCGAGGGCATTGGAAATAAAAAGACACCGTTCTGTGCTGAGCTGTATTGATGTGATCCTATTTACTTCATCCTAGCTGAATGCGGCTGATGTCCCTAAAGAAAAACTTCCCTTTGAGCCCTGCCTCGGTCCTGGGGCTTGCCTCCAGCTCTTCTAATCCTTACTGAGCGGTAGCTGAGTTTTAAATGAAACACAGGATGCTAGAGCCAGACGGGCTGCTCTGTGGAGAGCATCCGAGAACCGAATCTCAGGCAAGCAGGGGGATGGAGGAGCTTATTTTGGGAAATAACGAGCAGTCAGTTAATTAAGTGGCAGAGTTAGTGATGTGAGATGGGGCCTGATGGGTAGCTGCTCTGTAACCATGGGAACCGAGTTTGCTGCTCTCAATCCTGGTCTAAGAAGATGCATTTCTATGCCCCACACTTGGCACTTGCTGCTCCTTACCCGTGGTTTTAGCCAAGAGGTGATGGGCTGTGGAGCCCTCATTTCATTTGGCCCATGAAGAAACTCCCTTTGCAGCAGGGATGTGGTGTCTGGGTGACTCAATCGCTGCTGCCACAGCTGTGCCCGCTCTTGGCACAAGTCTAGCACAGCTGTGAATTAGACCTGTCCTTTGGTCAGCTTGGCTGGCAGTCCCTGTAAATGGTATCAGGCTCCCCCATCACGCACACACACCATGCCTTGGCTTTTCGCCCCAGGAGCGAGATGAGGCTTGCTCCCATTTCTTGCTAAATCACTGTATCCTTTGGGCAGGCAGCAGGCTATTCAAGTTCTTGACTGGTAGGGGGAAGGAGGGTGCCACTTTGCTGCCAAGGAGCACGGGTTTTGCTGGATTCTTCCCAGATAACACAGGCGGTATGTGCTGCCACAGCCAGGGCCAGGTGTGCATCACGTTGCCAGCCACGCTTTGAAGGGAGCCAGCTCTTGCCCTCCACCCTGCAGGACCACTCACAGGCATCACTTTTTCCGCCCTAGAGCATCGCAGAGGCTGCCTGTTCGTGTCACACACATGCACTTCCCTGCACAGGAGATGCTGAAGAGTGCCTGGCTGGGATAGCAGTTGCATGGGAACCTCCGGGGAACAGTAGCGGGGGTAGTGGTAGATACCAAAACCAGCACACACAGCTCAGACCCAGTCCCCACACTCCAACAGCACGCTCAGGGACTGACCGAGGCAAGCTAGACCTGCACAGTCTAGCCTGAGAGATGGGTCAGTTGGAGGATGAGGAGGGAAGCACATTCCCATCAGCTTCACTGGGTCTCTGCCAACCTCACTGATACAGCCCCCCTCCCACCATGTTCAGACGCAGATGTAGGCAGCTGCTCTATTGTTCGTGGTTCTGGGATCCTTTAGAGGGGAAGGCACAAGAGAAAGGCAGGGAATTCTTGCTCTGCTTGCGCTTCATCTGGAGATTTGACTTGGGAGGGTAGTGAAGAAGATGAGAGTTGAAGGGAACAAATTCTGCAGGAAAATGGGGCGGGTGCATTCAGTTTTAAATGAATTGTGCAAAACCTCATAATTTGGGATAAACTAGATTCATCACAAGGCGGCATGAAAGCCGCTGCCCGGGGTTGACAATTTCACAGCACTAGAACGGGAGTCAAAGTGATTAGAAATGGCAAAGAGCAAGGGAGGGGGGAATGGGAGAGGTGCCAGGAGACAATAAAAGAGGCAGGTGGAAGGTAAATCCACAAAGAGGGTGTGCAGGGATGTGCGTGCAGATGCATGCAGATGTGCACTGGCAGGAGACCAGGTGAAGGGGAGAGGCTGGGGCATGTCTGCGGGGACGGGGGACAGGAGTCAAAGTGATTAGAAATGGCAAAGAGCAAGGGAGGGGGGAATGGGAGAGGTGCCAGGAGACAATAAAAGAGGCAGGTGGAAGGTAAATCCACAAAGAGGGTGTGCAGGGATGTGCGTGCAGATGCATGCAGATGTGCACTGGCAGGAGACCAGGTGAAGGGGAGAGGCTGGGGCATGTCTGCGGGGACGGGGTACCTGCAGGAGGGAGCAGGGCTGGGCCCTCCATCCGAGGCTACACATGAATATGTACGTTCATTTGTTGCAAACCGTGGGAAAGAGAACATGGTGCTGACAGCACAGAAATACGCAAGGGCAGTGTAGTGGACAGTTAAGGGTACAGAAGTGGACATAAGGGCGATGGGTTTGCCCGCAGCATTTGTCTCTAAACTCTTGTGGGGTAAAAGCTTAGGTTTGTGAGGATATCTAAGCAGGAGTGAATGGGATGGAAAGGTGAGTGTGTGTTTCAGGTGACACCTACAAAGCCTATGCATGTCTGAGAGTGCGGGTACCCATGTGTGTCAGTGCGCAGCGTAACACATGCGTGGGTAAAAGCAGAGGTGAGCTCTGTGCATGCATGGCAGTGCCTACGGGTCATGCAGATGCTGCGTGTTTGTGCGAGAGGGAGCATGAAAAGAGAGCTGGAGGTACGAGTGCATATGGGAGCAGAAGTATGATTAGTGTACGTGTTGGCAATACTCATTTGCACAGGTAGAAGGGAAAGTTTCATCGCTGCAGACAGCAAAATAATTCCTTTCAGTTTACAGGCCAATTACCAGGGTGCCGATGCTGATGATTTACACAGAGCGCTTGCATGTGGCGGTGCTATACCTTGTATACAAGTCACATTATTGATATTGTAATAAATTTTGCTTCAAACAAGCAGCAGGGAGCAGGAGCAAGCCCAAGAGTGGCAGAAAGCAGGGGAACTCCATGGAGAAAACACCTCCAGTGGGAAGGAAGCACCATTTTGGAGAGGAGTGAGGCAAAGTAGACAGCGTAGGAATGAGGAGGTAAAGACTCAGTCTGCCTTTCTCTGGGACTAGAGGTGGTACTGAAATACAGGGTTTGGGGCAGGGAAGAGTTCTGCAGGGCGTAGGTTTAGGTTTGAGACTGGAGTTTGCACTACTAATTTTCTTAAATGTCTGTAGCCACTCACTCTGGGTCCAGGCACGAAGCAGAGAGGCCATAGGACACACAGCTTTCACGCCAGCAACTTGCCACTGCCATCTGGTCACCTCCCCAAGGGCAGATCAGAGGGCAACCTCAAACCTCCTGGTCCTCCGGTGGCCAGCTTCACTGAGCACCACAGGGTAACCAGACGCTGGAAATGCCGCTGCAGCCGCGTTCCCCTTTCCCTTCATCCGGATGGCTCGGGGGACACCAGCAGGGAGCCAGCCAAACCCTGCCGCAGAACAGCGCAGCAGGCAGAGATAATCATTCACTGAATAACCCCTTCCAGCAACAGGCACTAAACCAGCTCATTACAGGGCTATAAACTTCTGAAAATGGCTCTGCCACAGCTGGTACATGGCTGAGGACACTTCCAAACAAAGAGAAGAGAAACATTTTCAAATTAAACACCTTTTGCATAACTGCCCTGTGATGCAGCCATTTTGGAAAGGGGATAGAGAAACTGGAAAGCTATTTCATTTGGAAGAGACAACTCTTTCCTCTCAGAGAGGCTTAGCAGATGCTTGGCTAATGCTTGCACAGAAACCAGGCCCAAAAGTGAGTATTAAAGAAACTCCACAGGGCGAGTAGCCATGGTAGCCACTCATACCTTGGCTACTGACACCAGGGCTCCTCCTGGTGACTCGTTTCCCCCACTGAGCAGTGACCTGTCCGGGCCATCCTGCCTTCCAGGGTTTTCTGACCATTACTGTTTGCAAAGCATGAGAGGTGTCTGGGTAGGAATGAGCAGACAAATTGGATAATATTCCATTCACGCAGTTCTTGCTGATAAGCCCACTTAGTAAGGGAATACCCATAAATATTTTCATGCCAAAGGAGGATGCTTTTAGCATCTCTCAGCCATTATTACAATGACAAAATCATGCTGCATAGTTAAGCTGCAGTAGCATACTGTGCAGTCAATCCTTGAGTTAGAATGCAGCACAAGTCTACAGCCCCCATGCTAGGGCAAAACAACAGTACTGGCTAAGCAGTGTCATTTCCCTACGGTAACATGTCTGCTGCAAACTTGCCCTTGGAGCTATGGCTTTAAAGCCACTCCCTCCAGGTATCACCTTCCCAACACCCAAAATTCAAGCCTTCCCCATGATTTTGACTCATGCTCTCAACCCTGCATTTGTCTCCAGCGTGCTGCAATGAACCCCAAATTCCTGGGTCAAAACCAACAGCTAAGGTACCCAATAAGGTTTGAATTCACTGAACCAGCCCCGACTGAGGAAAATGCTGATCCCAGAGGGGTTGATGGGGAGATCAGAGCAGCGAGATGCTGCTGGGAGCAGCCCCAGTAAAAGGGGCAGATGGGGCAGCAGCTGGGAGTGCTGCCAACCTGGGCTGAGCTCAGTGGTGGATTTGGGGAGCAGTGCCATTAGGACCTTTGCTTTGATTGGGGATTTTACCTGACTGATTGTTCATTACCTCCCTACCTCCTTCTTTTTAACTGTTTTTTCTTCCTCCCCCCTCTCACCCTTTTCTTCTTTCTCCCTCCACCCTTCACACACTCCCTCTCCTGTCTCATTCACTCGCTCCCCACCTTCTGCACGGTTCCTGTGTTCTCACTCCCCTGCCTCCCCACTTCAACCCCGATTCCTCCCTCCTGTGTCCCCATCGCCTTGCTGCTCTCTTCTCTCCAGAACTCTGGCAACAAGGACTGTGATGTCCACTATGCAGAGCTGGACACTTCCGCTCTGGCCTCGTCACCCAGTCCTCGGACCTCCATCCATGCTGGCGGAGACCTAGTCGAGTATGCAACCATCCAGCCCAACTTACGCTAGCGCATGTCACTCTAGGCCCTTTCCCCTCAGATTCTGGCCTCAAGGTACACGATCGCACTCTACCTTCCTCACTATGCCCCTCTGAAATCGGTGCCCCCCCCCGCATCTCCTCCCCTTCTTGTGGAGTGGCCTCCATGCATCCAGTCTGTCCTCCTCCACACTCCCTCCACCTCCTGCATGCTGCCCACAATGCCTGCTCTTTTTGCTACCCTTATTTCTGGGGGTGCCAACAGGAATGCTTTTGCCTTGTCTTGCCTTCGATGCATGCTCTTTGCAGTGTTTTCCTTTGCTTTCTGCAGTGAGGCGAGGCATGTGGGAGGGGGAACGGGTTAATGGCTTTGTTTCAGACCAGGGGTCTGCCCTCTCTGCACTCAGTGGGGCTGGAGACACAGGGAGAAACGAGGTGGGTTTGAAGGGTCCAGCTCCTGGTGTGGGATCTGGTTTGGGGAACTTTTGTAAGACTCAGCAGCACGAAGCAAAGTAGCAATGCTAAGATGTGCAGACGCTGAAGCCAAAACCCTCATGTTAAGAGGGCCTCTCCAAGCTAGTCAGTATAAGAAGGGGAGTGAAAGAAAAGGGGACTGACTGAAAGAAAAAAGAAGAAAAAAAAAAAAAAAAAAGAGTTTGCATGTATGGAAGCAACTATAGATAAGATGAAGCATATGTGCATGTGTGAAAGAACAAGGTGGGAGAGTATGTGACAGAATATGGGAACACGTAAAGGTTCCTGTATCTGAAAGAGTCAGTGAATAAGAGACAGACAGAGAAGCACCGCATATGCGAAAATAGAAGAGCTTGCATTGCATGAGGTTGGTGCAGACAGCGTGTTTGGATGTTTGAGAGAAAGGGAGAAAGATATTTTCTTTGGTGCTCTCCTTCTCAAAATTAGAGACCAGACCTGACTGTTTCCCTGTTCTCATATTTTACTGACCACTTTAAGCATCACCAAGCTCCTTCGAGCTCAGGTCCTGTGGCAGGGACTGATTAGGACTCAGTTTGCACATCAACCTACAAGTGGTTGTTCTGGACCACCTCTAGCTACCAGCAATCCTTTGAAACAGAATGGTGTTTGCAGTGAAGAGGTGTCTTTAGCTTTTCTTACATTCATGCCCTTTTCTCAAGTATTAAAGCCACCAGGCTCCTATCTGAAAGGGAGGCCACTCTCCTTTCCCACCCCATGGGAGATTTGCTGGGTGATGCCAAGAGTTGTTGGCCAAGGAAATGCCATTGACAGCCCCCTCCTTGGCTATGACTCTCCCTTGCTCCTGTGGATCCCCTGAGTTGTGGTGACTGCAGCTTCTGCCTTGCTCCTTCCCCTTTACTTTGCTGTCTTTTAAATGGGAGGAAGGGGCTGTGGGTTTAATGGGGCTACAGCCCCACAGGGCTACTCAATGAAGAGGTGCAGAGAACGGTGGGGAGACAAGGAAGAAATCAAAGGGAGAGATGAGGTGCTTTGCAGCTCATTGAATCCCTCCCAGGTCACCCAGGGTAGGTCAGAGGAAGCATGCAGAGAAGCAGTAGCCTGGGGATGGAGACGGGTGGTTTGGAGAAAGAGATACTAAAAGGCAACAGAATTGGATCCTTGGGAAGGAGGGGAAAAGCTCCATGCAGGAGGATAAGCAGGAGAAAATGGCATTTTTTAAAAAAGTCCCACTGGACAGTCCTGTTGATGTAGTGCCTCCTTGCAGACTAGGAACATCCATGCTAGCTGGTTGGTGAAAGTGGAGCAGAGACACCTGGGCTGAAGGTGTGTGCAACAGCTTAGTTCAGTTTGCCCTTATCCCTGTGGTCCTTGGTTTTTCCGTGTTGGAAGCAGCCCTGTAGTCCCTTGCTGTAGCAAAAGCCTTCCTAGGTAAGTGTCTGCAGCAAGCCTGGCCCGGACCAGAACGGTAATCTCTCTCTCTTGCGGTGTCTCACCCACCCCTGCTCCCAGAATGAGGATCAAGGTCTTCGTAGACGTAACGAGCGAGAGTGGACAGTAAGTTTTGATTTGGTTTCATTTTTTTTTTTCTTTTCTCCATTTGGTTGTGGGGTCTGTTTGTTGCTGGAGCGAGGTGCTGATCAGCTCCTGGGCACCTGCCTGCCCATCACCAACAGACAGCAGCACTGCCAGCCTCTTGCACACAGAGAGGCTGAAACTGCTGGCCCAGAGGAAGATGTGGTTGAAAGCAGCCACCCTCCCTTGTGCCTTCACCTCCAATTCTCAGCAGTTTCTTGGGCTGCACTGGAGGGACCACTCCAACTGTTAGAAACACAGCAAGCGCTCCCTAATCCATCTTGGGAGGTCTCACCTTGTCCTCCCTGGGGTGGGGGATTTTATTGTCAGCAAAAGGACAGTAATCCTCCAAATCCAAATTTGGAAATCCTCCCAGTTTCTCTGAAATAAAAATAAAGCCAGTCATATGGTGCTTTGAAGGTGTAATCTCACCGCCACAAAATCTCCCTTAGACACACAACAGATCAGGGTGATTTTTTTTTTTCCTTTTATGCTTTTTTAATTATTTCTTCCCCCTTCACCTCCCCACACTCCTGCTCTCAGTTTTGTTTGGGAATTTCTTGTCCCTGTTACAACAAGAATAGCTCAAACCCATGAGACTTGCACCAAGATCCCAGCAAATTAGTGACCAGGGTTCCGATTCCCAGCTCTGCTTCCTGAATGTTCCTATAAAACTATTAAACCTGCACCAGTTACACATTTTGTACAGACTGAGCTGGGAACATTGGAGAACCATCAAATGTAGCAGCCTTGACTCAGTTCCCATTGCCGCATTTCCTTCCTATCAACACCAAGGTTGCCTGAATCCCCCCGCCCCCCAAGGTAAATAGCCCGATTTCCAATTTTCAGGAAAAATAAAGCAAAGAAGTTAGGTGGCTCCTTATTAGTTTCCCATTTTTAAGTGGGGATAACAGCTCTGCCCTGACTCCAGAAGGCTAGAGAGGAGGACTCAGGAGAGAAGCAGCATGGAGGGAAATGTTTAAGATTAACGATGGTCTAAGATGCTATAGGAATGCAGAACAGGTATGTACTACAGACAGAGAGAAAAATAGTTAAAAGCATGCTGTAAGAAGGAATGCAACTTTATAAGCAAGTTTTCTGCATGAGTAATACTTGCATGTGTCTGTGGGTGCATCCCTCATTATAGGTCCTTATCCTATATTTTGGGAATTTCAGCCCTCCTCATGCTCAATCTTTTCTTTTTCTGAACCTAGGGCTGAGCCCCTCCGTCCTACAAATGTCCACCATTCCTAAGAGAAAGCTCAGGACCACTGGTCCCTGCTCATCCCTGATATATTAATGTTTGTTCTTTACTCAGGACAGCAATTATTCCAGGAGCTCCCTCATAGACAAGGTGTCAAACAGAGAGCAGGAGCATGCCAGGAGATACCTAAATTTGAGACTTGGAAGTTGAAAAGTGGCATGAAAATGCTGAGCAGGGAGTTTAGAAACAGGGAGGAGAGGATGTGAGGCTCCCAACATCATGATGAAATCTTATTTTTGCTTCCCATTATATTTTCTATCTTCCAACACCTACACCCTCTCCACTGACTGGTCCAAGCTGTGACAACAGTCCTCTGTTGCTGTCACACAACAAAACAGCTCCTTCCTATTCATCAGCCTGTGCTGCATCCCAAAATTCAAAGCCAACTGATGGAGAAGGTCAGGGTAGCGGCAGCCCAAAGTTGGAATAGGTTTGAACGGCAGGGACTTCTCCCAGCCAGGGAACAGGCTAACAATAAGCGCATGAATGTGCACCACGTTTGCCTTGAGTTTGGCCAAGCAGAGAAAACCTGCCTGCTTCTGTTTGAGAGCCATGCTGCAAGACTAAACACAAGTTTAAGCTCCATGAGAGGTTATTGCCTAGCTGTTGGGCTTTTGAGCAACAGCAGAAACCACAGTCCTCTGTAGTGGTATCTGTCCAACTCTCATATGTAATACAGTCTTCAGATTTTCCAGAGGAAAATATAGCAGAGGCATCCTCAGGACCCTGTGACGGATTTTTTCACTTTCAGAGCAGTAAGAGCTCATTATTTAGGGGTGATTAAAAGTATAGGATATGGTCAGATCGGAGGGAAAGCTGTCTGCAGCACACCTCTTTTTACCAAAGAGATGATCTGCAAATAGAAGAAAAGCTGGAGACAGGTGTATAGAGGATGGAGAAGGGTTGAGAGGAAGTCATGGCAGAAATGAAAGCTCTCTAATTCAATCAAATAAAGACTGTTTAAAGGTAATTTTCCAGGCTGTCTGAAACAGATAGATTGCTGACATCCCCTTTAATCAAGCTCTTGAAAATAAACCTGAGAGGGGAGGATGTAACCCAGATAATGAAGAATTGTATGGAGTCATGCTGGAAACAAAGGCAAGTGGGAGAAGTCAGGTGGGGGAAGGTGGCAGAATTGTGTGCCAGTTCAATTTAATTAGTTCATTACCCCTAATTTAATTTCAAACTTTGTTAAAGATAAATTAGATTTAGGAGAAGTCACAGTGGGACTGGGGAAGGAAGTCAAAGGGCACTGGCTGCTAAATATGTTAAAAAACATCAGGCTGGTTTTGTTCTCTTCCTTTTCGCTACTTAGAAATGAGATCAGGGAACAAAGCCAGAGCAATGTGACTCCTGGCTTCACATGCTGGAGAAAGGTGAAAGGAGACAAGGAAGTCTCTTCCTTTGAGCCTGAAGTTGGTATTCTCCAGCTGCTCTGCTTTGGCCCCACTCCCACTTCTGAAGAGTGAGCACAAAAGGCTGGCCAGAAAGAAGAGCTTGTTCAGACTCACCTGGCCAAATAGAAGTGCTGATGAAATTGCATTTATTTTCTCTAGCCCTACTTCATGGATGCTTGTTTCATGGCAACATTAGCTGACAGATAAACAGAAAGAAATAGGCTTTGCTGACCCAATAGGCAGCCCATAAAATAGTATCTCATGACCCCTTTTGCTTCTTTCAGTGTTAGATGCTAACAGCCAGTTCAGTTTACACAAGAGAATCTCTTTCCTATTAGACCTTTCGAGTGCACATATTAGTATGAAGTCCTATGCTTTTCTGTGGCATGATCAAAAAGCATGTAAACATACCCTCCCATTTAATTGATAATAGATTGCTAGCCTTGCTGAGAGACCCTCTTGCCTTCTATCTCTTACTAAATTCCAGTCATTGAGACAACTTCTCTTCCAGGTTAGCTTTATCCAGAAAGTTGAGCTATCAGTTAATTACTTACCTCTATAAAACACGAGCATGGCTAATAATTTTTCTCCCCCTTACAGGTACAGTAAGGAGTTCTGTTGTGTCTGAGATCTCTTGAGAGTAGATTATACAGAGAGAGGACTTTTGCACCTTCTGTGCTGGCTAACGTTCTCCCTAACTGTTAGCCCTTCTTATCAGCTGGTGCAATCAGAAGAACAGCGATCAGCTGTTCTTTGTTCCCTGCTTCCCTTATAGTATGCATTCCTGTTTGTGCTATAGAATTTGTATGAAGATAACTGTCCTCAAGCCTGAAGTATGTGTTGCCATAGCTTGCCCAGTTTTCCAGCCACAGGGTTGTGTGTGGCATGGTGTAAATCTGAGCCTTGAACTCTGGAGAGGCCTAAACTTTCTGTGTACATATACCTGCCACCTGGGAATGTGGGAGCCATAAGTCAGGGCTGCCTAAAGCAGCTAGGAAAAGCTTGTAGGGGGTAAGGTAGAGTTAGTGAAGCTTCCTCATGTTCCCTGGCTTGGGTTCCTCCCGTTAAGCAGCTATAATTCTACACAGCAACTCTCCACCTTTTCATTTTGCAATTAAAAGCCAGAAGTGGACAAAAACCTCAGGAAGTAGCTGCGGGAATGGCCTGCTACTTTCAGATACCAACACAGCAATTCTAGTTAGAAGGGGCTTAGAGCCTATTATTCTTTGCTATCCATCCCGGTCAAGTTCACTGACTTCTAAAAGCTTGAGCAGTGGGGTATACAGTTTTGCTAAGGAAAGGGAACTGAAAATCACATTGACCTTAGCACTGCTGCTGTTTTCCTGGTGCTCAGACAAACTTTCCATCCTCTAGCAGCCTTCATTGCTCTTAGTGAGGCTGTTCCTGAAATTGCCTTAAGACTGTGCAGCCCTCCAACCTGCTTGTTGTCTCTCCTAGCAGTCTCAACCATCAATAAATTATTGTCGACACTTTGTTTTCTATATGATTTTTTTAAGCATCCTGGTGAAATATTTATCCAGGAACTGGCAGCAGATGAGCAGAGTAGATTGTTCTGTTCCTTCAGGCATTTTCTCCTGAGGGTCAAACCCTTGTCCTTTCCACTAAACCGAATGTTTCTGGTATTTTGAAAGAGAACAAGGAAGGACTCAAGGGCAAGTTACTCGCTTCAACCAGCCCCAGTTCAAACCACAGGCATAAAAGGTGATTGCCAGTGTAGTTGCTCCCTCTAAGAGATTAGCGCTTGGTGAGAGCCCGTGAATGTGGGTTGATTTTAAAGACCAAAAACACTGTCCTCACTAGATGTCCCTCCTGCTTGGGTCATCTTGCAGGGCTTCAAACCCGGAGGAGAGAGCCTGTGAGCAGGGAGGAATCCTTCCCATCTGCTGCCACCCTCTGGGGAGCCAGGTTCCTGGGCTGTGGGAAAGCTCTGCATGCCTCTGCGCTTGCACAGGGGTCCCCCACAGACACACCAGGAGAAGCTGGGGGGGCTCTGCCTCCTGTTGCTGCTGTTTGCATGAAGCTTTCTGGGAGGAAAAGGGCCTCTGCGATTTTTGCACTCAAACAAGCAGTGTTTGTTCAGTATTGCTTGCCACAACTCTGCAAAATTATCTCAATAGAAATCAAAGCGCTTTGGACTCCAAGGGGTTTTCATTTAATTTGGCACTTAAAGAGGAAGAATCAGATTGTGCAAAGCATCCATAAGAATACACTCCATCAGAGGGAAGATCGTGGGGACCACAGAGTGGTCTCGATCTTCCGAGTACTTTATATTCTCTGTAGTTGATTTGACTTACAAAACTGGCCCCAAGGCTTTCAGTGGAACTGCTCACACAGGTAAAGCTTAGCACATGCACTCCTATCTAAGTGTTAGACACATTACTACTACTAGCTAAATGTTAGACACAATAACCTATTTTGCCTCCAAAGTCCTGGGTCAGACACATGTGCCCTTTAAATAAAAGAGCATAAGCCTGGATTAGATTAATGACACATACAAGCACTGCTGTTTCAAAACTCAGGTGTGGAAGAGTTAGGAAGACTGAAAATAAACTGTCCTTTCTTGGCCAACTGTTTTTTTTATCCAGAGAGTCAGTACATTTACAGGCAAGGGGCAAACCATGCAAAATCTATACATATCCATCAGTTATATGGATATTTCAGGAAGCGAGACAAAAATTTTGAAATCTGAGGATTTATCACCTGGGTTTCTATTTTTTTGAAGCAGTAAGCAGAACTATTTAATTTTCCATCCTACTTGTTACATGTGTGTCTCAGCAAGGAGCTGAAGAGTTGTATGGTTTATGGCCAATGATCCCAGAGTTTTCACCCATTGACTTTTGTCTCTACTTACAGAACTTTGGAAAGTGTCACTCAGAGATATCGAATGCGAGTGATTACCTGACCCGCTGTTACTCACATGAAGATCGATATCTGGAGAAGATCCCTCGTGTCTATACCCCCTTGTCAGATGTCCCACAAGATCTTTATCCTCATCATTCTGACATCTCCTTCTGCTGCCCACCTCCCGGTTCCCGGGCTCCTTACATCTGTCCTAAGGAACAGTATGTTTAAAGTGTCAACACAGCAAAATGAAGAAGCTAATATTTTCACTTCTCCTGACCCTGTCGCTCAACAACCAAGGCCTTTTAGATCCCCTCTTTGCCATTGCTTATTTTATTTATTGATTTTTACATTTTGGTGCAATTGTAATTGCCATGATTAGGTTAAGTACCTGGCTGGCTTGCTAATGCTCAAGGGAACACTCTGCCTTTGCCCACCTCTCATTCAGTACTTGCATCTTTCTTTTCCCATCCTGGCCCTCCTGTATCAAGCTGGCTATGTGTGTGCATGTGTATGTGGGTGACAGCTGCCCTGCGTTGGATGGGATGTGCCCAACCTGATTAAATGTCCGTAGGTTCCCTTGTGTCGATCTCTACACTGTTTGCACCAGAGTAGCCGGGTGTGGATTCTTCACAGCCCTTGTTCCAGCTTGTGTGAAGTTTTACAGCACAGCCAGTGCTCAAATCTGAGGCTGTAGTAGGGTTTTTTTTTTCCTCCTTTGGAGAAATTTGTTTCCCCCTTGGCAGTGGGGGTAGGAAATTCCTGTTGTGAAGAGCTAAACAGCCAAGATTGCTGAACCAAATAATAAGATGCTTACAATGAAAGGTGCTCAAAACCAACCCAAGAATAGAGAAAAGGGCTTGGTTTAGGGGGTTTGTTTCTGTCCTTTTTCCCTCCTGCTCCCACTGCAAATCTCTTGGATTGAGTCTTTTAAATACAGACAGCATGGGGACATATTTTGAAGCCAACACATTTGGAGAAAGCATCCTTTAAATAACCATCTTATAACCTGAAGCCCAAAGGGGAAAAAAATTAGAAATGAAAACATTCTCTCTAATTTTCCTTTTCAAAGCCTAATGTGACCCCCCACTAGCTTTCCCCCCTCTCTTCCTTGCATCTGTTGATTGGAATTTTAAAACGAACTCAGGCAGAATATAAAGAATAAGTCATGATTTCAGGTAATCTTCTTGCTCTTAATGAAGGATAAAAGCCAATAGAGGAATCTGGCCTTTTAACTTTTCTGAAAGCATCTTAGTTTTGGGACTACACATTTTTTTATATTGGAATGTGTGTGGGTGTGTAAATTCAGACGTGTACATTCCTGTGACCACAAAGTGTTTTAGAGAAAGGAATTTATCTCCACATCACATTTGTGTTCACTTGTATTAGAGGAAAAATAAATATAGATATACACTTCAATGTATATAAAAGCAAAGAAGAGGAAGAGGAGGAAAAGGAATGAACATCCTGTATAAGAGCTTGGTTTCAAGGATAACTTTCATCTGTTTCACCCAGGTATGGCATAGAAGAGATGACGGCTGGGACAGTTCTGAACAAGGGGATATGCCTTCTTGGCGAATGGGCATTTACTTTCCTTTGTCCTGGGTTGGGTATTTGGCATTCTGCAGACATTGCACACTTAACATCACTCTGAAAACCATGAGGATATTTGAGCAAAGTGCATGTGGGAGGGAGAGATGGGGACCACACCATTATCCTGCTGCCCAGACACCAGACAACATTTCAGTGCTACTTGTACAAATAAGAAGTGAAACTACCATCAAGATGAAAGCTTCCCAACAAGAGGAGGTATGAATACCATGTCAGATGCTACCAGCCCAGCTCCTGCCATGCCACACAGACTAAGGCACCATTTTATTTTTGTATATCTGAATCTAAACAGCTATAGTTGTTCTATGCACTTTCTGTGTTCCTATCACCTAGAGTAGCCTCAAGACTCACCCTGCTTGTCCCTCTTCCTCCACAGAGAAGCACATCTGTGTTCATACTACCTCGTGGATTCCCTGCAGGCTAATAAATAGATCTGTATATAAGAAAGAAGTTTATACTTCAGTTAGTACAGTCCGCACCATGTGAGGATGATGCCACATGCATGGATCCCCCCAGGCCCTTGCACGGCATACAACACACCCTTGGAGAACCAACTCTTCCCACCCCTCTTCCCCTGCTTCCCTGGTGCACGTTGCACTTTGTGCTTTGTGGAGACAGCGTGGTAGCTGGTCACAAGGACAAGATCTCATCTCTGTGGTGGGAAATTGCTGCATAATGTGGGGAGGTGGTTTCCTTCTGGGGGGTGGTTTCCCACCAGGTTGACAGGTTGTTGTGTCAGCCAGGTGACCTGGCTCTGCTTGGCTTGGGGAGGTGTGGATGAAAGGGCACTGATGCATTTCTTGGCCAAGCTGAGGTGGCCGGTGCCTCTAACAGGCATAGCAGCTTTCATCTGTGCTAGTGCATGGAGCGCTCTCATTCCCAGATGATCAGGGGACTACACAGACATAGCCTAAGAGCATTAAACACAAATTTTCCAATACTGTCCTTTTGGTCTTGATTGATGGAACCCTTTTTGGAGTAATTTGGATTCACCTTTCGTCTGTCAGTCTCCAGAGAATTAAGCCAGTCATTTCCTTACACCAACGGACTCAAGTGCTACATGTCTTGATTCAGATAATGTATTTCTCTCTCTTGTTTTCTTCAACACACCTTGGGGTACTTTCTGGTTACCACAGAGCTGGAAATTGGGTGTGCTCTGAACTGAAGCCACAGCCAACACAGTCACCCCAACAAGGGAACCGTGCTTTGGAGTCTGCCAAATCTGCCTTTGGTGATGAGGTGGATCACTCTGGAAAGGTGATGAGGTGCTGGAAAACTCAGGGGTCTCTGACATCCTGGAATCAACCCAGCACCACTGACCATGGAGAAAACCCAAGCAAAAGCCCATTACACGCTTCCCTATTTGCATGCCTGTAATAACAGGATGCTCCCTGCACAGCGGCAATTAAAGTAGATTTGATTGGGAGCCTTCACCTGATGCAGTTTCAGACAGATCTAAGAATTTAAATGAGAAGTGGAATATGGTCAGGCCTTCAGATACATAAAGGAACAGGCTAGACAAAATGGTGGTTTGCCAGAGGAGGCAGAGAACACATTGCAGGTGGTTTTCTCTGCTGCCTGTGGCTGGAGGAACGATGCTTTGATAAGGAAAGCAGAGATACAGACGGCAGCATTACAGAGAAACTCTAGTTGCCTTGTGCAGCTTTGCATTTGTGCTGCCCACAGAAGACTGCCACAAAGGGGTGTACTGTGCTTTTCAGCAAAGCAAAAGGATTTCAGTACTCTTCAGAAAGGGAAAAGTCAAGAAAGCCTAAATTCAAAGCAGTAGTTTGACTTATGCCAGCACATATATTAAGCCTAGGAATGTCTTGGTTCTCTTTGCCTCTTAACATTCTCTCTTCTCTTTAAGAACCAGGTTGGTCTCAAAAAAATGGCGAAAGAGAGTCTCCACATACCACCAAATTCCTTTGTACCCTAGGGGAAGGGGAAAAACCCCTGAAGAAAAACCCTGAAGAAAGAGATAGTGAGATTTAAGTCCATTGTTTCGGTTTTACAAAGCTGCATTTAGAAATGGTTCTGATTTAGGGCTTATTCCTCCCTCCCTTTCCATACAGTTGCACAATGTTTGCCTAATGGCTATTTCCAAACTTTGCTGCACCTGTTGCCATGGGCTTAACTCTGGCTTTGCTCCACGATAAGGCTACTCATGGGTGCGGTGACCTCGCGGGCGCAGAAAGCCTGCTGCAGCAATGCTAATGAGAGGTGCTCTCCTCCTGCCGTGATGCAAATTGATTTTAAAAGATCCCTTCTCCGGGAACAGAGCCATCCAGTAACGTTGGGCGTAGATTGCTGAACAAGTCGAACAGGAAACTGGTGGAGTGTGGTCATGCATCCAGTGGGCTAGCAGTATATGGGAGGAACTGGTATTTTATTTCTGTGTCTTACTGGTGTGAGACATGAGCCATTCTTCCTGCTACTGGGGTGAAATGTCATGATTTCTGTTCCTTATAGTGGTGGCACTGGCACAAGAGCTCTTGCAGATGGAAAAGACTGATCACAGAACTTAAATAAAAGTAAACTGAAGAGTTATAACAACTTCTTTCATGGATGTGAAACTTTTGTGAGGTGCTTATCTCTTCCTTTCTCCCAGTGTTGACTTCTTCCTGCGTTGTTCACCACATCCATCATCCCTTGCACATTGTCACACCCCAAAATGTACACACATGCACATGCACTCCTGCCTTCGCACTGGGCCCCAGGAGTTACTGGCTGAGTTCTGCCTGTTCGTGAAGGCTGTCCTCAGGACTAGATTAACCCGCCTCTCACATTGCATCCTTCACTGTCTGCAGCACTGGTGGGGACATGGGACTGAAAGGTAAGCAGAGGAGCAGTGTTCGGGTGACCTGCAAGGCAATGCCTGGTGCGCATTACTGCTATAGCTCTGCCCTCAGAGGAACACAAACATAATTATGATGCCCAAATGCTCTATGAGAGATGCCTCTTTCACTTCATTCATTTTACTTGTTACCTTTTGGGGAAGCCTTCTCCCAGCCTCCCCATGCAAGTGGGTGGAACAGAGTCAGAGTCACAAACAACCGGTCCTCTGGGCCAGCAGCTATTTAGGGAAGGTATAGGTGAAGTCATCCCTGGTGCCCCCTCCTCTCTAGCCCACTTCACTTGCAAGCACCCCGATTTCCTTCTGCAGTCAAGAAGTGCTTCTGTTTCCATGTGCAAATAGACATTGAACATTGTTTTAAGACAACAAATGCATTGCAGCTACCTTTGCTGCCAGGGACTGCTGGGCAGCCCCTGCTGCACTCTGGTGTGCTGCATGGGAACTGTCAGAGAGGGCTTGGGGAGCCCAGAGACCCCTCCTCTGCCCCATCCATAATGCAGGGGGAAGGAGACTACTCCATCTCTGCTCCTGCTTGATTACACGCTCTACTAGCACCCATGAATCACGGTGCAGTGAGCAAGCAAGCGCTGGTGTCCCGGATATCTCCTCACCAGCAGCACATGGTGAGCAAATGTACCTTGGTCAGGGGCAGGACCAGGCCCTGCACCAGCTGGTGGGCAGCGCTCCCTGGTTAATCTGGGATTAGCAGTCGCTGGATTTACACAAGAAACAGGCAGCCGAATAAAACCCCATCTTTCAAGGGGGTCCTCTGGTTAAAAAAGAGAGAAATGAGCAGTTTGGTGAGAGGGTGGGGGGTGAGGAGGGGAAAGCACTCCTGCCTACACCTCCACAGACCCAGCAGCCCAGGCTTGGGCTGAGACCCATGGCAGGAGGAGGAGAGCCCAGCAGGCTGCAGGATCAGCGCTTCCCAGCCAGACTCCTGCCTTTCCCCGTTCCGGGCACTGCTCGCGGTAAGAGGAGGCTGTGCAGGCTGCCCAGGGTGTCACACGCCAGCCTGGCAATCCTGCTCCCCTGGCTAGGGTTCGCCTCGCTGAACCGGCAGACCCTTGCCGTCGTGCCTGCCTGCCCTGGTGAGCGTGCTGACATCCCGCGGCAGGCAGAGGAGCTATGTACAGACAGACAAACACGCCGGCGTGTGCGTGTGCGAGCATGCGTGCGCCCACGGGGGAACGGGGCGTCAGTCCAGTCCAGCTGAACGCGAAGCTCGTGCCTACTTAGGAGGTGCCCTATCAGACAGATTTGATCAATACAGCATTAGAGAATTTTTAGCACAAGCCACTAACTCTGAGCATGAAAAATCCCCAGGATATTTTTTAATGAAAAAGCTCCAGTGCACAAGGATAGAGCCTCTGCATCTGGATAAAGACTCTTTGGAACAATTTAGCCATGGATCTGCACTAGCAAATGGCAGAGAGCTGGGTGGGGGGTCACGAAGGGCGGGTAAAAGGGTCTCTGTCTTGCAGTCAGTGGGTTGAATACAGCCGGTGTTAGCAGCAGCCAAAGCTGGTCATTACCGGGTAGGCGTTTATTGGATTGCATGTGATAAGCTGGCATGACCACAGTGCATTTTGCTGAGAAGTCCAGGCTCTTTTGGTTGTTTCTCAGAATGGTTCAAGGAGAGCCACATCTTAGCCCCAGGCGCAGTGCGGCCCAGGACAGCGTGCAGATCCATGCGCTAGCGCAGCATGGTGAAAGCAGACTGCTGGCAATGCTATCCTCGCTTTGCACAAAGACAGACGAGTTTATCCTGTATTTCTGGAACCTGGTATCTCCCCCCAGGACTGAACAGGGGAAAAGAATCTGGATTTACTTCCTGCATGGCAGTTTGTAACACAGGTGCCATTTGCACAGAGACTCCCACCAATGCCCAGCTAAAGCTTTGCTCCTCTGAGTTGAAAAGGCACACAAACACCCAGGCTTGTATCAGACACACTTTGCACAGATAAAGTGGAAAAGATGCCTGCTCAAACAGAGGTGCTGTGAAACGCATCC
>NW_009259602.1:1376430-1392195 GCF_000687185.1 Egretta garzetta | reverse complement strand
TTTTTTTATTTCCCCACTGCTATCAGATGTGTAAGCAGAGTCAGCACTTAAGATGAATTTTGAGATCTCTTTCTCCAGTGCTGAATGGTCAGTGCCTCACTCAGAACAGAGTACCTCCTGCTGGGTCACTTTATGTGTATATAGAAATTTATGTATCAATCTATATGTGTAAAAATAAAATATCGGTATTACTGTCTCTTGGACTGCACTAAATATATAAAAGATATCAAAATACTCATATAGCTAAAGAGCTGTTGTTTTATCCTTGGAGCTAGTCACCTTTGTAGAGAGCTTTTCATGTAGAAGCAAGAAATAGGCACTGTGGAGGGCAGACGATATGCCACAAGTGTGGAGTGGAGTGGGGGAGCTGCAAATTAAAGGACAGCCCCGGAAAGAGCTGCATTAAAGATTCCACGTCTCTGCTGCAAACAGGGATGGCTGATCTCTTTTTCGCTGTACTGTCATGCTCTATTTTCTTTCCCTTTATGGCAGATGGGAGGTGAGGTTTTAAAGCCTGCCAAGAATGCATCCAGCCCTGTTCCTCTGGGTGAACAGCACCATAGACAGAATGAACTTTCTCCAAGCTTCTTCCCACCCCCAGATCCTCCCCTCCCCCTTGTAATCCAGGCTCGAGTACCATCATTTTCATATCAGTACTAATTACATTAATTATTCTCCTCAGTATAAAACTCATTAAGCTGGAATTTATGGTTCATTAACTCAGAGCCAGAGTTCTTCCTCTGTGCAGTGGTGTGGGGCCAGGATTATTTCTGTCCTGGCTGGGGGCAGATTCTAATCCGTGTCCCTTGGCGATGCTCAGCATCGCCTATTGAAGTACAAACCAAGTCGTGTGTGCTCGTACGGGGGTATCACACCCGGCAGGGAAGGTGTTTCTGAACCACGCGAGGACTGGAAAGGTCAACACCCCTGGTGCAGGCCCAGTGTGAAACGCATTTTGTTACAGTTCAGGGAAGATCAGGTGTGACTAGCGGAGTGAGAGCAGCCAAGGGAATACATGCAGGCGGGCTACGTGCCAGGGTGGATCAGGGCTGAAAAGAACGTGTTTGGTGGTGTGGGGAAAGGTTGGTACTTGTGCCCGGGAGATCTGGCCTCAAGCCTGGCATGGGGTTGCTGTGAGCCTGTGGAAGCACTCACAGCACAGGACAGAGAGGATTTACGCTGCCTGACCTAAGGCAACCTGGTTAGGTGGCTGGATGTGGTCAGGAGTGAGATGCTTCTCCAGAAAGACGTCACACCTACTTTGAGGGCAAGCTCTAATCACTCCCTTAACATGCCATGGACTGGAAAGGCCATCCTGGCTTATGCATTTGGGGTGAGAATAATGGTATCCCAGAGGTATCTCCTCTGTGTCAGTTCTCCATATGCCTTTTCTCGAGGTGGAGGGCTAAGCCGGCTGTAGAGTCCCACCTAGACCCCCTGTGTCTCAGTGGTAAAGCTGTGATGAGCCCATCCACTCTGATGGGGCGTGATGGTAAGAGAGGAGCCCTCGCTGCCACCATCTCTCCCAGGGACACCTCTCTAACGAACAAGCACTGTCCTTGCCTTCTTCTAAAGAGTCGCCAGGAGTGGTCTTTTGCTGGGCCTGATCCTGGAGTGTAAAAGTAGTCCTGGGAATGGCAGGGAACGAAGAAAGATGAGAAGCTGCACGTCTCCTGCCTAGGACATGGGGTCCAGCCCAGCATGTTTCAGACAGGACTCCCCAACTCCCAGACTGGAGCACAGGCTGCCACGGGAGATGGAGGCGGCAGGCAGGCTGACCTCCTAATGGACTCGGCTGACAGAGAATCCATTTCCTGCGTGCAGTGCCTCCTTCACACTGCGCAGGTTTCTACCACGCTCCCTAATTACTGTAATTAAGCAGTCATGCTGAGTGATGTTAGACAGAGGGTTCAGAGTCATTAAAGGCCTGCAAAAGATTAAACCAGCCCTGGCTTCAGTATCTGAGCTTTTCTTGGTGATGGTGATGATGAAGCTTAGAGTATGAGAGAGAGCTTTATGGCATGAGGTCAATGTCATTTGTCATGGCTCTCGGGTCTGCCCTTGTCAAATGTGGCCAGCACAGGAGAGGACACAGCATCGGTATCCTGCCCATTCCCAAGGACCTTTGCATCCTTCCATCTCTCAGAGATGGACAACTGCCCTGAATGGTATTTTTGAAGATCTGGAAGGGAAAGGCCATTGTGACTCCACAGAGATGCTAGATGCCTATGTGTCTATTCTGTCATTTGTCACGAACAACAATAAATATGTGATTGGATTCGTGCAAATGAAAAGTCCTGTGGAGCAGAGGGGAGTCCAGTTTCACATTATTCACCTGGTATCCACCACTTTCTCCCTCTTCTGGCCCCCTTTAGCTTGGAGGTCTGGGGTTAGTCTGCACCCATGTAGGTCAACACCGTGGTGATCACGGAGTTTAAATCTGTTTCGCTATGGTTTTCTACAGCAGCCTGACTAGTTGAGCAGTGGCCTTCCCTAAGGTGCTTGCTGACAATAGCGGAGGACGAGACTGGAGACAACCTTGTTAATCCTACAGCTGTACTCCCTCCCTCCTTAACCTTTTTTTCCCTTGCGGGCACCCAGTGTTTTGCAGACTTCCTTCTATTCACTCAGGTAGTGAGAGACACTGTGTACAAGAGACAACGGCTCAGTTCATATACAATTGGCATCTAATTCATTTCTTTGTGAATGTGAAAATCAATACTGTTTATAGAATCCACAAACGCTCTTCAATCGGTCAGTGTCCTTGTTAAGTTCATTTCTGGCTGCCAAAAGATCGTTTCAGTAGGTGATTCCATGAGCTGAAGAAGGAAAATAATGATCCCCATTTCTCTAATGAACACTGAGAAGTCTCTAGGCTTCTCCCCCTGCCCCTAGTAGAAGGAAAGTGTTTCTTGTTAATCAACTTTGTGGGATGGACTGGCTTTTCTTGGAATTTTGCCTGGCTAGTCAAATTCTGGTGCTTGGTTTTGCTCCAATTAAGGTCAAAGTGTCTTCTTACACATGCAAGAACATGTATTTCTTCAGCAGACGTTAAATGATTTCAACTCTACTTGTGCTTGCAAATTCTGTGGGCATGACAATAAAAGCCAAGTTTGGTCTCTCCCAGAGCATCAGAGCTCCACAGTTTTTTGCAGTTTCCTATGCCTCTAATTTTATCTCTAGCAAGTATCTTCAAAACAGTTTTGATCTCTGTGTCCTGTTCATTCTGCCTGTGCTAGGAACAAGTCTCGGCCCTGTGGTCAGCTGGTCCGGTGATAGCTTCTTTCCATCTGGGAATGTTCCAGGGGCTTGTACAGCTGTTGACTGCTTTCCCATTTCCATCTGTTTATCTACTCAATGAGTCATCACTTCAGTCCGCAATTTCCAGTATGGCTCTCGCGATGTAGTTACACGGCAACACCACCTGGAGCTGTTGAACAAGTGAGTTCAGCAGACCAGGAAATCCAGGCTGAGGTCTCCAATTTGCAACTGTGCTTTTTTCAGTGTTCACCACCTAAAACCGACAAAATTGTTACTAATATTCCATCCCTGCTTATTGATGATAAACCAGCTGGAGTGTGATTGCTTGTTATATCTCAGGGTCTACTGATAAATGTCGCTGTTAAGCTGGCCATTTTCCAGTTGTCAGAGCCTCAATACCAGAAAACCTTTTTCTTTTCCCTAAAAAAATGAAAAAGGAGCCTAAGACTTTAAAATTCAGATTAGTTCACCTTTTCCTCTCTTTCCTCTACAGTCTAAATAGATGGGTGTTGGCTAGGGCAAATACAAGGCACATTTTTCACAACTGTTTACATTGTTCTGTTTGTTTTCTACTCCATGGCTTAAACTGATGTGTAGTGCATTCCTCTGGATTTACAACCATTCCGAATTGCCCCCTTATGTTTTGGGAGGGCGTTCAGTTACACAAAAAGAGCTCAGCTGCACCTTGCTGGGTGTTTCAGGGCTTTTCTGAATACTTCCAGCTCTTCCATAGCTGTAAGGGATAGAAATGCTTCCTGGGCATAAAGCCACTCCATCCCTCTCTCAGAGGGCAACAGCCTCCCTGGTTAGGTGTAGCCACAGGGCAAGGAGCCCAAATCCAGCTTCACATTCCCTCTTGTGGAGCAGTGGGTGAAAAGAGGCAGCTGATCCTCCTCTGGGCTGGTTTGAAAGACCTGACTTGTCTTTCCAACACCAGCAATGACAGAGCCCCAGGACCACTCACTTTTCACCTGCTGATCCTCAGGGAAAAGCAGGGCAGTCAGCAGAAAGCATAAGCATTGCTTCGAGCCAAGCCCAGGGGTAGGGGACAAACCAAAAGGAACAAGACTCTATCTGTGGCATTCGCATTTGAGTATCTCATGGTGAGGAATTTATTTCTCTGCAGGGTATAAAAGACAGCAAAGAAACTTCATGGTAAATCCAGAGTTCAAATTAATTCTTTTAATTCTGTTTGGGTTTTTTTCCTCCCTTTTTGGAGAGCAATTTTCTTTTTTCTTTTTTTTTTTTTCCAAAAAATGCTATGAATACAGTCACAGAACTCCACAGAATTTTTAGATTTTTTTTGAGCACTGGATTCTTCTGTTCATATTTGCTCTTCTAATTACCCTTTTAGCTTGCTTTTGCTCTATTTTCACAGATCTCTTGGTTTATTTATATCTACCTATCTATAATGATTTTAGAACCATTACTCACAGCAGCACCAGGAAACATTACATTTCCCAATTTACAATTGCAATTATGGTATCCGTCAGAAACAAATGCAGCTGTCTTTAATTTTAAGCAATATTTTGATCATCATAATTAAAAAAAGAACTTATGGCATTGCACACATTAGAGAAATTAATATAATTTCCTGGCTGCCTTAAAAGGCATGCAAAATAGTGGTCGTTGGATAAGAGATTTAGGGGGAGAATTAACCCTTTTGGTTGCTTTTACCACTCTTCAGGGCACATTGAAAGCCTCAATGATACTGTTCTTAAGAGTTAACTTCACTGTAGAATTTAATATGCGAGTTCTTTGTCCTTCAACTTTTTTTTCTCCTACTTTTCTCTTTCTGAAATTGCTAGTTATTAAAGCATTTGTGTGCAAACAAGAACATTTTCCTGTCACTGTTCATTTCAGCTTGCATGTTTGAATGCGGGGGGACAGATGAAATCCAGTTGGTGATATTATTATCATTCCCACAACTGCATATTACAAATTCAGTAACAAACTGTGGCAGAACCTGGGTCTTGTGCACCTCGTTGTGCTTTACAAGAAAGAGTTGTACAGCGCAAGTTTGGATTAATGACACAAAAGCATCTTTGAGGGAAGCAAAGATTCAGATGAACAGCCATAGAACATCCTCTTCATGAAAGCTGGGGCTCATTCAATTAATTTTAACGTGCTGTCTTAGTCATGAAAGGTGAAAGTTTGATTTTCTGTTGTCAGGGGATTAATCTATGCATGACTTTTCTTGTTGTTTTATTTGCTTGCTACTTTGAACTCCCCTCTCAGGACTCACCTTGGGTAACTGCTCAGCTCAATGCAGTGAGATGCCATAGACCCCTGAACCTTCGAAAAATCCTGGTGAACTTGATTTCTTCCCTTGGAGTATTGACTGGCAGAATAACACTGGAGGCTGAAACTCTATCAATATTAAGATGGGCAGAGGAAAGGGCAGGTTCAGACGGCTTCCCTGCTTCCACAGACCACAGCTCAGCCTGTTCTACCGCCCACAGCCACCTTCCCCTCCGCCGGGCGATGGAGCTGCAGTTTGACCTCACCATTACACAGGCCGAGATGCTGTCTCCCCTCCCGCCTCTGCAGAAGTACCGAACTGGAGCACACAGTCAGGCTGCAGCCCAGCACTCCATCTCAAAGCCATTGGCACTGAATAAGCTGGGTCTAACTCTCTGTTTGTTCCTGCCCATTGGCTTCTAGGGAATAACTCTAGCTTTACATTTGCACCGAAGGAAGATGCAGTCAGGCTTGGCTTTCTCCACAAGATGCAGGGTGATGCACATGACATATCACATAGCATGCGAACTTCTAGACAAGGATGAAATCTGAGCTTCCCTCTGTTCTGGAGGGCTCCTGGTACTTGTAATGTGCTTGTGTCTCATCTTGTCGAGCTGTGCTCCCGCAACGCTCCTTTAACCATTGGATGCCTTTCTCAGCTGGGAGCTTGTTCTCCAGTAGTCAAATGTTAATAGGCACATAGGAATTGCCAAATTTGATCAAGCCTGGAGTTCATCCAACTTACTTTCCATTCTGAGACTGTGCCTATGTCATGCCAAAAAAGATTAAGTACTTGGTCTTAAGGTACATACTTGCAGTTAAAGCATCATATTGACTGCAGATCCAGCCTGGCAGTGAATAGATTGACCCATTGCTTTTGGCTTGAGGGGTGGAGGAGAGGAGAAGAGTTGTGCCCACAGCTCTGTTTTTAGTGGACAGAATTTAGTTGTCCCATTTGATTGTTGTTTGTACTGTAGCTGTCTATACCAGGTAGGAAATGTCCCTGTTCTCAAACTCGTATGACCTAACTAGACAAAATGTTGGGAGAAGGGAAGAGTTTTGAGCCTGGGCAAATGGGCTGATTGATGATCCCATGTGATCCCATCGCAGCGGCACGGAACAGGACCTGCCTTTGCATGTCCCCTGTCCCAGCCTAAACCTCCAGTGCCAGAGCATTTGATCCTGGCATCTTTTGTGACTCTGAAAAGCGTGACTGCTTTCATCAGCACCAGAAGTACAGTGAGAGAAAAACAAAGCAAAGAGCACAAAGAGGTGCCCAGGGAAATGGAACTAACGGCCAGAGGGGTATAACAGAGCAGATGGCATGGAGCAGATGTCCATTGGTGTCTGCTGAGGTTTATATCCTCTCCGAAGGACCTATGTGGCTTAGCAAGACTGGCCAGAAGGATGAGCACTCCTTACACGTTCCCAGCCAGTGGACATAGCGCTAACAGGCCTGTGCCTTGCCTGCAAATGCATCCCCTGGCATGCCCCTCTGCTCCCAAATCACTCATAGCAGCCTGCCTTTTGTTCTGTGTGAACAACTCTCTCCTGCATTGGCAAAGCAAACACACACAAGATGCGACTGCACGGAGATGACGGGTGCTTGAGTATCACGTCAGATTAGCTGGGGGACAGCAGACTGATACTAAACTAAATGATCCCATCATAATTCCCTCCACTCGGCTTCCTATTTCTGCCAGGGTGTGAAATCTGATAACTCATCTGACCACAGACTTCCATAAGGTGCAAGATGATTTTGAGATAATTTGATATCTGTCAGTGACAGGTCAGGGAGACAAGAGCCTTTTTTTTCCCTTTAAGCACAAGCACATATAGCTACAATGCGGAAAGAGACAATCCTATTCCAAACAGAAAATGTAAGCGTGAGAGAGGAAGGACTGACTTCTTCTACGAATTTTCCTTCAGGTTGGCACCTCATCTTACCGGCCCATGCGATCATATTCTTAATTTCAATCTCAAAATGTCAATTCAGGTAAAGAAAATCAAGCTGTAGTCAGTTCTCTGCACGTGCTTGGAGCACAGAGCAGTAATCACTCCCTGATCAGAACTTGTTTGCCATTATCTGCCTGGTGTTGGGCTATGATATATGAAGCAATTTTGGCTGCGACAGTTCTGTTCTGTGTGCATGCAGTTCCTTCCTGGTAAAAACTATACAGGATTGGGTTTTTTTTTTTCCTTTGTGCTTTCTTTTTTCCTTACCAAGGAGCAATATTTTAAACTAAAAGGAGTTTTCAAACTGTAGTCACCATCATTCATCTTTACAGTCTCGGGGTACGAACAATCTCTTCATTAGACACTGAATTTTTCTCCATTACAGCACTATCTGAATGCATTTATTCAGTCATTTATTAGAAGCCACTTGATGGGGTGCAGGGAAGGAGAGAATTAAATTAAAGCAAAAGGGTCGTGTGTGTATGCACGCTTATGTATTGTAAGTGGGGAAGTCTATAAAAATATCCAAACTTAATAACAACCATAACTCTGTAACCCAGAAAAATACGCAGTGGAAGCATTCCACTTGCTTCAATGTTAGGAAGGGAGACAAAGGGAAAACGGGGGCTGTCATCGAACCTCCCCTGCCACTGGTGAGGGCCAGTGGACTGCAGCTGGTGCTGGGGAAGAGTGATTTATCTTTAAATGTTGCAATCAGCATCAAATGTTTTGTTCGCAGATAGCACCAGGTCTGCTTTGTCTGTCTAAGGACATGATTGTCTCGTTGGCTGTATTTTGTTTTGAAAGATCTGCAGGAAGACAGGATTGAAGTGTAACAGGGACAGACAGGTTTGATCATGCTGAGCCTGTGCTTTTAGGATTCCCTAGGCCTGTCCTGTGCTTTATGTTTTCGTAATGCCTCAGGGCCATCTGATCAGAGGCTGATTGTATAAATTCAGCACCCATTCAAGGCGCACATCAAGATCATATGCATATGTAATGGGCAGACTAGACACCTCAGCTGGCCTCTCACCAAGTAATCATGCATGTGCAGGTTAAATCCCCTTCTGAATCTAAGGGAGCAGAAGTGGCTCACTAATGCGAGAAAATAAAACACAGGAGGTCCTGCATGGCCGTGTGAGGCACTATCAAGTTAATGTTGGGAATTTCAGACTGGTCTTCTATGGACAGGTCTAGTTTTTTTCTTTTTTCAGAAGAGAGCAGTAGAACCCTCTCAGCTGGGTGAGCTCACTTTACAAATCAGAATGCGGTAAAGATGGAAAACAAGATCTTGTTCTCTCACAGCACAGGCACATGCAATATGCCAAGTACACATTCTCCCTTCTGCACCGTATTCATCTCCTCCAAGCTTAGTTTTCAGCCACTCTTCCTTTCCACCCCTTTTGCTCCTTATATTTCTTCTCTTGGATATAGCCTCACATCAAATGATGTCCATTTCCCCCTACTGCATGAATTCAGTGCTTCAGCACTGTGCTGATAGAGCTGTACTCTAAAAAAGAGATCACACCAGAGGCTGTGTTTGAGTAGGGTAAGACCACCGCCTTTCTACCCAGAATTGTCCTCGGAGCATGTCTGTTGAGATAGAAATCCTGTCCCCCATTTCTGTGCATGTCACACCATCATTCCCAAGTTAGTTCTACTAGGATGCCTGTGACGCTGCTAATTTCAGGGGATATATAGCTGTTGCTGCATTTATTTTGTTTCCCCTTCTCACTTTTATTAAAAAAGACAAGTCTTTCTTGCATATTCCAGAAGGCTGCTATGGTTCCTCAGAGGAGATTTGTAAAAACTAAACCAAAAAAGGGACTACTTCCATCCAAATACTCTTAAAAATTTAACAAAACAACACAACAGCTCATAGCTCAACGGAAGCATTTAGTCTTTTGTGCTTAATTTCCACTGTGAATCTTTCCCTCAGAAGTGTGCTCATGTAGCAATTGCATGGTGAAAATGCCAGACTGAAAAACAAACACATGAGGGCATTTGGCCTATCCAAAAGATACCAGGTCATAAAGCAGGATTATGATCCCAGAATGCAATAAAAAGAGATAAAAAATTCAGAAGAGATCAAAGTAATTTCAGAAGCAAATGAAACATTTACATGGGAATCATGCCTTATAAATGGAAACACAGCAAATGGTATTAGCCTGTATTATTGACAAGTGGTCTAAGGCCAGCTATGTCTCTGAAACTTATTCAGGTGTTAGGTTCATCCTGAGAGCTACAGCAGGGCCAGGGAAACTGAGCTGTGTGGGTCCCCTCAGGACCCCAGTGAACTGTGAGTGGGCTATTGGTAAATAACTGGATAGCTGGGAAGTGGCAGGTTGCAACTGAGCCAGTATTTGTAGTTATTTGTTCGGTTGGTCTTTAGGTGGACAGTCATAAGAAGGCCATTTGTGGCCTAGAACTTGACAGACGCTGGGTCAGGGAGATTTTCAGCTCTTCATGGCTTGAAATCCTTCATGTGATAACCACTCCAACTGGGGAAATGCCTAAGAGCTAAAGCAACCCCCCTCTGCTACGACTCACAGGTGCCACGCTGGAGAGGGGGAGCCACAGTCTGGACTAGGAGAAAACAACATGATTTCATGGTGTAAATTAAGGAAACAGCTGTTCAAATTACATGGGTGAACAAAGCGCAAGCAGTTGGAGAACAAAATATTAATACAGCCGTCTTTCAGCCCCTTCCTTCTGGATCTCCAAGCAAATGGAAGTGAAGGCATTCTCCATTTTAGAGGCAAGAAACTAATGCACAGAGGGGAAGAAATAGCTTGCCCCTGAATCAACAGCCAAAGTAAAGGAGGAACCTGGAGTCTTGCCTCTGTGTGGAAAGAGGAAAGGAAAGCAAAATGAACCCAGAGGAAAGAAACCAGGCACCCAAGCTAGAAGAAACAAGAGGCCTTGGAGGAACTTCTCCAAGAGCAGCTCTGAGCTGAGGTCATTGCTAGTCTAATGAGAGCAGAAGGGCTGAGGGCCAGTTGCTGGGGGTTTAAGAGGTCCTCAGCACACGGCTCACTTTGGACTGCAGTATCTATGCATAGAAAGGGCCTGCTTAAAATTGATGGATGGGGGGTCTGTTGGCAGTCGGAGCTGAGCCTCTGAAACAAAGCCCTTTGACAAAGTCTTTAATTAGATTCAGTGCCTTATCACCAACGCGGACTCTCGATATATTTCCTCACCTGTGTTAGAATCAGCCCCAGATGAGAGAAAAAGGGAAAAAAAAATCTCAACCCCAAGCCAAGCTGCGATCAATTCTAATTTGCCTGGGACATGATACATTTTTTGTCTCACCTGACACAGGCTCAGAGAAGCAATTTTTTAATGTCACAGCTCATGACCTCCACCTCTCCTGTCTGCTTTCAGGATTCTTCCCTGCCCAGGTCGGGAAATGAGGCTGCCGATGAAGAAGGTGTAGCAGCCCTTGGGAAGTGTTTTCAGTTTAATGCCCAGCATGTTCAGCTTTGGGTATTTTATTGAAATAGAGGGAATTTGTTAAGCTGATGAGGGAAGGCTGCAGTAGAGAAACACAATAGCAGAGTGGGATTAGGCCTGGAGTAAGGGTCTGTACTTTGGAGGATTAATAAGAAAACTGCAATGGATTTTACATGGTGAAGAGGATTCACTGAATGCTTTAGGTGAAATGAAATTAGTCCCACTCACGCTCTCTGAGCCCTCAAGCAAGAGAAGAGACTGGAACCTGCCCATCACATGTAATAACCGGATCCCCTCCAGCTGCTCTCCTTTATGGAAAATTCCAGTACAGCACTGCTGGCCATTTATTTCCATTTACTATGGCAACCCATACTGTCTCTCTGGGCAGCGTCTCTCCTAATCGTCCATGGGACACTGCCAGGAGGTATCTCTGGTCCAGCCAGCTATTGATACCTCTGCTGACTGTGCCAGGTGGACTCCTTTTTGCTCAGGCCAGCAGGTAGAGCACTGGAGCCAGCAAGAGAACAAGGGCCTTCAGCAGCACTGGCCTGATCCACACTAGGAGAAGAATCCCAGGAGTGAAAGACTCTTCTCCCCATCTCTGTTGCCTGCCCATGGACTACGAGTTCCCTTGAGTGGCTTGGCTTTCTTACTGGCACGGGACAAGTCTAAGTCAACTCTGTGTCCTCACAGGAGGCCAGGGACTCAGGGGTCCCCTGAGGTGGAGAATGAGAAGAAATATTGGTGTCAGAAATTCCAGATGCTCAAAATACTTGCAGGAGACAAGACAAGGAAGGACAGACACTGAAATGAAGAGGGAAAGGGAAGAAGGAACAAGAGTTCTTTAACACATTGTTTTTTCAGGGGAAAGGCAGATGGAGTAAATAAGTATGTGGACGGATGAAATCTTCCCAGAGTCACACCAACACATGAGAGTTACTAGAGAAGGGCTTCCCAGCTCCCTGAGTGAAGGGACAGACCAGCAAAAGAGGGCTTGTTGACGCTAGAGCATTTATGTTGCATATAGCTGATGCTCCTGGATACACCGAAGAGGCCGTTAAGAGCAGCCTGGGCTGGCTCGTGCCTCCTGTGTATTGCCTTCCAGTCCATCATTCTTTCTAATTAGGCACCTCTGACACACAATTAATCCTATTTGCCTTCAGGCTTTTTTATCTTCCCTTCTGCTTTTATCAGACAGGGAATTAGACTCTGTTAGTATGTAAAGTGCATTGCATGGACCTGGCTTTTCATGGGGATTTGGAGACTTTTAAGAAGGCAGTGTCTAACCCATGATCCTAAAAGTTTCTTATGAGTAATTAATTTCTTTCTCTTCTCTTCTTTTTCTAATCACAGTGCTTATTTCGCCTATGCTCGTACAAGCAAAAAGGCAAAGATGTGAGAATGGGACAGAACTCAATTCAATGCTGCAATGTCCAGTTAATCCCAGCTTTCGGTCTGCTCTCCTCAGTTTTCCTCAGCCACTATCAGCAGCTGTCTCAGTTCCACTGTCCCCATCCTGAGCCTGCTGCCCATCCCAGGCTTTACTCGCTAAGTCTGTAGACCTACTGCAGCCCCAGCCTCTGGGACAATCCCACAGCAGCTCTGGCTTTGGCTCTGCTTCTCCTCCCAACAAATACTCTCTTGCTTTAATCTTCCCCACTCACTCCCCCAGCACTGATGTCCACTCCAAATTGCCTCTCCCGAGTCCCACTCTTGCTGTCCTGGGTGTGTGCCAGCGAAGGCAGCCCAGAGGAGCCACCTTTTGAACCTTCAGCTGCGTCTCTGGCTTGTCTTTGTGCTCTCTCTAGTCAAAATGCAACATGATGGCTGATGCCTCTCATCACTGGGAAGTTAATAAAATAATGTTAATGAAATACCCACTCCACTCCATGAGTTGTGAGTGCAGGCAGCAGTGGCCGCCACGCTAACTATTTATCACTGTCAAGGTCCCCTGTAGCCTAAAACCAATTCCAGACCCAAATGAAGAGGGTTTGGCTCTACCCAGAGTCTAATCTGCCTGTCATTTCTAATACATATTCCTTTGCATTAAGTGATGAATTGCAGGGGCTGCAAGGCTGAAGGGTTATGAACCACTGGGAAATGAAGTGCTCCATAACCTGCACAGCTCACTTCAGCCAGTGATGGTCCACATAACGCACTACTCCTCTCTTGACTGTTGCTCTTCTTAGAGACCACAGAGCTGAAAAGGCCACAACTTCTGTACCAAGAAAGGAGGTGAGGACTGAGACTTTCAGTTGCCTCCAGCTTTTCTGCCCTTTTTCATGCCCTGAAAGGATTAGTCTCACCAACCTCAAAGCAAGAGAAGGAAAAAAGGAAAAAACAGTGCTGGTCTTGAACACATAGCATGACATTTTTGGCAATAAGACAGGGTTAAATCTCACTTCTTCTTGGGATTTCCCCATGAGGTGCCTTCCTCATAACTGTGAAAAAAGGAAAGTCTTTCTGCACAAAGGCAAGGTAAAGATGGCCTATGGATAAGCTCCAGTGACCACAGGGGAAATGCTGCAAGCAGGCAGTGTCAGGCAGGGGAAATGCTGCCAGCAAGCATGGGAATGCAGGGTAAATTCCGCATGCAATACTTCTCCTTCCCATGGACCAGGTCAGAGGCAAAATACAGCCTCAACCCAGCCCTGTGCCCTCATTTTAGGAATAGAGGTACTTTCCCTTCTCTTAGACAGTAAGCTCCCTCCCAAGCAAATGCATCCTTCCTGGCCCTTCTCTCCACCAGCCTAATACATCTTCAAATACATTTGCAGCCATGCCTTCAGCCATGCTTGTTGTTGTTGGGAACAGGGATGAGAAATTGCACACGGGGTTAACGAGTGTTATTACTTAGGAAGTGTTCCTTACTTAGGAAATGGAGAAGCAGGAAAAGGTCGTACTGCTCACCCTCTCTGTTACCAGTTCAGCAAGAGCTGTCTTCCCCCGTCAACCCTTTTCCCAGCCCTCCTCACAGCCACCCTGGAGGTCAGGCCTGTTAGTGCCTCTTTGTACCAATGTTTGTTTGATTCCTGTAAAACAATGATTAGCAAGACACTTCAGACTTCGCAGGTACTGCAGAAAGTTGCACCTTCTTCACACGCTTCCTATGCTGCCTTTTATATATCAGACTGAAATGTAATTATCTTCACGGTGCAGGGTGTAAATCAGGGTGTGTGTCAAGACAATTTCCTTCAGGGTTTTATTTTATTGCGTAATAATATTTGACACAGGGCTTAAAGGTGCTGTTACCTGCCTAATTGCATGAAACAATTTCATGCGCAAACAGCTGGTAAGTGTGAAAACTGCCATAAACCAGCTCCGGGGAATTCTCTGCTTCCCTTCTCTAGAAATCCTTCTTGGGAAATACCCCCTGGCTCTGAACTTACCTGTCAGAGAAACCAGGCTGGGAGAAACTGCTTTGCCCCCCCTTGCCACGCTCACACACGGAGAAACCAGCCTGTTTTCACACGGTGGGTGCCCATGTGCTCCATGCCTCCCGCACTTCTCCCCCGATGTGCAGGGGGAAGCACAGAATTGGGGTCTCCATCTGTGTTAAGGCCCTCAGGCCAGAAGGGATGAAGTTGATTTGGAAGGGGGGCTGACTGGCTGTATTATCTAACA
This sequence comes from Egretta garzetta, assembly GCF_000687185.1. Classification (NCBI taxonomy): domain Eukaryota; kingdom Metazoa; phylum Chordata; class Aves; order Pelecaniformes; family Ardeidae; genus Egretta; species Egretta garzetta. The sequence continues at coordinate 1,377,660 of NW_009259602.1, read as the reverse complement.
AAGGGAACCATCTGTAACTGGGGATGCTTCTCCAGCCTAATCTCTCACAGTCAAATAATCTGGGAGGGGGTGCTGAGGGCGAATACACCAAATTATCCCTCTGAGGTGGCTCTCAAGTCAGCTGTCTTCAAAGCATCCCACGAACCATGGTCTCCCCTTAGAGAAGGCGGCAAGCTGTTTTGAGCAGGAGTCTGCAGCCGTCCCGTTGCTGGCTCCCTGGAGTCACACCAACCACCCGCCAGCCACCCGAGCAGGACTGATGGCAGCAAGGATTTCAGGGCATGCTTTGGATGGCATTACATCGATACCCAACACTTTTGGCTGTCACCCTGCTCAGGTACAGGTTTTGCATTTGGTGTTTCAAGTCCTTGCACTTATACACACACAGAGTGCCCTTTCTCCTGCAGAGGCACTGCGCAGCCTCGCAAGGGGCTACAAAGCTCCTGAGGCTGCAGGGGCACATGCAGGCAGTCCATGGGGGTGCACGCAAAACCTCTGGGTGGTGGGAGTCCAGCTGGGCTGAGCTGCTCCAGCCGCATCCAAAGTCCTGCGGAGCTGAGGTTCTCAGTCCTTATTTTCAAACCTGCTCGGGTGCATGCTTCCCTGAATGGTGAAATACTTCTTCACTTAGGGCTGTTCAGGAACACGGAGATGAACCAAATCCAGATGTGAAACCAATATGCATAAATTAATCTGTTCTTGTGCAGGAGTGAAGTGGGTGAAGATACACAAAGCTGAGCTCCTTCTCGCCTTTTGCACAAAGTGCACTTTGGAAGCAGGGGGAGCACAGCTTTGTGTCTCTGCCGCAGCAAAGCCATGTGTACTGGGAGAAAAGCAAATGGAGTGCAGAGCAGAAAGGAAGATTTGAGCAGCCCTCCTCTGCTTCTCCTTAGCACAAATGGAGGCCTCAGAATCTGCCTTAGGGAGAGGGCAAAGGAGCGAGAGGCAGAGATGGCAATCTTGGAACAATAGTGGTTATTTATAAGGCTTTTTTTGTGCATTCTAGATCATAGCCAAGAGGCATCTGCCTGAGGTCTGAATTAGTCAGAATGGCGTTGGGAGGGGAGGTGGGCAGCTGCTTGAAATCACCAGTCTCCAAGTCACTATTTTTTTGTCCACAGGGTAGCTAGCATTGTCAATGATGGTTTAACCTACTTAGGATAATAATCCCTGTAATAAAGGCATTTTTTAAAATCTCATAGCCCAAATGATTGCGTGGAGGGCGCTCTG
>NW_009259602.1:1347241-1376415 GCF_000687185.1 Egretta garzetta | reverse complement strand
GCCATTTCTTTAATACGCTCCCAGACCACTGCCCCCCACAAGGCAAGAGGACTGCTTTCCAGAAAGGGAGTTGGCAGGGACTGTCCCTTCCCCCCCCAACAGCTCTCCTCCCTGTGGATTAAGGCATTTCACATCTGGAGCGATATTAGATCATCTAGGTTTCTGATGCATTCTGAAAAATCAAATCCTGCCCACCATCTGGCCCAAACCCCTCTCCAGCTGGTAGGTTCCCTTTTGCACACCCAGCAGTCTCTGTGCCAAGATGCCTGCCCCAGTGTCGGACTGTAGCTGCGCAGAACGACGTGTCTGAGGCGGGAGCCGGTGCTTTGGGTGACAAGGCAGGCCGATGCGGTGGGAAAGGTGTCGCGAAGGGCCACGGGAGCCCTGGGGCCGGCTGCTCTGCAGGCTCATCAGCCTGACCCCAAGGCAAGTCCCTGCAGTGGGCAGAGGTTGCTGAGCAAGCAGAAACCATTCTGACACTGGGACCAGGAGCAGTAAAGTTGCGTCAGCGCAGCAGCAGTGCTAACTCAGTCCTCTGGGACAGCTACACTGCTCTGCAACCAAGCTGTATGAGCACATGGGTGGCTGAGGACCTTGAGCAGGTTTGTGCCAGTGCCATCCTGCGTAGACAGAGCAAAGGCTGCAAGTCTCCCAGCTCTCTGAATTGCACAGAGATCCTTTAGAGGCCATGGGTAAAGCTGGCCTTGCTATTTATCTGTGTTTTATTTCTGCTCCTCAAGACAAAGCCCTTCTCTTTCCCCTCTCCCTCTGCTTTCAGGACTTTCAAGACTTTTCCTTCTGCAGAACATGAATGTCCAGCAGCCTGTAGCTCACTGTCACGCTTCCTAACTCCACTTAATGAGGCACAGACCTCACTGTTTCTCTGACTCCAGCTTTGATAGGGTCTTGGCTAAATCCTTCCCTGCTCACCCACTTGAGAATATGTGGTTGCTGAACTCAGCTCGGTGCAGCGGCTGGCACGTTGGCTGGCCAGGCGAGGAGGCTCAGAACGAGTGGGCTGGAGCCTGCTTTCCCAGAGCTTTTCCCCAGGCTCTGGGTAACATGGGGAGACAAGAGCTTTCTGTGTATTTACCAGATATCTGCCTACTGAGTCACTGAGAACAGCATGACATGAGTTGTACTGGATGCGCACTGAACAGCGGGAGAGAAAGACAGGGCTGGCAGTGGATGGCAAAGATAGACAAGATAGTGCATGGCTGCAGGTGGGTAGTCAGGGGAAGGACTGCAGTCTGTATTGCTTCCTCCATCTGCATGCTTACATGAGCTCCCTGTGCCTCAGCACGCCATTAATGGGGGTACTGACAGTGCTCCCTGTGTCTCACATACAGACTTCTCCCCGGGGTTGCCTCAGTTGGCAGGGAGACCCTAAAGCCCTAAGGTGGAGTTGCCGTTTCCTATAAGTGATATTGTTGCTGAATGGATTTACCCCCTTACGTCTGGGTACGTGGTCCTGGGGAGTTGGGAAGGACAGGGCTTGCACAAGAGCCAAGAGGCTATGGCGAAAATCTCCATCCCTGTGTGCTGGGTGAAACTTTTACATACAAAGCCATCATGAAGGCAACAGGCTGTAGGCTGGGACACCAGACAGATGAGGTCCTCTCAGCCAAGAGACAACAATGGCAGCCCAGGGGCTCTGCCTGGTCTCCTCCCCAGACAGATCATTTCCATACTGAGTAGTGTTATTCATGAGAGTGCCTGGGGGCCCCAGTGGTGCTCAGAGACTTTTATAGAGCTGCAAATCCCAGCTGCTCCAACCAGGGACTAAACAGCTGTGAGCGAGAGAGATTTACCAGTGCTGGGGCTGCGGAGCAGCAGTGTGCAGAGCTTCCATGGGATTAATGGAGAGGAAGGGGACTGCATCTGCAGGGATGAGTCCTGGGAGGGAATGAGAGCTTGCCTTCACCATCCTGTGGCTTGTCATGATTATTTGTTCTTCTACCATGGAGAGAGGCAGGAAGGAGGGCTGAGGTGCAAGCTGGAAAATACTCGGAGGTATAAGCAATAATTTAGAGCTCATGCCCTCAGCTCAGTACTCTGCCTGGCAGCCTGCTTGGTCACAGAGTTCAGCTAGATGTAGCCGACTGCTGCCTTCTCGCAGGCTTCCAGAGGAATGACTGGGTCCTTGCCACAGACCCTGCCCTGACTGCGGAGAAGGGCAGTCTAGCTGGTAGCACGGGACCTGGCAGACAGGGTCCTGATGTGTGGTACCCATGTGGGATGGAGGATGACCTGCTGGTTCGGCCAGGAGAGGCGGAGCCTCCACCTCCACCGCTGGTGAGGCATGCTGAAGCACAAAGCAGTTGCTTTCTTACTCTGGAGGGCCACTGAGGAAGACGTCTGTTTTCAGGCTAGGGAAATGGTAGCCCTGGGCCAGCCCAGCTAATTGTGTCAGGCGAGAGAAGAGAGGGCAGCGTGCAGTATGTGTGTGATAAGCTGTTGCTTTGTGAATGCTATGGAGCCTGCTCAGGCTAATGCAGGGGGGTTTATTCTAAACCGTCCATGAAACGTAGCTTGAAAATTGCACTTGCTATTGCTACCTCAGCTGCTACAATCAAAGCTGAAGAAATATGCAGCTTAGAGAGCTGTGAGAAGCAGCTAAAATACGGCTGGTCAAAAGGGAAAATGAGGGAGAGCAGAGCTGGGCAGCACAGCGACTGCTTCGGCAGCAGGGCAGGGCAGTGTGCCCCTGCCACCAGGGAGGGGACGGGGAGGTGTAAAGTGGCTCCCCAGGTCTGGGAAGCTGGAGGGGGCTAATCCCCTCCCTGCTCCATTGTCTCAGCATTAAAGGGAAGGAGAGTTATAATCAAGTCCAAAATAAAAGGCGAGAGAAAATATGTCTTTACTTGCATGGTGAGAGAACAATTTTTGGGATCCTGTTAATCCTGTGTAGATCACATTAACACCAATAAAATACTTAGTTCTCTCTGTAAAAATGTCAACATTTATTAACTGCTGTAGTACAAGCAGCTGGATCTCATCATTGTCTTTTTGCTTGGGATTTTGGAGGGGAGAGGAGCGGTGTTTGCTTTTAACATTTTGCAGAGACACAATTGTATCTGAGATATGGTGACCCTAGAAATGTCTAGACCAGTGAAGGGATCTTCCACATGCTGTTGTCACCTGAATTTCTTGCAGCCAGGAGGCTTTACATCCAGACTGTGCTCTCAGCTTTCCCACGTGTCTCTCCTCACTCCCTTTCTTTCCTTCCCAGTCAGTATAGCTCAGTATAGCTGCCATGTGCACTGCTGAGCTGCAGCTGCCCTCCTTGGAGCTGGTGGGCAGAGTCTGTCTCCTCTTTTGGTCAGTCTAGGGACCAAGGAGTTCATACCTTTGCCTCCTGAATGCACCATTCCAAATCCAGTGTCTGTGGGAAGGGCCAGGGAAGATGAACAGCCTTAGAGACAAACTCTCTGGCCCTGCGTCTGCAGGGGGAGTTGTCAGGTTCAGATCTGAAGGCAGCTGCTGGAAGACGGTTGCACGATGAATTACTCCCAGCTCTGCCCTCAGTCTGGAGAGAGAGATAACAGACTGGTTTTATGTCACAGACCACATGGCGTGCCTTTCCATCCTTTGCATCCCTAGATTCCTTCTATTTATACAACCTCATTGGCTGCCGGGCAGATCTGAGGTATTAAAAAGAGAGTATCCTAAAGAAATCCAGCAAAGTGTTTGCTATCTCAGATTCACAGCAGAACAAGATACGAAGCTGAGGGAGCATCTATCACCGCACGCAGGACCCAAAGCATCCCCCCGAAGAGCAGTGCACTGCTGAGCATCTGACAAGCAGCAGCCGTGGCCATGGTCACCCTCTACTGAGACTTATCTAAGGTGAAGCAAAACATCTGCGGCAAAGCAAGAATGTTGGATGTCTTTCACTCACTTTCCACATGCCAGGCTACAGCTTTGTCTTCATAGGATGGCCCAGCTAACAGCATACAGCTACAGGGACTTTTGAAAAATCCAGCTGAAGCTGTGGTGGTCATATACCCCAGCATCAGTGGGGTACAGGTATGATGGATGTTGTTGATCTTCCTGTGCAACACCAAATTGCCTTTTTAGATGGGAGTTATCAATTTTGCTGCCATAGCAACCCCAAAAGTCACCTAGAGGACAGCCTGTCTGGGAGAGCAGAAATGGTTGGTGTATAAGAGTGGGGGATTCAGGGTTTCTGGGACTCTGGGCCCAGGCTGGAAGGTGTGAGACCCCAGGGACCATAGCAGGGGCAGGCTGAGTTTCCCCAGGCAATGGGGACTACCTGTGCCACTGACCCCAAGGCGCATTGCTCATCAGAACAGGGTATCAGCCTGTGTAGAGTTTAATAACACTGAGGCCCACTATCCCTTCGTCAAACTTGGTTGAAGCCTGTCACAGGGCTCAAGCGTTGTAGGAGGGGACAGAAAAGCAATTGCCTTTTCTCACATATGCTGTATGTGGCGTGATCTCATAAGATCCCTTTCCTTCAAAAACCTGGCTAAAACTGGTATGCTTCAATCAATTCTTTTCTGTAAATGTTTTCAAATCCAGAAGTTTAGCAAAACTGCCCTTTTCAATGCAAAGGGCTTCAATTTAGCTAAATTGTTATTTTCCAAGCAAAGATTTCACTGAAAATTTCCCAGACAGATGTATTCAGCAGCTCAGAGAAACCAGGGCTTTCTTTCTTCATGCTAACATTCATATGCAATACAGTACATTTTAAGCATGTTTCTGTCTGTCCCTAGGCTGATGTTGGCTTCTCATTCCTACTGACTGTTTTAAGTGTATTAATTTTATTGCAAGACGTTGTCAAACCTGCATCTGTGTTTGCATCTAGGATTCTAGCTCGGAAAAGCACATTTTATTTTCAATCCAATCCGCTGAACACTGATTGCAAGCAACGATTTCTTCTGCTATCCCATCATCTCCGCAATGCCCTCCTTTTTGTTTGGAGTTTATGGTCACTGACTCTGGATTGTGTCATTATTTGTCTTTGTTCCATGGTTTAACCTTTGTTAGAGACTCAGCCATTGTGCAATTTCTGTTCAGTGACCTATAATACCCTAATTTAGTTGGCATTTTGATCTTGGATTCCGGGCGAACAATCCATCATACGCAATGCTTCTTTCCCTTTCTGTTTTCATCACTTCCCCACTCTTTCATTCCCTCCTGCCTTTAAAAAGGTCTCCTGTGTGTTTCCTTTCCCTCTTCACACTCCACTCTCCCTCTTCTTGGGTTGTCTTTCACCCATTCTTTCTCCCTCTCTTTCTTTCTTCCAAATCAGCCTCTCCTTTCACCGCTGCTTCTCTCTCAATCCCTGCACCATGTTATGTCACCAAGAGGTACTGCAATGAAAGAAGGCATCTGTTCATCCTCTCAGGATGAATCTGATAAGGAAACTGCTCTTCTGCTGAGGCTGGAAATTTTGCCAGAGCAAGAAGAGATGTAGATGAGATATTGGCCATAAAACAAGTTCTGGGGAGTAAAGCCCATTCATCTCCTGAGGCCCAGCAGCAAGTGCATGCATGTGGTCTTCACCATCACAAGAGGGAGTTGCTACTGCTCGTTTGCATTTCGTTACTGGAGACTGAGACAAAGGAGCTGGACAAAGCAGCATTCTGGCCAGCTCCTAGCACTGGAGCCCTTCTCTGGATTGCTGCTTGATAGCAGTGAAGGGAGCAACCCGCATAGTGCATCACATCTTTCCAACCACATTTCAGGATCCTCTCCCAGCAGAGTCTGGAGGGAGAAAACTCAGCCTTGCTGTGCTCAGCTAGTGCTCCGCCACAGGACAAAGAGCTGGAGCTTTTCATTTCCTCGCCTGCCTTTCCCAGGATCTCCACTGGCTGAGATCAACTGTGATGTTCGACAGCCATGACAATATCAGGGCAGTGTTGTTTTGGAGTCTGAATGCTCAGAGCAGAATTTCTCCCAGTTTGCCTCCCCCTGTCCCCATTGGCTTTGATTCACTCTCTGATGTATTTCTCTGTCAGGAGACCCCAGCTGGGAGCTGCTCGCAAGGGAATGTGCTCACATTTCCTCTGGCCATGGGGACATGAATATTGCAAGGCCTGGGAGACGGCAGCCAAACCAGGAGGGCTGTCTGTGCTAATTTCCCTCTGTAACACAATGCCTAACAGCATCGGGCTCCTTGTCTCAGGTGCGGACAAGTCACAAGATGCTGGTCTTGTTCAGGCAGCATGGAAAACACCTTGGCCATGGCACAGCATCGGGCCAAGACGGGAGGTGGACGGAAACACAGTGCCTTGCTTCTTCAGTCTGGCAAGAGCAAGAGGAACCAGTGTTGTTCATCTTCCGCTACACGGCCTGAGATCTGCTGTGCAATTGCTTGAGATAATTAGTTTATAGAGGAGGTAAAACAGGTAAATAATTTAGAAATGGGTGGAGTCCTCTAATTATGATAGCTGTCTGCTTGTCTTCATCTGGTTAGGGCCATGTTCACCAATCCTAACGGGACAGCAGCCCTGTACATGCCCATGCAGGGTTTGCCACACGCAGGTGGTTGGCAGCCCTGTGCCTGTGCAGCCTTCCTGTTCCTCCCCTACTTGCATCCAGGCAGTTAAAGTAACGAGCCTACGGAGTCACACTTAGCCGTGGTGCAAGCCCAGGAATGCTCCAGTTCTGCAGGAGCCACATTTTGTCCAGTGTGCGCACACCCAGGGAGAAGGGCCCAGGCAGAAAAAGGCCCGGGGGCTCTTTTGGCAGGTCCTGAATCTCTCCTTTTCTATCACCATGGTGGCATTGTAATGAGAACATGAAAGAGGAAGATAACACTGAATGGAGGAAAATAAGGCCTGCTTTTCTCTCCCTCTCCTCTTTAGAAGGAAAGGCAAACGGTGGCACGCGGTCCTATCAGATCTGTCAGAACGACAACTGGCAATGGGAGGGAAGGGGGAAATACTATTGTATGCACCGCTCTGCTTGGCGGTCTCCTGTCGCTGGCTCATGGAAGGAGGGAGAAAACAGAGGGAAAACAAGATGCGGGTGTTCAACGGGGAGCCAGAGACATTTGTTATCAAAATGGAAATGCGCCTCTTTGTTGATGACGGTGTATCTGCTTCCCATTGTCTCTCGTGCCAGCCCAGTGAAAGGCTCCTTTGATGGCTCCGGTGTGTTTGTGCACCAGCTATGAATTTGCTTTAGAAGACAAAGGGAGTGCATGCTTATTGGTAATGAAAAGGAGGTGAGGGCTACGTTTCTCTAACCCCAGCTCACCAGACGAGTGCAATTTCCCTGGGAGCAGCTGTCAAAGGCTTGGAGAGAAAATTGGAAGGCTGAGACTGGATGGGGGGGCCAGTGAGGAACAGGGAGAGTTGCTGCTCTTTTGCAGGGCTAATGTAGCCATCTGCCCTGATTTAACAGGCCTGCTCCAGTCCAAGTCTTCTGAACCCTCTGGGCCACTTGTCTCCTCCTCCACAGTACCCCAGCTTCCCCCAGCAGCGAGGACAGGGCGGGCGGGCAGCACACCGCTGCCTGCCACAGAGTTCCGTGTTAGGTCACTGTCCAGGGACCGTCCCTGGCTGGGGAATGGGGAGGAGGAATCCATAGCTGGAAGAGCCAGAGGGCTGTACATCCTTTCTGCTGTACATCCCTTCTGCTGTAGATCCCTTTCTACTCGTCCCACTGATCACCAGTGATCTCAGCTAGGGAGTGCCACAGGGATAGAGATGCATGTAAAGCAGCATCAAAAGCGTAGGGGTAACGCCCTCAGGAAACACGCCAGGCAGTGTAACACCACCCAGCAAAGCCATCGAAGTTTCAGCACCCAAAGCACAGAACCCTCCTAGCCGAGCTCAGACAGCCGTTCCATCAGGCAGCAGCGCTGCCCTGTTACCCAGCCGCTGCATGGTCTGCTCCCTGGAATTGCCACACGCCCGTCCTCACAAACACAGCTGACTGTGCCAAAACATGGTTTGCACCTGGACTGCTCCCTATCTACCTGCTTCTCACACTCAGTTTCTTGCACACATCTCCAAGCCCACCTGTGTCACACGATGCTCGCACCGTCCCTACTCCCTCCGCTGCCCATCCTGCCTTTCCACCTTTATCCTGCTCCGCTCGCACACACGGCCTGGGACCAGGTGTGTCTGTGTGCGTGCAAATGCTGTATCATCACACACACGCACACTTGCTCATTAACTAATAGCAGCCTTAACAGGAATGGGTTTCTTTCTTCACCTCTCCCTCCTCAGATGGGAAGTTTAATCGCCCAGTCATGCTCAGCCGGGCTCGCTCCTTTATCTGCACCATAAAGAACTGGTTTATGGCAGACAGACACCGCAGCCCAGCTGACAATTTCACACGGGGCCTTATCAGCACTCACACAGGCTGTAAGGCCGTCGGAAATTAGACGCGGGATTCGCATGTCTAACAAGCGGGGTTAAATGCTTTTTCCCCCGCCTGCTTTTCCCCTCAACTGCTCCTTCTTCTCCCCTCCCTCCTTCTTCTCACTGGTTACAACACTGGCAATGGCTTTAAGAGGGCAGTCTTGCCTGGCTCCTGGTAAAAGATATTAATTTATTGCAGTCTCTTCTTTATTTGATTATCAGTTTATTAAAACTGCCCGAGGTGATAGCATTTCTTCTAGAACAAATCCTCAGCTCTCTCCTTTAATCTGTTACCAACTCTATTGGCAAGGCAAAGGCAAGGGGCTGGGGCTTGTTTGGGGGGTCATGCCCCCTTCCAGCAGGGGGAGAGGCAGGAGGAGACGGGACCACTGGGTTTCAGTGGTGTAGCCAAGCCACAGTTCCATGAGCTCCAACACAGGAGCTCTCTGCCAGAAGGGGTTTCTCTGAAAGCAGATCTAGCTGTCAGATTCTCTTCTGTCTTGGATGTACTCGATATCCATTTGTTGAGCTCACCCACACCCTGAAGAGGTCTTCTGTGGTATGTGCCAAGACCCCAGGGATGGACTCTGTTGCAGCTCAGCCCTGCCTAGCAGGGACCCCCTTCTGTCTGTACAACAGAGGGCCATTGCACCCCCATTGCACTGTCCTTTTCTCTAGCTCTTTCAGTCCAATCTTGAGGCACCCCTAGCACCACTGCTGTGCTCCAACAGGCCTCTGCTGTCCTGCGAGTCCCCTAGAATGGGAGTCCTCCTCAACCCTGCTCCCTCCTTCCCTGTGGCAGCATTCCTTCAGTCCTCAAAGTCAAGTGCCCAACACCCAGTTACATTCCCTAATCCAGAAGTTTGCTGAGAGTCACCACAGGTATCCTATTGCTGTCCAACTGCAGGAAAAGATGTGGCTGATTTTTCTCAGGCCGAACACACAGCAACGAAGGCCATTTGTATTCAGAGAGCCAACCCTCCTGTGTTTGCACTCAGGGATGGAGTTATTGCAGCAAACTGTAACTTCTGCTGGAAGCACTGCCTGATGCAGCCCCAGCCCTACTGAAGCTGCAGGCCAGCCTTGCCTTTTCCCCATACCCTGCCAACCCCTGCAAAGCACCAGCCCCCTTCACCCCTCTCAGCAGCCGCAAACGCTTATTCCCCTTCTCCTGATCTGCCCTCCAGCTCAGCCACAAATATACAGGAATATTTTTACAGTGACAGTAGCTTGTTATACACTGCGGTGCCTGCCACATAAAAGTCAGCAGCAACATAGAGGAGCGATTAATGATAATGGTTGACATTTTATACAGTACCTTCCAGTCTAAGTGTTGCAGGGCACTTACCAGGTTGCATCAATATATAGCCCCTTGTTTCCCCCAGAGCCAGAAAAACAGCCCCCTGGGGAGTGCAACATGAAAGCTGGGTTGATGGCATGTTTGTCCAGGAGCCTGGATGGGAAGGCAGAGGGGGAGGTTGACTCCCTTCCTACTGAACTGGAACAGGGCACCCAAATCTTTCAAACAGCTTTAAAAATCCTCACTTGCATGTCTAATGACCCAATTTCAGTATTGTTCTTAGGCACTGCTAATGTAATTCCTGGAGGCTCTGGGGCAAGGCTTGGTGCAAAGTTACATTTGGCTGAGGGGAGGAGTAGCCCCTTACACTATAGCTGGACCTGCAACTTGGACTCCAAGGGGACAGGACAGAAGAGAGGTGGAAGCCTTCCATGAACTCCCTCCTCTTCTCCCCTTGCTGCTTGCAGGCCTTTTGAAAAGAAGGCGCCTTCAGTACTGATGGGTGTTGCAGGACAAGGAGTTTGTGGCTTGAATTAAGGCAGGTTTCATCCGTCCTGGGGAATCCGCATATTGCCAAGGCTAATGTCTCCCACACTCAGTGATGTTTCTGAAACATCTTCATCACAACCAAGGACTGTCTCAGCTGACCCGTAATTTAATTTTCTTCCTTTCTGTCTTAGACATCTACAGCTGGGAGGGACCTCAGGAGAACATTGCATCCCTCCCTCTTTCACTGAAACAGAGTCATATATATCCAAAATGTCCTCGCCAGATGCTGGCTCAGCCCACCTTTATAAGCCTCTGAGGGAGGAGATTCAATGACTCTCCTGGATAGCCTGTTCCCATGCCTTGCTCCCCTCCTAATTAGAAAGCTTTTCCTTATACCTCACCTGAATTGTCTTGTTGCATTTTTTCCTCTCCCATTCATTCCAAATAAATAAGTAATGAACCAAGCAGTTTTCCTGCCCCCCTTGCTCAATATGAACTTTTGACATGAGTCGTAAGGAATGAGCTCCACCCAAAACTTAATTTTTTTGTTCCCAAGCAGGAGGCACTTGAGATTAAGGCCTGAGACCTAGAGAAAATTGATTTGCACAAGTAAGAGGCATTTATGCAATATGTTGATTATAAACCAGCACTCCAGGATTCGTACTCCTGCAATGAATGTGGTGCCTCAGGGCATTAAGCTCCTGACTCACATGTCAGTGTTACAGGCAGAGATGGCTGAATAATTCATCAATAATCCTACAAATTTGGCTTCCATTCCTGTCGGTGAGCTCTCTGCATGAAGATGTTTCTCCCAGAATCTGTTCATTAGGTGAGGTTACTCATAAAAATGGCAGAGGGACTCTGGGTGTGAAACCCTGGTCCTAGTGGAAGTTTTGAATTTGCTTTGCTTTGCGGCAGGAATTAGTTGCAAAAATTCAGGACTCGAAACGAGAGTTGTTTTGGATTGGCTATGCTGCTCACATGGTGTTGTGTCTGTCTCCTGAGTAGCTGAACTCAACCCCTGGAATGAGTTTCCAGGGTGAATAAGAATATCACATTTGATTTCCATTAATGTGCTATAACGTTGCTTAAAATTCACTTCTCTCAGTCAGACTGATCTATCTATCTGTCTATCTGTATAATTTTATTTCTAGAGCACCATCACTGCACCATCTAATTATTAATTCATCCACTAGAATGTTTGCTGCAAGCTCACATCAAAGGCATGTAGGTACAACCAGAGTAAATCAGCTGAAAAGTGCAAACAGATATTGTCTGAAATTTGCTGGCCAAGAGATTTCCCTATATCTAATCCCAGTTTTCCAGGCACTTTTAAAGTGCTAGGCAACATTTGCAAGTCCAGAAAGGGGCAGGGGGGCAGGGAAGGTGAAAATAAATGACAGTTTAAATTTGCTAAGGGGTGACAAAGTTCCACTAGAAATGGCAAAATCTGATGTAAGAGAGAAGAGTACGATTATTATTTGTGTTGCAGGAGAGTCTGGAAGCCCCCAGCCAGGTGTCAGGACACGGTGCCTACAAGTAGCCAGTGAAAAGACCAGAATGGCTCAACAGCAACTTTCCAGTAGGCAGGAGGCGGTGATAATACCTTGAGACCTTGAGGCACAAAGAAAGGGATAGATCGCGTCTTGAGAAACATAAAAGAAACCAGTACAGAGAAGGGATTACTGGGATTGTTTAGGGAATGACAAACCTCACAGAGAAGGGGCTGGCATTTTTGTCTAACAAAAGCGGAGGCTGAAAGGGCATCTGATGTCTGTGTCTAAAAACAGCAGAGGGAAAAGGAGGAGGGAACTGCAGTCCTCCAGCTAAACAGTAACAAAGGAGGGCAAACAGAGGAAAATATTTGTGGCTACAGTTAGGCCAGAAAGAAGGAGGTTCTTTGCCATCAGGGCAACCAGACCCACTGGTATTCGTGAGGACAAACAATAACCAAACTGAAGACGCTCTCCACGCTGGAGAAGGTCATGGCCCATGAAGAGGACCAAACTGGTCGCGCCTGCCATAGGCCAGTGCCCCCAGGGCTGCCTGCATCCCTGGCCACTCATTTCCCAGATGTGCCAGCGCACTCCTCATCTGCATCAGGCTGACGCTGGCCGGGCAAGCTCTGGCTGCCCCACACAAGCCGCTTCGCCTGCCGAGCTGCAGGATCCCTAGCAGAGGGACAGTAGCAGCCAGCCAGCATCCAGTACTGATCTCCTCTACCCCACCAGCACCTAACCACAGCCTGCGCTGTGCTTCAGCGTGCGGACTTTCATACAAGTGGAAGAAATGAGCACAGATTTCACCGTTGATTTTCCCATGGACCTGAAACCTTCCCCAGCTTGAAGGGAGGGAAAAGCAAAGCACGTTGCTGTCGGCAAATGTTGCATGAATGAGTCACCCTCCCTTCACCCTGGTTGCCCACCATCCCCACCAGGTGACAGTTCACGTGGGAGGATAAATATAAATAAAGAGAAGGAAGCTGAAGCATTTTGATGACTCATGTAATATTCATTTTGAATTAATTTGTACATGATTCTATAAAAAAAGATACATTCTATAAGATTATTTTTGCGAGCTCTAATTTGCTGCTGGCAAGGAGCAGCGTTTGGGTCTTTTATGGGTATTAGTTCCATAGTGTATAGCAGGAGGCAGACGAAGTTTAATTATGATTCACTGAGCCACACTGTGGGTATGTTTTAAAGCCACTTAATTAGTGTAGAAATATACAGCTGTAATTATCCTGAAATATGGCCTAATTAACCTATGGAAAACCCATACACACGGCTCAGGAAACTTGGAAGCATTAATAGTCTATTAATATACTGGAGCTGACAGCCCATCATGCTCACATTTGGGAACAGGAAGGCAGAGCCTCCTTAAGCATGATCTCCCATTGAGAATAGCTACCTGTGGAAGGTAAGTCTGACCTTTCCCTGTGCTGGGAAGCACCGTGGCAGGTCTGGTGCACCTCCCACCCCAGTCTGTGTGTGTGAGCTCGAGTGAGGTTGCTGTGGTCCAGCTCTTCTAGGGATCATCCCAGCCCCTTTCCTCTCTTTTGTCCTCTTAAATCCTGGCATGCATCTCCCTACATCTCCTGTCCTACACCCTTCCCGCTCACTGCAGCCCTCCCTAGACATTCGTGGAGGCTCAGGAAACACACAGGGTGTCCTCAGCCACTTCAGCCGTGCTCTGTCATTTCCCCCCCTCTGGAACTAGAAACGATTAAATGCTGCAAAGGACCGTTCTCTCGTGGATGAATTCCCAGCCCTGGAGCATAAAGTAGGTGATCAGGGAGATAGCTAAACTGTGGCTAAAGCAAAAAGGTGATGGCAAAAGGTCTCGTGTTTATTCCTGGGTGTTAAAGCTGATAAAAACAGGAAGAACCAATTATGACTTCAAAGACACCTTGATGTCGTAGGGTTTCCCAAACCATCTTGCAGACCCACAAAATCAGGCTTGCATTTTGCCCTTGGAACATTGCACATAGGAGCCTTTACAAAGCAGGAGAGCAAATTAATGCCCTGTCCCTCAGCCCCATCACTTTATAGATGAGGTAACGGAGGCACACGTCTGGAAATCAAATTCCCTGACTATGCTTTCCTTTTGCCCTGCTCTAACAATCAGATCATGCTGCCTCTTAGCTGGGAAAACATCCTGATTTTAATAGAGCTTCATCTTTCGGGAAGGGGCATTTTCTTCCACTTGAGCTAAAGAAGCAGCAGAAAGACAATCTCAGAGTTGGTAGGGAGGGGTGATGGGGGCTGAAAGGAGTGAGGTGGAGAGAGAAGACAGGGAGGAAGCAGCTGGTGTGAGGTTCTTCTTTAGGCAGAGCACATAACCAAATATTCAAGCGGCGTCTTCATCCTTTGGTGATCAAAGCAACAGAAATTGAATCCGGCTGTAATCATCCACAGGGTAGTTTGCTTAAAATTCCCCTAATTATGGAAGTGAAGAAAATTACTGCTCCGTGATGCGCTGAATAGGAAATTGAAGGCTCCCACAACCCAACTACTGCCACTGCAGCTTAAAGGGAAAAGACAAGGCAGGTTCAGAGAAAAGGAAATGCAAAGAAATAAATGGGAAAGCAGCAGGATGTGTGAGCAGGGGGCCAGGGAGAGGAAGACCAAGAAAGGCAGGTAGTTGTCTCTCTCCCACTGCCTGGGAGGCCACCAATTTTGGAGAGCTGTGAGCTAAAGAGAGCACTGAGAGCAATGTAGGCCTTGCTAAGCTGGCTCTTCCACTTTGCCAGCAATTCTACTGCGACACACTTGACACTGTACCACAAACAATATTTTATCCAGAGCTTCTGGCTGAAACTCAGAGGACTCTTCTGAGTACCATTCTGTCTGACATGCAAGGGCGGGGGATCTCTATATAGAAATTATCTGAATTATTGCATCCCAAAGTGTTCTTCCAGCAGCAGTTTCTCATGCTAGATGACAGCAGGTACCATAGAGGGCTCAGCCACCCAGCTGAGTCACTTAGGGACAAGGGGCTGGAAGAAGGTATTTTGTGTTAGGAAGAGATTTTCTCTTTAAAGAAGACCTATCTCTTAGGGTGGTTGTCGTGCCTGCTCAGAGAAAGACCTCCTCTCATCCTCTTCATGCAAGGCTCTGTGAAGAGGGGATCCCAGCTCAGCCCTGCCCTGCAACCATGCCGAGCGGTCTGAGTAAAGCTGGCTCACACTGGGCAAATGGGTAGCTTGCTTTTTTCAGGTGCCCAAGGCTCCTGACACCAGGTGACATCTCAAGGGGACATTCTGTTTTCTGTGCTTCTTTTGTCCTGTTTAAGCAGGCAGCATCCTTCAGTGTCTCTGGGGTCCCCCCTCTGGACAAACATTTGCTGCACTGTGGTCCCTAAGAGGGACTCAGAGCACACTTATCTTGCTCAGGATGTTTCATATCGGGTGTGAGAGAGAAGCTTGCTCCATCTCTCTCAGGAGCACACACAGTCTGTGATTAAGAAGAACATTTTGCTTACTTAATATCAGTGTCATTTCAAAAGCCCTACATTCACTTAGAATGAATGGGATCAACCGTGCAGTGCAGAGCGTGTGCTTCCCGCAATCACAGGTGGCTGGTTTGGCTCCAGCTTCCTTCTCCCAGAACTATGTGCTACAGTACATCAAAAGCTGCTCACAGGCATCAAATAATCCTCCAGGGAATACCACCCCCACTAGAAATCCATGCTGGGGTGGGAAAACACCACAGAGAAGTGTAATTCATCCCACCAGCATGTTTCAACTCAAATAAATCCTCCAGTTCTTTTGAAATGAACAACAGAAAATAACCAGTGACCCAAAAATGTGTATTTTTGCAACTCTTCATCTGTTGAGGCCTTAGCAACTGTGGTGTGGCACCCATGAGCAATCTTCGGCTGAGGGCTTAGTACCCGTGATCATAGGGAGTTCAGGTGGGAAGGGACCCCAGGGGGTCTCTAGCTCAAAGCAGGGCTACCTGTGAGCTCAGAGCAGGTCACTCAGGACTTGATCCAGTTTGGTCCTGAAAAACTCCAAGGATAGAGACTGCACAGCCTGGGCAATGTCTCAGGGCAAGGATGATAATGAGGGTTTTATGGGCTGAGCAGACATCAGTGGAAGAGGAGGAAACTGAGACTTGGGGAACAACGCGGCAAAGCAACAGAGGGGCTTTTGCAGAAGAGCGTTTTGTTCTCCTTCGGTCATAAACACTGGCTCCCCTTTGCCGTCACAGTCGCTAACTCCAGCAATAACATGAGAGAGTTGTCTGCCTTCCCAAGGTACCCCAGAGCCGAGGCAGCTTGCCAGCCAGCCGTAGGTCTCAGGTCTGTCTTTGCACACATCCTGGCTTCTGTTTGAATTGAGGTGTCTGCAGTTCCTGGTAATAACATGGGACATTAGTCTGCTGATGACTTTGCATAACAAGAGTATTGCAATTAACATGATGATCCTTTCTCATGTTTGAGCACGTTGGCATGGGTCATGAAGTTCGTGTAGCAAAATGATCCAAAGGGAGTTATTTATCTAGCTGTAAAGGGGCTGTGTTCCTCCAGAAGCAAGAACTCGAGTGTAAGGTATCTGCTTGTGTCTGCATGTGTCAGCCATTGCTTGCCTCTGCTCGGGTGGCACTGAGGGGACCCCATGTGCTTAGGGGTGCCTGCTGGCTGTGGTACGACAGCAACCCTGTGCCCAGGGCGGGGGCTGGCCTCCCCAGCTTGAAACACACCCTGAAGCCTGCCAATATGCTCATGTCCTGTGTTCCCTGCCTGGAAAAGCCAGATGTCTGCCTTTTGCAGAAATGTCTGCCCTGCCAGCTGAGTTCAAGGGCTAGATCTATTTTGGTGCCTCAGGTTAGAGAGGAGAGGAGAGAAACCCAGGTGAGTTAGAAGTCCATGCGTTAGGCTCTTGGCTGTGCTCCAGCAAGGAGCCAGCCCTGTTCCTGACCAACTCCAAATGCCATGTCCTGGGCCACTGAACCACAAACACCCATACCATGCTCTCACCCACAGAGGCGTTCCCCTTCTTTCCCCATTCTCTGCAAGTGCCAGTATTGATTTCCCAAGGCAGAGCATGCTGTAAGAGCCTCTCAAGCCTATGTCTGAACAAATCAACGTTTGCTCCAGTCATTATCTGTGCAAGACCTGCATGCCCAGGCATACACAAGCAGCAGATTGCATTTGATGATCTGCCATCTTCCTGCGATGGGAATCGATGTCTCTCCACCCCCTTTGCCTTCACCTCTCCTGCTGCCACTGTAATCACTAGCAAGTAACAAATGAGAGGGATTTATGATTACTGTGTGGTTAACCAGCTTATGGTAATTAATGGAGATGCACCTTAAAGTTTGCTGGCAAGTCCCCAGGGATCCCACTGTGTTGGAGGGGAAGTGAAGGCTTGTAAGAGAGAGAGAGGCTCTCTCACTTGGACAGCTTCATGAGAGATGCATCTCTCCCTGGATAAATTAATTTTCTCTGATGAAGTAATAGGCTGATGAAGTGATGAAGTGATCAGGAGGGTTCTTTCATTAGAGATGTGCAGCAGGGAGCTTGTGTGGATGAAAGCGGACTTCCACTCTCCCTCACTCCCTGTACAAGTGCTACAGGCTCCAGTCCCTGATCGGTCTCCAGATCTTGACATGGCAGCCCTGTTGTGGGGCACACTCCAATGGGAGGCACAGATGGTCCCTATGGGACTCAAGCTTTGCGATAGGGCTTCCCTGTTCTGTCCTACCTTGACAAAGTGTCTATCACAGTGCTCTTTACCTAAGCGATGCCAGGACATGAGTTTTCAGCCTGTTTCCCACCACATTTCTTAAGGTCTCTCCACATTGTCCCACAGAGAAAGACCTCCAAAACCAAATCCCCTTCTCCCCTGCCAGCACCAACCAGCACTCAAGCTTGCTCCACTCCTCCAACTGGCTGGTTCCCAGCATCCACCCGCAGCAGCCCACCTGGAAGAGCCGTGCATACACAGGAGAAGGGCAGCACCTCTGGGAACCTTCCCACCAGCACTCATGCAGACACACAGCTGGAGGATTCTGGTACATTCAGGCTGATCTCTCACGATCCCATTTGGATGCAGAACAGCATGGTGCCATCTGCACGTAGTGAGGGTTGATTTCAGCCAGGAGTCTCAGCCTGCTATGGGTGGCCATGGGACTGGAGCTGCAACACAGAGCTTTCCCCTTCCAGTGAGTGGGAATAACTGTCTCCCTCAGGCAGTGCCTCTCCCACCCTGCCAGCTACACCAGAGTAAATCCACAGGGCTGAGCAGACCAGTTGCACACACACTACTGGTAGGAACAGGCTGAAATGGGACTGGTCCTATGCTTCCTCTTTGCATCGTCTGGGAACCAGACCAGCAGCCAGTATAGACAAGGGGGGGAAGCCGGGGAGTTTGGGGTCTAAAGAGGGTGCCCTGGGTGTTGCTTTGGAGAGCAGAAACCATGAGGACTGGATTCCATGAATGCAGAGCCTGCAGTCCAGTCTCAGGGAGACAGCAGGTCAGGAACTTGCAAGCATTTCACACCAACTTGTTTCCTATCAGACTTCACCCAATTTTTCAGATCACATGAAGTCTTCCATTCTCCCTCCACCTCCCCCTTCAGAGCTTTATTAAAGTCCTGTGTCACTCCTGTCACTGGAAAAGACCATCCTTCCCATTCCCTTTTCCCTGCAAGCATTATTAACAATTCTAAGCAATTCCCCAAAAATGAAGTTTCAATTCTGCAGCATCTTTTGGGGGTCCTTAAACACCTATAAAAAATAAGTAAAGCATTAACCATGTGAGAACTGCTTTTTCTCAAAGAGGAACAGTGGTTTACCAGGATGTAAAGCTCTGCAATGGAACAGAGCCTGGATGTCCAAATTAGCTATCCTCCTTTCTTGCCCTTAACAGATGTAACACGCATGGCCAGTGTCCCTTTTGTACGTATCTCATTGTAAAGCCAGATGAATACAGGGTTTTAAAGACACGTATCACACGCTGTTGCACAGTACTATCTTTCGATTTCTTTAGCCTGGGTTTCCCCCCCCAAGCTGTGTATGTCATAGTCAACTTCCAATACAGTTTGTACCTTGTTTTGCATAACTCTAAATCAGTTCATTAATGAAAAAAACCAAGCCATTATAAAACAAATATACAAAATATGAACAGCTAATCTTTTCTTTATATTGCAAGGATTAAATAAACAGAAATAACATCAGAAAGTATTCTAGACACGTTGGGCTGCCATAAAATTTAGTAGGTGAACTGTTAATTTACATATTCCCCAAATGCAATAGGGTGACACTTTTGAAATTAAAAACTGATGATACAAATGGCATTTAAAGTTCATTTAATATTATTTGTTAAAATTCCACTGACAAATCTGTCATATGTATAGCAGATCCTATTACTAGAAGAAGGAAAAAAAGCAATTGAAATCAAAACCCACCCCAACAGAGAAGGGTCTATTAAGGCAGTAGATGAGAATTTGCATTATCAAATAATCCTAACAGGAGATTTTATAAATGGAAATGTAAACTGTAGAGGGTTTAAAATGTTAATTTATACCAATAACTAGTTTTATGAACAGACTTGACTATGTTTCTCCTAGAGACAATAAGAAAATGTTTCCCTGGGGGATTGGGAGTACCCAAACAGCAGCAGTTGTATTTCTGAATAACAAATCTGCAACCCCCTGGGAAAAGGTTGAAGCAATGCAGGCGAATGGATAGTGCAGTGCATGGTCTGTCAGTACAGCGGGTCTGTCGCTGGCCCTGCTTTTTGCTTCCCCCATCACTCTGAGGATGGCCCTTCCCCACTCATTTCTGACCTGTAGGTCTTGCTTCCCATAGGACTGTATGGCACCACTCACAAGAAAAGCCCCATCTCGGGTTATCTTGCCCCTATAATAATATTTTCAACCCTTTGATATTGCCACAGCAGCAAATTTTCTCTGATTTAATGCCTGGCATGGGATCTCATCCATTGTAAGGAGCCCCATCCTGCAGGGACTGCTGTTGGCTCTCCCAGAAAATCCCCCTGGGTCTCTGGATCCTAAAAACCAGGGAAATTGTGAAACCCTACTGCCAGGTAGCAATACAGAGATAGTGATCCCCAAGCTGACATAGGAGATGACTGCGGAACACCAAAAGGGAAGCCATCCTTTGGCCTGAAGCTTGGAAAACGATTCCCACTGACCAAAAAGATGCAGAGGAAGATTCTTTCTGCACTAAGTGAAGCATTCTGATTTAAATGACAGATGGCTCGTGCACTGTCTAAAAGAATCTAGATACTTGGATCTCTTTTTGTTTGTTTATTTATTTTCCCCTTACATAAATATGGAAGAAAAGCATTGCAGGTGAAATGGTGCATGGAAATTAATCTGGTTCATAGTCCTCATAAATATTAACAGGCTGGTAAATATGTAACCTTATTTCTTTTTCCCTCTGCTCTCATCTCTTCCAAGTTATTTTCACCAGGGAAGGTTAAGTAGTTGGGTTGGTTGTGTTGGTAAATGAGACAATGGCAAAGGGGAAGGTTTTCATCCAGACCCAGTACCTGCAAAGCAGTCCTGCCTACGTGAAAAGTGATTCTGCACCATGATGGGGCTCTTTGCTCTGTGGCTGCAGAGTGTGGGCTGAGAAAGGTTCTGCCCCACTGGCTCCATTGGCCACAGGGTAAACTGAGGCACCAAGGGGTGATGCAGCTCTCCCCCAAGTCTGGTGGTGACAGGTCCTGGTGCTCTGACCTTGCCAGCAGCCAGGTCACGCACTGGATCTGCCCCAGGGCCTCTCAGTAATAAACTCCCTGGGGTCGGTCCAGTACTGGTCTCCTAAAAGAAGCTCTCCCACACTGGGGCCTCTGTGTCCCACCTTGTGCCTGGAGCTGCACAGAGAGGAGGGCCCACACCCACACCTCCCACACAGTATTTTACGGTCAGGAAAGCAAGTTCAAATGCCTGGTTTTCTCCTCCCCTTCCACCACAGCTCAAACCATCAGCCTCCGGTCCCTTGCTGCCTGAAAAAGAAACACCAACAGGCTCTGTCTTTCTTTCCTTTTTCTTTCTGTCTGTCTGTCTGTCTTTCATCCATTCAAGAGACATCTATCTGTTCTCTCCCCTTCCAACAATTTCACCAGAGAAACAACTGAGTGAGAAATTAATAGACACTTTCCTTTGCACTGTAATAAAGCATGTGCATGTTGCAGGGAAACAGCGGAGGAAAACTTCATGTACAGATTAAAGCAACAGGCCTCGCCTCCAACGAATTCGGTTAGGGCCTTGGAGGAATGTGATACATACCCTGAGCTAGACGAGAGCTTTGTGCCAGAGGAGTGACTTGAGTGAAAAGGGCTCTGTGGCATGAAATGCAGAAGTGGGTTTATAGCACTAGGATTTATCTGTGACTCCGAGCACTCACAATATTACTAATATGACTATTAGAAAAGCAAATGGATGGAACCATTAGGCCATATAATCCCTCAGAGTCTGGCTTCAGCTATAGAAAGTGAGTATTTATGAGCAGGGCTCCTGAGTGAACTCAGGCGATGGATGCCATGAGTGGGACTGGGAGATGGGAACAGGGAAGGGTCAGTGCTCCTCGCTGAACAGCAAAGGAGAGAAGGACATTCTCCTCGGTGAGGATAGGGTCTGCTGAGTCCCTCTGACCTGCAGGGACTTAGGGGTCCACAGCACCCCATAACACACTGCTTCCTCTGCTTAGCCACGCTCCCTGCAGAGCATGCCTGTGTCACTTTGAACCTCTGCTGTAAAAAGCTGCTGAGGCTGGAGAGACTTGCAAGGTTTCCATTTCACACTAAGCTTCTGGGTCACAGGGGGATGTTCTCCTCACATGGTCCCAGTCGTGAGCAGGGAGGGGGATCCTGCAGCATCCCACAGCCAGCACACCAGTCTCACACAGCTCCATGGGAGAGGTGTACCTGTACAGTGCGCCCCTTTGGCACCTCCTGGTGTCAGGGGAAGCGAGTCAGCATGACAGAAAGCTTGTTCTCACTTATCCCTGGGCCACAGCTGTCCTGAGCTGAGCCGGTGCTTTCGTCAAGGCTAATCCATGCCTCAAACTGCAAGCTGTCTGGAGTTCCCTTCGCTCCACACACCTCTCTGCTCATGCCCATCTGCACCACTCTGCAACATGGATTAAAAAAACCCAACACATTTCAAGAAGAGGAATGTCTTTTCCAAGGCACCCTGCCTGCTCAGATAGCCCAGGGCTGATGCAGTCAGAGAGCTGGCAGCTGGGCTTGCTTATTGAACACGGCAACCCCCTTGCCAGGGAGCCTGAGTTGCCTCCTTGTCATGTGCAAACCAGCACAGAAAGATCTGTAAAATCAGTGCATAGATCCTCTTGCAGCAGAGAGTAAACACCATGGAGGTGCAAACTGCAGGACCCCTTCCCCTCAGTCCCCATCTTGCCTTGCTGTTTGTACAGCAACTCCTATTGCCTCCAGAGACATCTGTCCCTCCAGCAGTGACACCAAGGCTGTGCAAAGTCCTGTGATGCTGACAAGTAGCATGGGACTATCAAAAAGATCTGAAGCAGCAGCAGGCTCGATTGCATCTCTTCTTTCCAATTCCTGCAGGTCTGGGCCAGGCCTTGAGCTGGTGTCCTCCACCCTGAGCACCAGCAGAAACACCGGTGTGGTGCATGAGCCAGCAGAGAGAGCAAGAGAGTTAGAGAGAGCCCTCCGCACAGATCCACGCTGTTTAGGAAAGGACTGTTTCTCTGGTAATTAACACTTGTGTCCTGCTGGGTTTATTTCATGTGTCCATGTTTTTCCATCCAACAGTGCAAGTGATGTAGGTTTCAAAGCAATCATGCCATTTTCTGTTAGATGATCTTTTAATGCCTAGATTTATGAAAGATGGCACCCTATATTTTTGTGTTTACATGGATCATTGCTGAATTGGAACTTATCCTGTTTTCATGAAAGGATTCCTCCCTCTTTGGCAGAGAAAATGAGTTTGTTTTCAAATCTAGCCTATGTGAAAGATCACGTGGCCATGAAGAAAATCTTGAATCAGTTCCAAATGGTGAATATCATGAAGGCAGATTTGTACCAAAACCTCTAACACTTGCAGTTTCAGATATTTTCAGCAGGGAAAACCCTCAGCTTGGCGAAATTTCACAGAGAAGACATATTTCACTGGCATGAGTTTTCCTGAAAGACAAAATTGTGAATCATATACAAAAGAAGAAGAAGGAAAAAAAGCTGCTGAGACTTTATACAACATTGCCATATTTACATCCTTGAGCAGCTTCCCTGAAAAGCAGCCATCACTGGAGAGGAGCAGAGCAGAGAGCCAACAGTCTGCAGAAATGTATCAGGTGAGGATGCAGATGGGTACTTGGGAAGTTATTCAAAATGAGGGAAGTAGAGGAGGCAGATGAAAATGGTGGCAGAATTGGACTGTGGCCCTAGTTTTTGTCCAAGCTACCATGAGTAATCAGATATCGGAGATAGCATCTCTCTGAAACGAAACCACTCATCTTCCTCGGTAGGGATGGATTCCACAACCCAGCAGCTGTCCTCTGCCCACCCCCCACCCCCACCCCATGCGAAACAACCTCAGTTCAGGCCCTTCATGCCCCCATATTTCCTTTAATCACTCTTGGGCAATCCATTCCCTTTCTGTGCTGAAGCTGTCGGGCCCCTTCAGAAGTGTGGAGCTTGGGCAGTAATTGTTCTGTCACAGACTGACATCTCCAGAGAGGCAGCTCAGGTCTTAGCAACAGAAAATCCAGAGGCAAAGCTGGAAAGCTATTAATGTTTAACACACAGGGAAGCTGCTGTCTGTCAGATGCTCCGATCACCCCGAACTTGGCAGGCAGAACATGTTAGCACGTCTGAAGCGGCTGAAGGATTTTATCAGCCTGACAGGACAAGGCATACCCATCTCCCCTTCCGCTGCGTACCTAGCATAGACATAAAGAAGGGGACCCAATGGAACAGACACAACCAGGCCCACATGTAGCTTTGACACAGCAGCTCCCAGCAGCTTCAGGGGGACTGAGTGTGTGTGAAAAGCTTGAGGTGCAGCAGGATCTTTGCCAGGCCCAGCTGGGGCTGCAACATGGGGTGAAGCACAGGACAAATGCTCCTTGCTGCTCCCAGTGAGGGCTGGGGCCAGTCCTGAAGAGAGAGCAGGGGACTTGCTTACGGCCTGAGACTAAGACGGTGGCAGAGGAAGGTTTCCCAAGTCAAATGAATTGAATTTGCTTTGTTAGTGTGGCCTCTTGAGGAGAAACCCGCCTGGGAGAAATATTAAAAAATTAAAATTAAACAGACTAAAGGGCCCTCCTGCATTGTCCTTGTGTTTGAGTACTTAGCCTCAGTCACATACTGAGCTTTCAGTCTTTTTTTAATTTCTGATCCTGTTAAGTTTCCCATGGAGGAATAGTTTTTCTGACCCCTGAAGACCTCAGTTAAGTCTGCTGACAACTTGGCTTTTCCTAGTTTCTTCTTGCAGCTCCTTAGATAGAATCTGCTGACCCCCAACAATCTTCAAAGTGCAGGTTGAAAACCACTGACCTGTAGCATTTTGGTGTCTGCCACCTCAGCACCTAACTTAAAACTGCTTCCCAATACCGGGGGATTGAAAAATGTGTTATGGATCCAGATTCCTGTATGGTATTACCCAGTCAGTGTGTGAAAGTGATTCAGACAAAAAACAAGGAGTCGGGAGGTTGAGACCTGGATTTGGTGGTGCTGATGGCTGTCTGATAACTGTCTAAATGGCCCCATTTAGCTGTGGAGATGCTGGCTGTGTCTGTATCTGAGGAAGATCATGCTGCTGTGCCTCAGTAAAGTATTTTACAAGCTCTGCTGGAAGATGCTAGGCAGAGTGATATTGTTTTGATAGCACCCTGTCTTGATGGAAAACCTTGTGTTTTTCCATGTAGGAGGAAATATTTCTCTAGTAGCCTACAAAATAACATGTTACTTCACCCCCTGACTTTTGATGCCCATCAAAACAAGTGCACTGACAGAGATGCAATCAACATCAGCTCCTGCAAGTGTTTACTGCATTAGGCAGGCTCTCACAGGACCTGCTGCCAATGCTCAGGGATGTCCCCTTTCCCCTCATCATGCCTGGCTCTTGCCAGCTCCCATCCCCAGATGGAGCAGAGGGAAGGAGACAGCTTGGGAGGCTGAAGGGTGACAGGTTGGGGCTGTTGGAGCACAGTGGGGTGTAATAGCGGTGTAGGGTACAAGGCATGTATTTAACCTCTGCTATTTTGACTCCATTCCAGGCCACCCCTTTGCTATGCCCACCAGCCCCCCGTTAGGTGCAGCCCCCTCCCTTTCTTGAGCTCCCATCCCTCTCCCACCTCTGCTGCCTTTGATTCTCCTTGCTTTCAATTTGCAAATCTTCCTGTGTTCATTTTGCCTCCTGTCAGGAAAGCCTGAAATCTTTTAATCTAAGGCAGATTGTGTCCAGCCAGCCTGTACTTGGGTCCCCCTTACCTTGTGGAATAACTATTACAGCTGCAAATGAGCTCCCTGCTCTGCTGCACCTGGGAAAGTTTTCCAACAGTGTTCAGGGTCTAGCAGGTGTCAGCAGACCCATTCTGGCATTCTAACATCCATCACCTTGCAGTCCCCCTTGGGCAATGCCTAGCTCTCCTCACCTCTCCGCCTGGACCAGCAAGCTCTCCAATTCCTCACCCCTAAAGCAGCTTTTTTGCTGCATTATCTGAAAATGGAAATGCCAAACAGAGTGCGCAGGGTGGTTGGGATCGAGTCTTCGCTTCAACCACAACCTCCTTTTGTGAGCCTGGAGACATACCTACTCAAAAATTCAGGTGAATGTGCCTTTCCATCTCTGTAGGAGGCAAGGAGGAATTGTATTTT
This sequence comes from Egretta garzetta, assembly GCF_000687185.1. Taxonomy (NCBI): domain Eukaryota; kingdom Metazoa; phylum Chordata; class Aves; order Pelecaniformes; family Ardeidae; genus Egretta; species Egretta garzetta. The sequence continues at coordinate 1,350,947 of NW_009259602.1, read as the reverse complement.
GTTGCAGCTGGTGCAATTGGAGACATGTAGTTTTTAGTTGCTCTGGTGAGAATCCAGGAGATGATGTTAAAGGTTAAGACATCACTATGGAGACAGAGGCTGTGAATACTCTGTTATCAGCCAGGGAGTCCCTAAAAGTGCTAGAGAAATGGGGTTACGTATTGCACAAGCTCCTTGCAGGCTGTCTCCTACAGCGTCTGAAACACTGCCCTAACCACCCTTGGTACCAGGGCTTCTCAAGACCGAAGCCGTGTGATGCCTCTGGTGTAGCTTTTCCAGATAATGTAGGCCAGGCCATTCTGGAAGGCGTGAATGTAGCAGAGCTATCCTGCCTCCACAAAGTTTTAAGCATCCGAATTTCTGGCAAGAGAGGGTGCAATATAGAAGGGGCTGGGCAGGGGCTGTGAAGTGCACAGACCTTCCCCCAGACTGCGCCTCCTCTCTTGGCTCCACAAACACAGATGCCCAGCCAGAAGGAACCATTGATCGGCATGACTAATGGGGACTTTAAGGAGGAAAGTGTGCCAGATCAATATGCAATCCACAGTACATGAATCACTCCAGCTTTTCCAATTTATTCAGCTCCAAATCAAATGAACAAACAAAAGATAAATATATAGCCTAGGGAGGCTGGGGGTGGGGGGGTGAGGAAGGCAGGTGGGGAGGCAGACTCTCATAAGGGATAATTAACTAGCTTTTATCATTTTAACAAAGCATTAAGCCAGTAAATCTATGAAAATGGGAATACTCCAGAGAGTCGTTACTGGCATAAAACAGAGATTCCAGAGTCCTGCTCCTCTTCTCCAGGTTGCTTGGGTTGGGGAGGGGAAGGCAGGGCTGCCCATGGGGCCTGACACAGCCCCGACAGCCGCCAGGACTGTGGCGTCCCTGCCTTTCCAGCGGTCGGTATGCTGACGCTTCAGCCTCCTGCAGGCTGGGGGAAAGCATTTTGCTGGTTAGAGGTGCATAAAACCTGGGTCGATTTAATTCAGTAGAGGAGAAACAGGAGAAAACTTGTATTTGGGGGACAAGACAGAGAAACCACTTATTTCTCTTCTGGGTGAACATGGAAGTTCCTCAAGTCAGAATATTTAGGTTGGCTTTGGGGATTACCCTGTGGATGGTCCACCCTTTTGCTTTGCTGCTTTCTTTGGGGTGAAGGCTATTATTAGATGACAAAATGTGGTTTTAAAATGAGAGATAGTAAAGTTTGCCTGATACGAGTAAATGCCGGTTCTGCCTTTTACAAAAGGAAGTATTTGGTGCTTAAATATGTAGACATGCCCCGTGGTTTCATTGTCCCTCAGACCTTCATTTTAGGGATTCATTTGCTATTTCCTCAAAAAGAATAAAACTGCTGAGAGATCACATGCCCCTGCAAGTGCTTTTCCAGCTTGTCCCTCTCTGAGTGTCCCTTCTTGCCTTTCTCCTCACTTGGCCAGGTCTGAGGTTCCCTCCCGCCTCTTCTCCGGCTGCAGCGCTGGGTCAGGGAGGCGCAGGGAAACACAAACCCGCTCTCAGCACAGCCGGGCTGTGGTGGGACTTTCCCAGAAAAGCAGCAGGACAACATGGCCTAAAGCTCCCAGCAGGTGACATTAGCTGCCTCTGTGCAACACTCCCTCCTTGCCATCGCCTGTGCTCATCCCTCTTTGCAGCAGCCCCTCCCTCTTTTTGCCATATGCCCCCCCCCCCCCCCCCAAGTGCCACAGTACCCGAACCTCCCCTCATCTTCAGTCTCTGAGCAGTGGTTGGGAGCTTTGTCCAACTCATGTTCCCCGTAAGCAGGGGCCAGTCTCATGAAACTCAGCTGAACATCCCTTGTATCTCTGACCCATCTTCTCACTGTCCACCACCAATCATCCAGAGAGGTGACTGCACTCCCCTTCCTCACACCCCCCTCCCCAGGCCTTCCTACCCCGCGTGCTGTGAGGTTTCTCAGCAAAGAGATCTCTGGCTTTGCAAAAATGAATGCTGTTCCACTGTTCCAGCCTCCTGATTAATTACTAATCCAACAGGATTTGCTTTGCTTGTTATCAACTTCATTAACAGGATAGTGATGGGGAGGGGGAGGCCTTTGAGAAGGGGAGCCAGGCATCTCAGGCAACAAATATTATTTGTTTTAGTACAGAAATGTTTGGACGAAGTCCATGTTAGATTCTTTCAGGCTCTGCCAATGTATTCTGTTCCTTCTCTTCTCTTTCTATTTTGGCTTCAGGTAGTCCCTCCCCTCATGGCTCCTGTGGCCCTGCTTCACCCAGACCTGGTGGTAACCCCGCACCTTCTGGGGCTGTACCTTCAGCCCACGGCTCCTGCTACCTCTCACACCTCCCGCTCTCCCCTCATGCAACCTCAGCCTCGCAGCAGCTCCCTGCCGCCCATGGCGAATCTCCTGCCCCTGCTGCACGCAGTTTTCACACACCTCTGATGAGATGTCCTGCTCAGGAGCACAAGGGACTCCTGCAGAAGAAAGAAATTAGGTCACAAAGGAGAGGGGGGAGAGAAGAGAAAGAGCAGGAAAAAAGCCCACGGGTTCTGAAAAATACTGGGGTTTGATTCTGAGCACTTTCTCTCCCCCAGGGCCACATAGGCAGGAAAAGTAAGTTTAATTAAAACTACATTAATTCTTCTCATATTGAGCCGATGGGCCTCCTGGAGCCATCTGTCTCTGACAAAACCATGTGTGTGATGTGGTGTTCCTTCTGTTCCAACCAACAACCAGCACTGCAGAGCTACGAAATATGGTTTTTCTCATCACAAGGTAGGAAGGCAGCCCCATCCCGTGCAGCAGGGACGGTGCCCAGCCTGGCACAGCCAGCACAGCAAGAGCGACTCCTCCTGAAGGTGTGCGCTGGGCACAGAGACTGCGGGGTCCTGCACAGCTGTGTACTGCAGCCATACCCTGCTGTCTGCTCATGTCAGACCATACAGAGAGAAAAAAAGGATCGGGTGGAAAATGATTTTTTTAACTGACAGAAATACAGCTCAGATTGAGGTAAGTCATCAATGTATTGCCAATTTTCCCAAGATGACCAGTAGAAATACAGTTTAGATTGGGTCCCTCCACACTTTACACCAACAGCTTTAGATTGTTCCATTTTGATTTTGAGCTTTGGGGTATTTTAGAGCATATAAGTTTAAACTTCAAGTGAAATGGTAAATTTCAGCTAACACTCTCCCAGACTTTCTGCCTTGATTATATGAGACTGGGGTGCCTTGACAATTTTCAAACTGTGTTTTTCCAACCTGGAAAATTCATCATGAATGCTTCCAACTCTTGAATAATTCTATTGCAACAAACGAGCACTTTTCAGTGAAGGACAAAAATGCATCTCAGTGAAAAAATTGCCACTGTGTCTGCCTGTCAGAGGCAATCTCATGCTCACCGTTCTCCTTCCAGTTCTCTTGTTCCCTCTTAATCGTCCCTCATTCCCAACCATAGCACATGACAGCTTCCCACCCTCTGCCATACAAACACACACTTCCCTCTGTGCCCAGCTGAAGAGAGACTGTATTTTGGAGAGCTGGCATGGGAAAGGCAGAAAAGCCATGGGCTGCTTTAAAGGCTCAGCCTAAAGTTACGGGGACAATCTCAGGTGCGACTTCAACTTCCCTAATGGCCTTGAGATCCAGTTGTTTTTTTCTAGGCTGCCCTCCTGTACAGAAAGAGTTGCCCCCTGTTCCACAGCCTCAGGGTGTCCCTCACTGG
>NW_009259602.1:1346567-1347194 GCF_000687185.1 Egretta garzetta | reverse complement strand
CAACGTGCTGAGGAGGGAAGAGGGGCTTTGTTGCCATGTCAGGATTTTTAATTTCCCCATGTGGCGATGGTATCATGGCCCTGACAGTGTACTAAACACGTCTTATCTCTCTGCCCATGGAAAAGCAATATCAATTTTGTGGCGTTAAGGGCTGGAGCGAGAACAATGCACTGTGCATTGTTAAACAAGCCACCATCCTTGTGCTGTACAAGCGGAACAAGTGTAATCAGTGATACGGACTTTCAGCATAATTACGGCTCTCTAGTAAGCACAAAAACCTTCCCTGTCCTCCCTCCCTCGCCTTGAGTACCCAATATTGCAACAGCCGTTGAGACTAGCCTCACACCTTCTTTCTAGAGGGAGACCCCCCTCTTTGCCACCTCTACACTTCACTCAACCGCGTCTCCAAGTGAAGCCCATGCCAAATTACAGACATGGTTTGTTCATGACCACCCTGTGCGTGTTCATGCATCACCCTGTGATGTCCCCCCCCGCAGATGTATGCTAGTGAGCCAGCAATCCTAATCGTGTCAGTACGCTTTGGCATCTGTGGAAGGATCCATGTGAAACAGGACTGCCCATCTCCAGTTCCACTAGCCAGGATGCACAGCCCAGGAAAGGCACTAG
>NW_009259602.1:1331267-1345852 GCF_000687185.1 Egretta garzetta | reverse complement strand
TTGTTCATGACCACCCTTGCGTGTTCATGCATCACCCTGTGATGTCCCCCCCCCGCAGATGTATGCTAGTGAGCCAGCAACCCTAATCGTGTCAGTACGCTTTGGCATCTGTGGAAGGATCCATGTGAAACAGGACTGCCCATCTCCAGTTCCACTAGCCAGGATGCACAGCCCAGGAAAGGCATGGGCCCCTTCAGCTATCAGTATTCCTCTCCATCTTGGTCAGCTTTGCACTGTGGTGCTGCACCCTCCAGGCCTTCGGGCAGTCACCCTGCCTGCATGCATGTCAGCATAGACTCTGATCTGGTTTTGGCAGCAGAGTGTTTGAAAAGGAAGCCTTGAAAACTGAACTCTGCTCTGACAAATAGCACAAGGCATGAATTTATTAAATCTGTGCAGCTGGTGCTGCCCCCATCACCTCTTTGATGCACGAAGGGCCCCAGCAGAGCAAAGCCCTTAAGCATGCATCGAGCTTCAAACACTCAAGTTGTCCTACTGAGTTCATTGGGAACAAGGCAGGTGGGAGCAGGGCCCTGGTGAGGCCTTTGGGGTTGTCAACCTGAGCCTCTTGTTCAAGCACCGCATTTACTTAATGCTGGTATTAAAGAGTTTAAAGGGATAAACTTCTGCCAGGCAAAAGCCCAGCATGAATCAGGTTTTATCATTAAACAGCCCTCCAGTAGAAACATACAGCTTTTGCCGCATCAGAGCCCCTCCAGCAGCCCCCAGATTGTGCTGGGGATACACCACTCTTGCACAGGTTGCAAACTGTCTTCACAATAGGAAGCCCTAGAGAAGCCATGCTCCTGTCCATCTCCACCTCGGAGCAGGCGGTCCTTCGTATATCCTCGCAGTGAGGTGATGAGGTCTGACATGAGGCCAGTGCACAGGAGGAAATGGCCATGGCCGTGAGTTAAACCATGCCACCGTGGCTTTAACAGTATGGAGCTGTGTCCAGCAGGCTGGTCTCCTTGAGGGAACCAAGGATCTTAGTGAGGAGAGCTTGGAGGAGTCTATAGGATTTGTTCTAGTGTTTAACCCCTCACCAACTGGTCTCACCATTGGAGATCGCCACTGCAAACTCCCATCCCGCTGAGCAACCTATAGAACTACATTGGCACCCTGTCTTTAACTGTTTTGAAGTGGGGAAGGGTCATTGCGTGGACCCTCAATGGCAGCACAAGGCACCCTGTGTGTTCTCCCAGAGCTCTCCCACCAACTGAGACAGAGAGGGAACTGCCTCCATCCTACCACCTGTATGTGCCCTGTTTTTTAAAGGCAGATCATAATGCTCTGAAGCCTAATTGCTTCTCTTAGCAGACAGATTCACATAATGACTATAGTGTTTTGAAATGTTGAATAGCAGCTGTGTATCGGTAATATCTCTGGAGCAAGGTCAACTGCTCTGCAGTAAAACTCTATCCTGCCTTTCATATCCCATCAGCACAATCAGCGAATTGGACTCCTCTCCGAATACTAAATGCAGCAGCAAACTCCAGAATGAGCTTCCTTTGAGAGTGATGGGCTCTGCTTTTTAAGCCAAGACGGGATGCACGGTCTGGATGCTGCATTGCTGCTGCTGTGTTCCCCAGTCCCTGCTCAGGGCTGTTTCCAGCCCCCGTTGCAGCCAGGTCAGGCAACACGCTCAATAGCAGCAGTGATCAATATGGCCAGGCAGGCAGAAAGGTCACAGTGATCCAAAGGTGCACAGGAATTGATGGCAAAGCCCATCTCCCCACAGCTCTTCACCCTGGTCTCCCAAAACCACTCTCCCTCTCCATCCATGGTCCCTCCAAGCCTTAGGTCTGCCGCCACCTTCCCAGACAGAAGCAGCAGCCCAACTGAATCAGCCTTTTTTTGTCACTCTCCATTGCAGAGAGAGTCCCCCTGTTCCCGGCTTGTGCTTGCCATGGCGGACAGGTGAATGAACACTGCAAGGTCTGGAAGAGACAGGCATGAAAAACTGCACCTTTTCACGAGGTGAAGGTTAATGGAGCAGGCAGGGGAGGGTACACAAAGCTGGAGGAAAGCCCAGCTGTGCTGCTAGAGCTGTGTGTGTAATGCAACACTTCCAGTACAAGTACTCATAGTGCTTGATAGGAAAAACACTCCTAGGACAGACTCTGACTCAGGCTAGCAGACCTCATTCCCTGTTCACCACTGCAGAGGCCAGATGTGGCCAGATGAAGTGTGCTGACTCTGCCTGAGGCTGTCAAACCAGTCTTTTCCTTGTCATGGGTACCTTTAGTTTGTTTCTGCTTTCAAGTCTCTTTAAGAAGGAAAGAAAGAACGGGATAAAAATTAGTTTCAACAGGTTTTCATTTCCTCCTCCCCCCTTCTTAAACAGATATTCATAAAACCCCTGTCTGTTTTCCCCTGGCTAATTAGCAGTGCAGATAATAAGCTGGTTTCATGGAGTTAGCATGCATCAATGTCTCTATTAACTGGGTTAATTACACAGTGGATGGGCATTTGTTTCCTGTGAAGACAGACTGATGATGAGAACGTGTCTTGGTTTCCCAGCAGATGCCACAATGCTTGGGAACATGCAGCAGTGAACAGACTGACCAAGTCTGATGGGAGTATCTGTGGACTTCAACAGCTGTACTCCTGGGACTGGTGTATGGTGGAGGGTTGTTAAGTCAGTCTGCCCGAGAAAATCATGTTCCATCTTTCAATCATGGTCTGGAAAATGGGCTCCAAACACCCAGAACTTGTTCATGCTTCTTGCCAGTACCCATGGGCAAGGAGGGAGGGAGGATGAGAGAAAGGGAAGAACAGTGGCATTGAACCACCAAGGTCCCAGCAAGCAGAGAACTTGTTCAGCAGAGCCAGGGGAATACACTGTCTCCCCTTTCTGTGCAAGCAATTTGTCACACATGCTTCTGTAGACACAAACCACTGATCTGCAGCCAACAAGCTGAACACCATCTCAGCTTGCTCTGTTCAGCCTGTCCCGCTGAGTCTCAGAGCAGCTCTCTGGGGCAGTGAATGGTGCAACGGGACAAGGAGGGGAGCAAAGAAGTGTGAATATAATTGCTCTCTTGAGTGGGAGCACCCTGAGCAAGATACCCCTCATTAGAGAGCAAGGCCTGCAAGTTTCTGTGAGCATTTCACCAGAAAAGCTCCCATCATAAGTCCGTCTCTGCCAGCAGACACCCACCAGCTCCAGGCACGCAGAGCACACGGCTGCGGGCACGGGCTCCAGCAGCGGAGCGGATGGTGAGAGCTGTGCCCATGGGGTTGGTGCAGTCAGCACCCGCATGGCACAAGCCACCTCCAGGTCAGGCGCTGCATGTTTTGCAGAGTTCGAGCAGGTAAGTGGAGGCACCATCGCCGAAATCAAACCCGAGCGCTCCCAGCCACAACTCACCCACCATCCCCGCTGCTCCCTGCGCTGTTTTAGCATTCAGCCTCACTTTTCCCATTTCCCGTTATCTCCGGCAGCTGGGTAAAGCGCATGACCCCAGCACCGTCACAGCAATGCTGCATGCTGCTCCTCCACGCAGGACAGTACTGGGGGGCGAAGGGGGGCCGGGGGGCTCACCGGCGCCATGCTGTTGCCTTGCCAATGCCATCCCCACTTTGCTGCATCTGTCCTGCCTCCCTGACTTGCTCTGGGAGGTTTTCCTCCCTTTCCAGGAGATGGAGAAGGGTTACAGCAATAACCTCTCTGATGGGGAGTGGGGAGGGAAGGCAGAAAGGCTTGCATTTTCCCTTCAGAGGATGCATGTATTTAATTCAGCTGGGGAAGAAAATTCCACCCCTGGGCCCCAGAGGCAATCTCTAGGCATGAGCTAGAGGATGGAGCTGCAGAGGGATGGCTCGTCAGTGGGCAGAAATCTGTTTCATTTCTCCAGCACCTATCACAAGGCAGGGCAGCGTGCCTGGGTCCCGGCAGCACTCCCTCCCCAATTGCAGTCTGACCTCCAGCAAGACAAGTGATACAAATAAAACCAAAAAGCATTTCTATATGCCATGTGGCCAGCTAACCACACAGGAAGAAAATCTGGGTTCTCTCACACTTCATTCTTAAAATGCCCCAGGGGATTGTATGTGTGTATACTTGGGTTTACCTGCACATACCTACATGACAAGAGTTACGGTGCACACATACATGGAGAGAGACCAAAAGAAAGTGTGAATACATGGACAGCCTTCAAACGGTTAAGAGCAACATTTCTGTTGGCAGAGGAGAGAAAGGAGAGATGAATTCACAGGCTCAAGAGCAATTTCAGAATCCACTCAAGCTTCATGCCACTCTGTGAAATCTCAGTGCACCTCAACTAGGTCAGAAATTGGTTTACATTCCCTTCTATGTGTTTATGAGTTTGTAAAAGCTGATTTATTTTATTCTGTTGCTACTCCAGGATATTATAGCAAAGGCATCTATTGGGAGAAGAACTAGGATTCATTATAAAGTTGCTTAAACAAAGTCACTGCTATCAGAATTGCTGGATCAGATAGTATTTTATTTTTATTGCACTGCAAGGAAATACCTTGGCAGCAGTGCTAACTTTGGCCCAGCATCTGATGGGGGATGGTGGAACTGTGGTCAGAAGCAGTCAGCAGAAAAATTACTTTTCACTTCTCAAAGGACACAATTTCACCTGGAGGGTTTCATTTCTTACTAGGTTCCGCACTTGCTTGCACAATGGCTGTGATTCCCCTTTTTCTATCCATTGGAGAAAAGACACCAGGCTAAATGGATGCTGGGTCTGTCCCAAACAACTAGATTTATTTTAACCATAATGCGTGGGCAGGTGTTATAGGCAGAAAGATATTGGCTTTCCTGTAGGACTTTGCGTCCCCTCTAATCATAGGTCAGGCCCTGCATGTGCCAGGCTCAGCACAGACATAGGGCGGCAGCAACCCTTGTGTGCACAGCACACGAGCCGCTTCTCACTCCGAAAGGCTAAGGAAGCCATCCCTTCTGCTGTGACCCAGGAGCTTCTGTTGAAAACAGCATCCTTAAATCTCTTCGGTCTCCCTAGTCTCAACCTCTTGGCCTCCATTCTGCTCCCTCCTTCCCAAATGCTTTTCTCATGTCTGTTTTGCCTTGCTCAATCAAGAGGTTCGCAAGCAAAACCCAATTGTAAAACAATTTGAAAGCAATTTTGCAGCTGCCTCGTGATAAGAGGCAGAGCTAGTGTCAGGGATGTTCACTTTAGAACCACGATGCACAGAAATAATTATCTCAGCTTATGAAGAGAGAGAGAGAGAGGAAGAAAGAGAAAAAACATATGCAGCACGTGCCCAGATGGTCTGGCTGGCTCCTGCCTAGATTTCTGAGTTGCCGTCAAATCATCTTGGCTGCTTGTCTTTTCCCCAAGACATCTGGAGAAAGTTTTCCCTTAAAAAGCAGATGCTGTAAAGTACCCCATGCACAAGTTCACTGCACGGATTTGCACACTGCACAGATGTGTCCCAGTAACTTCTTTGACACCAGACCAGCTTCACTCAGCTGATCTAAGTGGTGCATTTACACCCTCAGATCAGAGGGAAGTGAATTAGAAAATAATGGTATTACATCCATCCATCGTTGTGATTCATTACTCCCGGGTTAATTTCCTCAGTTATCCTTGATGTTTGTTAGCATATCTGAGCTCTTTGGGAGGGACTGTGCTTGCTGCATGCCTGTGCAGCGCAGAGCACAGCTAGTCTCTGGTCTCAGCTAGCTCAGCTGATGCTGCAATAACAGAACTGGATCATTAAAAACTGCCGCGACATATTGAAAACTCATATCTCTTCCACGAAACTAGAGTAAAAATAACACTTTTCTCCCCTAAAGCTAAACCCAACTTCTAAAACTTTCACTATAACTTTCTGATCCAGATCTGAAAATTGCCTGTCAAATCAAACCAACAAACCGCAACACTGCCCTTCCTCCGCTAATTCTGTGCCAAGATCAGCGTTCCTGCCCAAGCGGCAGAAGAAACTGAATGAATAAACAGTGTTTGCCTTCAGATTCTGCACCTTTTCCTCCAAAGATGACAGCAGATAATCGCACACACTCTTGATTTAATAGCTGATTCTGGAGAAGATTAAAGCTGAAAGGAATAGGCCACATACGAGGAACTTTGATCCATGAGTGGGAGGGATTTCCTAGGCAGCCTTACAAGGGCAGCCACACTGTCTGAAGGACTGGACAGAGGTTTCCTCTGTCACCTGAGCAAAAGTGGTTTCTTTTAGGAGGCATGTCTCAAAACTCCAGGGAAGCAAAAGAAGAAGAAATTCCCTGGATCAGAGGCTAGCAAAGGACCGAGCCCTTTACACCCCCACAACACATCTCCAGCATAAGGCATGCCCCAAAGGCCTGGGCATACAGCTCCAGACATACCGCCATGCCTTAACACATCCTACTTCAGGAGTACTTGCAGATCAACTTTCAGGTCAGAAATGTGCCGGTGGTACACAGCCCACGCCAGGGAGCAGCTCTCTGCCACAAAAGCCCAACACAAGGGCTGTATTCCCCTTTCATTTCTGAATCTGAATACCACAGGCATTCCCACATATGCAGTATTTACTTGTGCTGGGTCACTGCCCAGTTACTTTCAATGATCTAAGAGGCCTTCCCCAAAATGTGGAAGGCAGAGCTCTGTACAAAAAGAGGACACTGTGTAGAATGCACTTAAGGATGAAATGCAACCTGGGCTCCGGTAGCACAGTCCCTTAAAAATCAGTGAGGTGGTATCATGACACTTGCATAAGAAATCTTGCCCTTCGTAAGGATAGGAAGTGATCAGAACCTTAGAAATAATAAAATTGTATCGGGTAGGTGGAATTACTAATAGCATCTCAGTCAGGAAAGAACCATGAGCTGTTCCTCACACAGCTCCCTCAAAAACTCTTCCCCAGCATCTGACTGGGGAATGTGCCACCTTCATTTGTATGCAGCCCATGGACTTCAGTCAAATACCTTGCACAGTCTTTCATTATTGCTGCTATACTCGGGGATGAATTCAAACAACTCCTGTTAGCAATTGTGAGCAGAAAGCCAGACAGAAAAGGAAAAGCACATATCTGCCTAGGAACTGACCTCCTCGCTCCCCAAGCTGTCTGGCACTGAAAGTGGCCCCAGACAGAGGAGCATCCTGCGCAAAGCCCCCATTAAAGCAGGGCGAGCAGATTACCTGCACATCCCTGCAGGATAACAACAGCCCTGACAGTGCCCTGTGGTGTTCAGAACTGACCCAAAGGAGAGAGTAATCCAGGCACATTCAGCATTCCTGAAATACAAAATCTGTCCCTACTTGTAATAACTACAGAAATTGTCACAGGTGCTTCAGAGCTGGCCCTGAATCTGGACTTTTCTTTAGAAATGAGATGTTCTACCTGCCTCAAATCATGGCTTGCCAAAGGCCATCCTCAGACAAGGCATATGATTCAGATTTGTTCTTAGAGAGTTAGAACCATAGAATCATTTAGGTTGGAAAAGACCTTTAAGATCATCAAGTCCAACTGTTAACCTAGCACTGCCAAGTCCACCATCAAACCCTGTTCCTAAGCACCACATCTATGTGTCTTTTAAATACCTCCAGGGATGGGGACTCCACCCCTTCCCTGGGCAGCCCCTTCCAGTGCCTGGCAACCCTTTTGGTGAAGAAATTTTTCCTAATATCCAATCTAAACCTACCCTGGTGCAACTTGAGGCCGTTTCCTCTTGTCCTTCATTCCTTCTTCAGGCAAAATGCTGATTTAAGGAGTCCTGACCTTTGACTAGCAAATGAAGTCTGAATGAAAACTGTGGATATCAGTGCTCTGTCAGTGGCATGCTGAATGGGGTCCCACGTTGGGTTTGGGTTGGGTGGGTGCTGCATCTGGGTACGCCTGACACCTCCCTGATCCTCTTGCTGGGTCAAATGGGTTCTGCAGCTTTTTGAAACTCCAAAGCCCTAGAAACAAATCCTCCTGAAGAGACAGAATATGCCTAAACTTGCTATCCAAGTGCCTGTTCCAAGCCTTGAGCTGTTATACAAAAAAGACAAACTGTGCACCTACTAGCACCACATCAATATCATTTAAAGCCCCATTCTGAGGAGGGCCTGGCAGCCCTATTAATGCACTTAATTTCCCTCTGTCTCTGAATAGACATAAATAATCATGCAGTGCTGGCCCTTCCCACTCCATCCTCTCCAGCCAGACGGATTATCTCTTGTTCTTTCCCCAGATTTGGCTTCAGGATGCAAACACCATTTATGGTCACTGATTGTTCAAAAAGCCAAGTGTATAATGTACCATAAAATGAGATTTTAATACTCAGTGGGAGATTAGAGCAGCTCTGTTTTGCTAAAGTAGCCTGTGTTCCCACACTTCAATGATCCCTAGCTCCTATAGCTTGCCACTGGGTTCAGGAGACCCTGATGTGGGGAGAACATACATTGACCCAGCATAGACTTAGCCTCAATGAATCTGTCTTCTGCTATTGTTTTTACCGCTTGTCTTCAGATTTCTGCCTTGCAAGGCTGCTCTTGATCCTAATGCTTTGGAGATGGAAGAGTTACAGGGGAGGGTTTGGGAGTAGCCAGCAGGTCGGGTGGAAGAGGAAGGTGTGTGGTTAATGGGTGCAGTGTGGTACATTGAGCATAGGCAGAGCTCAAGACTGTTGCTTTAGCCCTGCATGAGACTGTCCATGGATGAGAGGTGGTTCAGTGACCAGGCCAGCTTTCTCCTGGCCATCTCTGCGGAGGAGAGGCCCTGGTGGAAGACACAAGAGGAGGGGAAACTGTACAAATATGGATGGCAGGCTCGGCACCTCGCAGCTCTGGAATGTCATTCCCATGAAGCAAAGCTGAAGGATCAATATTTTTCTCCACATAACCCAGAGTTGGGAAATTAGCAAAGCCAAGTCTGGGGAACAGACTGCATATAAGGGGGAGAAAAATCTATCATGAATTAATCACAATAGGGCATCTTTCCTCAGACTTCTATAAAACTCCAGTGTGATAATTTAGTGGTGAGAATATCCTCTAATGAGCTTCGAGGAAACTGCAGTCGTCTTAATGGGCTTCTTAATGAAGAATCATTTAGGTTTTTATTAACACTGAAGAAAAACACATGGTGTTTGGTAGCTATTCGGAGCTGGATGAACATGAATAATTGCTTCAAATGTTCAAACACAAGCGCTCTAATGGGCCCCTGTTTGATGCTTGAAGGGTATCACAATTTTTGTCTTCGGGAAGTGTATCCAGAAAGAAGATTTTATCTTGGTTCCTAAACAGAATTTCCAGCACATCAAGCTCTGTGGCAAGTGCCATCAGTACCATATGGTTCCCAGATGTTCTCACAACTAAAGACAGTTTGAAGATCCAGTGGAAACTACCAGTGGATCTCAGCTTTGAATCTGGTGCTGAGTTTGCTCTAGGCTCAGTCAATGCTCACTGACAGCAGTGTTTGCCAAGTCATTCCAATTTGCCATTCTACCTGTTATTTTCTATTTTAATCCTTTTTAAGTCCTGACATAATGTCTCATCAAATGGAGAAAAGTCTCCCTTTGGCCTCAAAGGACTGTGGCCTAGCCTCATAGTCAACAGAGATTGTGAAGTCCCTGTGATTTTTGTCATTCCTGATTCGACTCTGGATTCTAAAACCTCATGTCTGACATAAGCTGCCTGTTGACAAAAAAAGAAAAATCAAGATCATGACACACCAGTTGAGATGGACTGGAAGAGGAGGAGGAACTTGTCATTTCCTATCACAATTTACCTAGCTAATGGGCAATCTGTTCTGTGGGCATCACAAGTCTAATATCAGTAAAGAAGTTTGAGTTAATAAAGCCAAGAGTTTCATGCTCTGTGCAGCCATGTGGGATTTGTTCATTGTATCACACAGCTGCAGCCCCCAGAAAGACTCGTGGCTGATCTTGCCTGTAGACCTCAGTTTCAAATGTCAGCAGCTCATGGGAAATCTGTCTTTATAGTTATGAGAATGGCTTCAGATAGAGATAATTACATCCAAGCATGTAGGAATCGGGCAGTTATACAAGCAGGGATACTGCAAGAGGCAAAAGAGGTGCTAAGACAGGGAGTAAAGAGGTTATTTTTACTTCCCTTGTCCAAGGTTTGCCTCAGGGGTTTTCTCCCAATTTTCTCTGATCACCTTCCTCCTGATAAATGAATCAGACCTTTCCTCACCATCTGCCTCTATTTCCCCATCCCCCTGTTCATACTGCAAGCTATAGGAGACAGGGATCCTCTCTGTCGTGTGGCCCTTGGCACTGCTGAGCCCTGAGCAGGAAGCTCCAACTCCTTTCCTTACACCATTAACAACGGGGTCAGTTCTGGCCTTGGCCACCCTGGGTACACCAATCTCTCCCTGGCCTGAGTAAGAGGCTTTGCCTAATTATAAGCTTTGTAAGGGACATCAGAATTTGTACCTAAGAGACCAGCAGTTGGGAAAGACAGAAATAACCATGAAATTACTGTCTTAATCTATTTGCTGCTTTCTGTGCAATCAGAAGGCCAGCAGTTACCATACAATTATGGACTTAATGAAATGGGTATCTGTGCCCTTAAACATAAAACACTACTGAGAGGTACCTGCTGCATGTTGGATTTCAGAGGAATAAACAAGACAAAAGAAGGGGGAATGGAAACAAACTATTTTAGATTGGGGGGAGGAAGGGTGTTCATCATTTTCTTTTCTGATGTTCCAGTTTGCTAGATGCCAGGAGTTGAACTCTTGTTTAATATCCAAGATCTGTGCCTCAGTGCAGTAGAAGCAGCAAGGGAGGGCTTTTGCCAAATTCAATAGAATTAGTCAATAGTATTTCATTAATACAGAAGCAGTATCATAAGCTTTTAAGTGTGGACACAGTAATCACAATTTATTTTCAAGCTATATTTATTCTCCCCGTACAGCTGGCAGTAAAATAAATGGTAATATTACCATTACAATTAATCTCTAACCTTGAAGTTTTAGTAATGGCTGAGAAAAGGAAGCTATCTTTGAAGAGGAATGTTCTGGGGACATATTACATGCAGGTGGATTTATTCCACTCTCAATTAAGAGACTAACACTTCTGTTACTCTATCAGCTTTTATTTGCCTGCATCTTTCTGTAGTTTTACTGCAAGGAGAAATTAGGTTCCTCTCTAATGGCATCAACACCAGATTAAAAGTGCATTTCCCAAAATGGTTCATGAGTGCTTTGGGTTTCATTTGAATGGCTCCTGATTTGTACCAATTTAAGGATAGCAATTCCTGCAGGTTGTTTGGATTCTCCTTTGGGATAGCCCAACATGACCAGCTCCCATCCCTTTGTGATCTGATTTGCTCAGTTTATGTACAAGTCATCTCAGGGTCATCAGTCAAATTTCTCCTCAGAAATGATGAGTTAAGGACTTTCTGATTTGGGGTCCCAAAGCCTTCACCCTTAAACCTGCATAAGAGACTGCAACTTTCTGGTGCCTCTAAGCATTTTTGAACCAAGGTGTGCAGTCACCAGCAAATGCCTGTCCACGCTTTAGGATCTGCTACCTCTGTGGAATACACTGATCGCTTTCTCAGTCAAGCAAAGACTGAACACATGAGGGACTGAGTTCCTTCTTACTAACAAATCAAAGTGGTGGTGAAAAGGAAGAGGCTTCCTACTCTCACTGCTTTGTGTTTCTGCCTGTTTCTCTACTTCATTGCTCATTCCTCCCCAGTGCTGTACCAGGCTTTTCCTTCCTCCCAGCAGAGTTTCCTAGGCTTCTCCATAAAGCTGCATGTGATTCTTGTCAATGCTTGCAGAAGTTATTCCCAAGGGACAAGAAAATTACTTGCAGTTTCTCTCCCTTCTGCATTTCTTCACCTCACTTGTGATAAGGAGTCTACAAGCTAGCAGTTTCCAGCATTCAAGTATCCCATCTCCAAACACACTGTAAGTCAATTTGCAAGTCTAAAACTTGCAGGTTCCTACCACGGAGGAGCTGTGGATCTTGCATGGCCAATTACCACCCCTTTTGTCTGCTTCAAGGGTGCTCCTCCACTTCCCTGGATTCCCCTCAACAAATTAACAATTACCATTTAGCAAAGGTAAGCTCAGGAGATTTTCCAGCCACAGGAGATCCATCTAGTGCACTACAGCCTGTGGATAAACTACAAACTGCAATCAAGCCTGTGTCTGCTACACAGAGAGGTCCAACAGGCTAAGATTAGCATAGATTAAAGAAATCAAAAAAAATGATACCTAATCTCCTGTAAAAACAGGGTGAAAAAAATCATCAGCTGTCCAAGGCACATGGTAAGGTTTGAATCATGCTGGAAAGAAAACCTGGAGTTTTGAGAGTAATAGAGACAGTTTTTAGATTAGGCAACTAGACGTTATTCAAACTTCCACCCTCTCTATTGCTAATTAATCTGGACTCCCACTCCTGTACTGAGATTCACTGTAGAATTTCCTCTCTGACTGCTCCTCCTGGGAGGTTTCCCCATCCACGGGGGTATGATAGTTTGATTCATTTTTGGCTCACTTCCCTGTCATGCCTAAGTGATGGGCAATGTGTCTGGAAGCCAGTATAGAATAATAACATTAACCCTGTGTCTAGCAAACAGAGCAAACCTAAGAGAACACTGCCAAAGAAACCCTCAGGAAGAGAAAGTGATGAAAATATAAATTATTAGAAAGAGATAAGAAACAAAGAGTCTAAACCTGTCCAGGGAGAGAGGAAATGAAAGTAGGAAAGTGGTATTCAGAGGGTTTAAATCAACTCACTGATTATCACAGATTGACACCAGCTGAAGATCTGCCTCCCTGGATGCCGTGGGGAGGAGCTCAGCGCTAACATTCTGCAAGTTGAATCCTACAAGCTTTTTCCAGCATTGAGATTGTGGAGCCTGAGGTTGTTCTGTTACAGTCTTGTATCAGCATGTGTTGATCTCTAACACTGTCCCTTTTTATCCCCTCTTCAGATGCTGGCAAAAGGGGAACAGAATGTGGAAAGGGACAGATAATTTTTGGTCCTGTGTTCTCCCAGCTTATGGACTACAGTGCCAGTTTACACCTGAGACACAAATTCTCCCCTCTTTCCCAAATGAACACACACAGTACGACGTTATCAGTGCAAGACCAGAATGCTCAGTTGACTTCACCCTGGCATTTTCATGTCCTCTATCAAAGCTCTTCCTCAGCATGATCCAACTTGCAGCCCTCATTCCTGGGGTCACCATTGCGTCCCCTGCATCTAGGAGCCCAACACTAAATGCCCCTTCTTTCTTTGCTCAGAATGGCCAGTCCATCCCGAAGGATGGCTCAGGCATGAATACGATCGGATTTGTGAACATATGTGTGTGCTTGTGTAGTTAAAAGTTCCCCTTAGAAGCACGTTCCTTAGACATGGACAGGTTCCCCCTTCCTAGAAGGAAGAATTTATGGAACTGGAGAAAGTTGTTTTAAATTATTCAATATAAATGTAAATAGGAGAAAGGGTTCCTTTGAATAAACTGTGTTATTTATGCTCAGCCCTGGAAAAACGGGCAGCAGGTTAGGATCTGCTTGCAAATCGAAGGCATTTATTTTCCTGGTAGTTGATGCAAATAACGTAAATATGCTTTACATTTTAGAAGGAAGCTTATGAAATATTAAAGCCAAATTCCCAGGTCCCATCTCCTATTGAAATGGAGTGCTCTTGAGGGACACTTGAGGATGCTGTGCTAGTAAGGCACAGGAAGGCTGAAGTGTGTGCGCAAGACAGAAAGTGAAGTATGGAAAGGGATGGCTGGGGAGACAGTTGTTGTTTATACAGAGGAAGAGACAGCTAGAGGGATGGGTGGATGAAAAGAGAAAGGGGTATGTGTAATGTTTATGCCTCCCAGGAGGGTCTCCCGCTCTCCCATTCCCCGTGTGTGAGCATGGTGGGGACTGTGTGCGTGTGTCAGAGGTGGATCCTCCCAAGGGACAATAACAAAAAAGCAGCAGGGCATGGAAGTCCCTTGAATTATTCACTATTCATAAATTATCACTCTTTGTTGCTTCTTTGTCTAGAGGACGTGTTTTCATTTCAGGGGAGAGAAGAAGAAATGGCATGAGCCCTGACAGCGCACACATCATTCAGGCAGGATGCTGAGAACAATGCAGGGAAAGAAAACCGAGAACACAACTTTTCAGATTTCACCATGTTTCCATGTCCACAAGACTCACTTCTTCTCATCTAGAGCATCCAATTCACCGCAAATAAGTAAAACATGAAGGGCAACTCTCTAGCAAAGGGTAGGAAAAACAGATGCTCTTGTTTCTCTCATATACTTCACAGTCCCACAGCCCCAGGGATCTCCCACAGTATTCCAGGGACTTCTTATCCCATACCAGGAATGAAACAGTTCAAGCAGGTATTTTCCTACCCCATAACCAGGAACAGCCCTCCTGGCACACTGAGGCCAGGAGGCCCTACCTCATTCTTCCTCATGAGTGTTAAAAACTCCACTCTAAGGAAAGCAGGATTGCTACCTCACTGCTTTGAAGGTTGAGGCCTTCAAATGAAAGGAACTATTTCACACAGCAGGCTGTTGCTGGGCTGCTTTAAGAGAACATCCCTTCCACCCTTTTATCTTTCTCCACTTTGCATGGTCGTCTCGCAGAGCAGAGCTGGTACGATGAGGGCCCTG
>NW_009259602.1:1308069-1331169 GCF_000687185.1 Egretta garzetta | reverse complement strand
AAGGACAGGGTGGAAAAGGCAGAGTTTATTATCACAGGATGAATAACACCATCGGTGGCTGGGTCCCAGCCATACACCACAGCTCGTTTCCTCCCCTCCTGTGCTCAAAGACAGACAGGATACCATCCGCCTTCTCCTAACACTTAATCAGAGAGCCTGCATGAGCAGAGGTAACAGACCACCTCTCAATTAAATCTGTGGCTAGTGACCAATAGGGTGGCAGTTGTCAGAGCTTGTTGCAGAGGAAGGAGGGTAATTATCAGCTGTAGTAGAGAGCAGAAGCAATCGCCTGGTTTGGTGCTGTTTGATTAGCAGGCTGTACTGCCTCTGGAGAGCAGGCCCATGAAAAATGCAGGAGAGTGGATGTGCGTACACGACTCAATAAACATCATTACTGCAACAGGAGAGGGGAAAGACCTGTTTGTACAAGAGGCCGCAAGCTGCCCTGCCAGAGCAAAGCAACCAGCAGTGATTCAGAGAGCAGTGACACCAAGGACCACAGGGGAAAAGCTCTGGGAAACAAGCAGCCCCAGCTGTTTGAAGCATCTCATTGCATTGCTCCAGCTCGTTCCCATGATGGAGGGTTGGACTGTTTGGGACAGCAACATGTGCATGGGGATATACGTATGTGCTGCTCGCTGGCAGACACCAGGGCATGTATAGAATTCTCCTATACACAAGCCAGCCAGTGAAATGCAAGTGGTGCAGGTCTCTGTCTTTAGTGGCCCCAGATAGGGCAAGCTGTCTGTCCCCACCAGGCATCCAAAACATGGGAACAAGGAACAAATATTAGCCATGGCACTGCCCTGCAGCTGAGGCAGAAGGCCAGGCACACACTTCTCTAACATGCCTTAAGCAAACAACCCAGCTTCTATTTTGTCTGATTTATTTTCTTCCTTCCCTCTTGAGATAGGCAGCATAGCCACTTCAGATATTTCTGGGTCTAAATAAGGAATACACTAAGAGGCAAGCAAAATCAGGGTTTAAGCATCTGCCTGCCTAGGCTGGATGGGGCCAGGGAATCTGAAAAACTCCAGGCACTCCTTTGAAAGACAGTTAGGTGACCAGTTTCATCACTGCAGTAAGAGCGGGATGTCCCTTAGCAGGTCACCTTTCTGCCAGGAGATCTCATTTCCACAGTTTTTACATTTCTGAAACACTTTCTTTTTTTAATTGAATGCACTTCTCATCTATAGTACTGCCAGTGCCAACCCTAAAGACAGAAGAAAGGAGGGAAAAGAAAAAGAACACTATTTAACTTTTGATTAGGGAGTCTGTCAGTCGAAATAGGGACCTACAACTTGTATTAAACATTTTTGTAACACACAGCACTTCAGCAGCATTTTAAGTAGGACCCCAAAAAAAGACATCAGTTTGAACTCCTTGACTTGATGACTGATTGGGTCATTGCCTATGTCTGGAAGCTGTATTTGTATTTACCGACAGAGTTTGAGATTTCCAGCAATGCAATCATTTGCTTGAGTTCCCCAGGCAATGGTGTATAATATGTAGCTGTAAACGGTAATGGACATAAAAGTATTAGTGTAGAGTCTAACTGGCAGAGAAAACATGCAGCAAGTGGTGGAGCTCCAGGAAGGGCAGCACGTCCCGGCAGGACATGCTGCCGACTTGCGGAGGAGCAGGAAGGAAGGGGAGGACTCACCTGGAACCGTTCAGCTGCCTACATCTCCTCTGCCGAAACAGCACAGCTGGGCACAGGCTTATTTATGTGCAGGCTCACCGGCCAGTGCTGGCCTGGTGGCAGCTCGGTGGGAAACAGGCAACAGCTCCACCGAGGTTCAGGAGCACTCTGCCTGCAGAGACCAAGCTCATTCACCTCTCCTGTCAGACACATCCCAGTGCTGTGCCAGCTGACCATGAGTACTGGCACAAGCAGAGGCATGTCCCGCATTATGTAAACAGACTTGTGAACCAGAAGCACCACAGTAAAAGCAATGCCCCAACACACACCCACTTTAGAACCTGCCTAACCAGGCTCCTTCCCCACACGTGAGATCACAAACAATTCACCCGCCCAGCTCTCATTTACATGCTCCTCTCCCCCCCCCCATTGTGATCCAGTGCTGGAGCAAAGGTTGTCCAGAATCCGTCTGGCCCTCAGGCATGATGTCTCCCCCTTATTCCTGTAAAAGAGCACATGTCTTTTGCCATCCTTCATCCTCGCAGTGTGCAGCCACAGTTCCCTGCCACGAGCACACTCTGTAAATGCTGGGTTAATCTTAGTGAGAACAAAAGACCTGATAAAATGAAACAGGGAACCTCAAAGAGGTCTCAATGGCTTCTTGTACCCTGCACTGATAGCAGGAAAGCACATACTTTCACCTGGGGAGAAAGGGCTTTTTTTCCCCCTCTCCCATTTTCCTTTAGGATGGAGCAGCACCCTAAGCCATGCAGACTCCTGGGATATGCTGCAAGAGCCCCAGCGCATGGCTGGATGCTGGAAGTGGATCACGCGGGCTCCTCCTGCCAGCTGGATGCTGGTGTTGCCACTGGCTCAGCACCAATTATTTTTGAAAGGAAATAGAAACAAAACTGCTTGACATTTGAAAAGAAATCATTACCACGCACTTGTGGCGAATCAGAGCTGGAGTGCTTTAAAGTTCCACCGTCCCAACGCTTAATTAGAGACCAGGCAGCTTATGTTTAGCTCTCATGAAAAATTTAACCCCCGGATGCTTTGTCTGATTCCAGCCAAACCCTGTTTCTGGCCCGTGCCTTTCCACTTCAACAGGGTGCTGGGCTCATTCTCCCTGCCCAGACACATCAACCCCCATCTGGAAGCAGCCTTGGGACTGCTCAGGGTAAGCATTTCAGCAGTGCTCCTGACCCCCCAGGGATGGTTTGGCAGTTCAGCCCATCAGGAGACAACCTTGGTGCAGTCTCTGGGAATCCCAGCGAAGCCATCAGCACCTTTCCTTTTCTCCCTGTGCCCGGAGAAGACTCGGTGTGCCAGCTCTGTAGGGTCGCTGCCCCCGGGGCAGGATCAGCTTTGACTAAACCTGGCCTGTTTTCTTCCTTGTTTTCACAAAGCACATCTCCATGGATGGCTGAGCTGGAAAGACTTTTTTCCTCTTCCTGAAAGGCCTTAGTGGCTCCATGGGGCAGTAATTAAAATCTACTCTCCATTTTGGTGGTCTAGTCTCAGCTGCTTTGCTCCCTCTGGATGACACTGCCTGCCTCATCCCTCATCTATAAAATGGGTGTAGCAGGTGTAGTATGAAGATAAATAGACTGAGCAGCACAAACTGCTCAGATAATGGGATCTATATAAGCTTCCACAGTAAATGATCGTTGTAGCTACAGCTGAATTTCCCTAATCTAGACAAGCCCCTGCTCTCCTGTCCTTCAACTAGCAGTTTAATTTGCATTAAAAAAATCCTTCCAAGATGTGGATTGCATGGGGTTTTTTTCGCCTCCGTGCTTTACAAGATATAAACATTGCGTCTTCTTTTTAAATGTAGCCTCTGGGTAGGGATTCCTGTGAAATTGAGAAGCAGGCCATTTTTCAGATAAATGATTTATACAGAAGATGCTATGGATGACCTGACGCTGACCTGTTTGAATTAATTCCAGCATTTGAGCTTCCATTTCTATTAAAACTCCATTTACCAGGGAAGTGAAAAGGTAATTATCGTCCCCAGCTTTAAATCACTCTGCTGCTGAATTATTAAAGGGAAGAATTAAAAATAATCAGGCTTTTTCATTATACTTCATAGAGAGGAAATTAAAGGTGTAAGAATGTATTTTTTGCTTGAATTTAAGTATTCATTTCTAAGATTTATGTAGAAATTGAAATTATTCTCTCTGCGTGCCCAGCTCATTCTCTTTATGAAAGATGCACAGACACACACATGGGGGGAAGGAAAAAAGCAAAAACCCTCTTGTAGAATTAAAAGAAGAATAGAAGTAAGAAGGGATTTAACATGAAAAAGTATAGGAGAGTGTTTTGCATTTTAATACCCTTTTTTCTGCACAATTACACCTCTGAGTGATCCAGCAGAGGGAGATTAAGCTGCTACTAATTTCAGATATACAGTTGTAAAATGCTAGGTTAGTTCTTACCAGGAGAGGTAGAAAAAAAAAACCTAACACTGTCAGGCAGTAGGAGACAGCTGATTGCTTCTGATGTCTGGAAACCCACAGGAGCAGCACTATAGCAGGGACCGACATTGGATCAGAGCAGTCCGGTAACATGCCTCCTCCCAGGGAAAGGTGCCAGCTGCTTTACATAAACCCAGAGTTTTCCTCACTTAAATCCTAACCCTCTTACCAGGCAAGCAATAATTTGTACCTTTGCAGCATGAAACTAGGATGGCGCTAGCTGATCCAAGTAGGTGGATACACACATACATACACTAACATACCTGCAGAAGTGCTTGGTACCTCCAAAACCAGGTAGCTTTGCATGAGTCTTGGTCAGTATTTCACCTCACTTCATATCTTGAGGCAGTGGGCTCCAAGGATAGCTCATGCCTACGAACTCTACAAACTGCATTCTATAGGGTGGTTATAGCTACTCGTATATGCCAGTCTAATAGCACTTTGCCATGCCTTGAGGCAGAAAGACCCTTCTTAAAGAATTTTTCTACTGTGTATTCAGTGGCAACAAGCCTAAGAGCTGATAAATCTGGTCTCAAAGCATGAACAAGCATTTTTGGGACTGGTGTAATCTTTGGGGAGGTCCAAGGATATTCATCTGTGTGGAAACAGGAAAAGCTGCAGCCCATGAAGGAAAAACCCCTTTGTTCCATTCCAGAGTCAAAAGCCAGTCCCAAAACACTGGGCAACTTGTGTGATGGCCTGGCCTACTGCCTCCTCCTGCTGGATGAGGGGCAGACAGAACCACCCCCTCAGCTCCACAGCCTCACACCGTCTCTCCTGCAAGGCATGAAGGCAATGCCATCGCTTAGCTCCATGCTGCCCAGTCCAGGGGAGACAGTGTGGGACACCAGGCCAGCCCGGTACAACATCAAGGTGACAGGGTTATTTATTTAATACTGGGTACCACCTCCACTCCAGCCAGTCACTGGTAGCAAGAAAAGGCAAGCTACAACTTTTTATACAGTCTGTCAGCAGGGTCACTGGATCTAAGTGCATTATTGGGCCAGTGGTAACTGTTAGAGACTGTGAAAGAGATACAGCAGTAGGGAGGTACATTTGGGTCCGAAGAATCTTCAAAGTCATTTGCAAGCTGGTTATGAATGACAGAAGCAGATCTCAAAGGCCCTACCCAATGCACGTGCCAGGAGTGTTTGCAGTGGGTCCTGGGTGCTTCCATTACACTGAAGAGCTGGGCTTCCCAGCCTACATAGGGCCAACCAGCTAAACACGGTCCTGCATCAATTCCCACTTCAGGTAGTTTCCTGGGACTCCCTTTCACCACTTCCTCAGGGACGAGCCTTGTCAGGATCGATGTTACAGATGCACTAAGCTGCAAGCATATGCTCTGGATAAGACATCCCAGCTATGGTGTAAAAAAGGCAAATGGAAGTCAACAGCAAATAGGCAAAACAAGAGGTATGCTTTTCACCCCACATCTTACATTTGTACAAAGTGGTTGCTATCTTTTCTCCCCCAGCCATGCCCTCCTATACATTAGAGCTTATGCCTAGCAAGTTCTCTTGAAAAAGGAAGGAAATCGCAGAGGAAAATTTAAACCTGGTGCCTGTATTTCACAACTGCCACAAGATTGAACCAGGGAATCTAGGCCAGTCAACTTAACATCTGTCCCTGGCAAAGTAATCAGGAAAGTTGATATATGATTCAATTGATAAAGAATTAAAGGAGAGAAATATAATTAACATCAGTCAACATGGTTTTATGGAAAATAGGTCTTGTCAGGCAAATCTGATTTCATTCTTTGATGAGATTACAAGTTTGGTTGATAAGGGTAACTGCAAAGATGTAATATATTTAGCTGTTGTAAGATGTTTGACTTTGTATCTCACAACCTTCCGATTAAAAAATTAGCGCTATACGATATCAGTAAAGCATGTGTTAAATGGATTAAGAATCAGCTTTCTGGCAGTTCCTCAGAAAGGGGTTGTCAATGGAGGAGTTTGACTGAACAAGGGAGAGGCACGCAAGTGGTGCTTCCAACACATTTCTAGGCTCAGACTCAATTTTCCTCAATAATCTTGATATGAAGAATTAATACTAATGAAACTTTCAGAAAGCCGAAAGATCTAAGGAGAGGTAAATGACAAAAAAAGGGGACAAATTGCTCAGGGAGATATCTGGATTACTCAGGAAGCAGGGCCTCTTCCAGCTTCACAGGGCATGGAACAGCGTGTCTGTAGCTCCAGAGCAAGCAGGGGCAGGAGGCAGAGGAGTAAGGGGCAGGAGGCAGAGGAGTAAGGGGCAGGAGGCAGAGGAGTAACTCAGCAGCTGGTGCCTACGTTCCTGGCTGCACTGGATACAGCTCCAATGAGAGGAATCAAACACTGCTTCCCACCCTGCTCTCCAAAGGATGCTACAAATCTGGAGCCTCACAAATGACCTGACTGGGGAAATGTGCAGGCTAGCAAGCACCTATATAGCAGGAAAGCACTGAAGCAGGGCTGGTGTCTGGGCAGCTGCTTTCCCTGGTGAAGACCAAAAGCTGATGCAAAGCATTCTGAGAGCACTGATCCATTGCTCCCCGGAGGGTGACAAAGAGCTCAATCCGTTTAGTTTATCAAACGGAGATTGAGAAGTGACTTGACTAGAGCAGATACAAACCTTTGTGGGGAGACAATAGCAGGTACTAAAGGCCTTGTTAATCTGCCAAAAGAAGACATAAGAAAACCCAATGACTGCAAGATGAAACCAAAGAAATTCAAATGAGAAGTTAGGCCCAAATATCTGCCTACTATGTGATTAAGTACTGGCAAACTGCTAGGGGAACAGCATATTCTCAAGCTCCAGACACATTTAGTGTTTTATGAAAGGGCTGCTTTAACAACAAAAAGTTGGTGGGCTTATGTTCATTCCCTTTTGCTAGAAAGGAAACAGAATTAGAAAGAACTTCGTCAAGTGCTCCCCTCCTTTAATGCTACTTAGGGAAAAATTGCTGAACATAGCTCTGCTGTCAAGCAAGATAAACAAGTGCCCCACGCTGTTGTTCCCGACTGTCCATGCACCTAGCTGTCCCCTTTCTAAACTGCACAACCTCATCCCTGGGGAGGGAATTGAGAGTCAGACCCCAGGGCTAACACACAGCACGGACCATCCCAAAGACATGCACACACACACTGACCTTCTCAGACTCTCCTTCAGTCCCACTGATTTTAACCCAGAACCAAGAAAACCCTCAACTTGATAACCCTGTCTATATTGCGCTTCTGCTCAGTAACAATCTTCAGAAGCTCCTGGTCTCCAGCAATCTTACCTTTTTACCATATTCTGCACAGAACTTATACTACCAGATCTCCTGGGCAATGAATTTATTATCCCTTTAACTGCCTGAAAAGAACTTACAGCCCTTATAATAATACTTTACATCTCTCCAGGGCTTTCCCTTTAAGGATCTCAAAGAGCTGTGCAAATAACTATTATTCCTTATGTTCCCACACATGGTATTCCCTTCCATCATACAGATATGGAAATAGAGGCTGAGATTACATGACTTGCTCTGTCATACATGGTTTCAGGGAAGAGGGCAGGAGGATTAGCTGCCAGCATTCTTCACCAGATTGCATGGCCTCTCCAAGAAACTGCGATGAACTTGCAAAAACCTGCTGTTGGCTGAGATGTTCAGGGCAGCCCACAAGGAAGATGAGGTCTGGGGAGACATTAACATTACAGGGCTGAAGACTAAGCTTAGTTTAACCAAGTTGTTTCTGCATTAACAGAAAAAAATCAGGAAAACTACCCTTCAAAGAGTCTTCCCTCTCCACTGACTATAGCAGGAACAGCCTCTACTGTGCCTGAAGTCAGCTAATGCAAATAATCACACAGCAGCACCTTGTATTACTAATTTGACTAACGCACAGTCACTACTGCTACCAACTCAAACTCTCTGCCAAATCTTCTCTTTTACCCTCTATGAAACCCAAAATATGCAGGCATGCCAGATAATGTCCCACATCGCACTTACCTGGAGTGGCATTTTAGCCTGGACACATCAGCATCCACAGACATCCTTCACACCAAAGCTCAAGCTGTACACATGCCTTTGCTGTTTGATACTAGGCTGCATCATGCAGATGAGGACGTGAAGACATTTTCCATGCTTGCTCTGCTGCATCTTCCTCCAACACCCATACATCTATCAATTGGGAAGAAATTGTGGTTAAAAAATAGGTAGAGATGCCTTTTGATAAAGCAGAAACATAGTTTTGACACTGTTAGAAAGGAACACCTTCATTTTTCATTTTAAGACCTCCCATGTCAGAACATGGCTTTTATCCTATTATCTTTTCAAGGCACAAGTGAAAAGAAATATTGCAGTTGGCCCAAAATAACATTTCTTTCAAAAAATTGTATTTCACAGGAAAGAGTAACATTGGATTCTAATTCAGAACAGAAAGCAGACATTCTCAGCCCCTTTTGGATGGATGTTGCAGACAGAGGAATAGACAGGCAAGTTAGCAAATAGATGAGTAGGTAAACAAGAGATGGATGGATGTTGTAGATGAGTAGATAAACATGTAACTGGAAGAAACAGGTAAGTGTGGATGCTCAGATGAACATAGAGCAATTGTGAGTGGAAGGCTGGACACAGGTAGAAAGATCAGCAGGTAGTTTCTTTGGGATGCTCACTTGGGCTTCAGGTCCCCAAATGCAGCAGTTGCTGTTGGCATGAACCACCCTTGTGGAACCAGCACAAGCTCTTGTGCTGCTGCAGTAGCTCCCCATTCCTGGTTTTGTATCTACCAGCTGTTTTACATTTTCCTGCTGTGTGCATTGGGTTGACTTCACCTTTTCTCCCTCAGGGTTCCAGCAAACCGTTCTCACTAGCATTTCCCTTTTGTGCTCCTGCTCCTTCCACCTCCACTACCACCTCCTGTTCTCCAGTCACTTCACACCACAGCCTGATTAGCGTAAATATTGCCACCAAACAAACTGTCTGAACAGACACCTTTCCATTTATCTCCCCTCCCTTCCCACCATGTGAGTCTGTAATGAATTAGGAGAAAATGCTGCTGAGAGGTGTCAGAACAATTTCTATTAAACATAATTTTCTAATGAAAAGGTTATAAGTGACTGTGTCAGAACTAATCAAAATTCAATCCCCCAGCCACTGCACAGCACAATCCTCTTCCAGCAAGTCTAACTTGGATGGTTGCAAGCCCTGTACGGTATGTCAAAGTGGGGTCCCACGCCAGAGCTTGCTTTGACAATGCCATCCTTAGGAGTTAAGCACCTCCAGCTCTGGGGATGGAGAAACTAGTGAAATAGTTGCGGGTTCCAGTGACTTGCAAACTGATTCTCTCCTGGCTTCTCACCAGAACACAGCCCACTCTCCAGCCCAAGGAACAGGAATAGGGTTTGCTTCTTAGCTAGCCAGCAAGCCATCCTCTCTCAGGAACGACTTTTTCCTTGCCTCCACCACTTCCCTTAATTTATCCCTCTCATTTCTTACTGTCCCTCCTTCCCTCCCACCCACCCTTCCTCTCTTCTCTGTCTTTCCCAAGCCACTAGAGAGGATTGGAGACAGGATTACTTATTGATAACAACAGCCACCATCTTAAATCCAGTCAGGGGTGGTGGCTAATCCCTTTAATGAGTTGCTTTAGCTCTGGCAGCTGAGCTAACCTGCATGCTAACTCAGCAGCTCTCTTCTCCCACACAAACTCTTGCCTTCACCTCCTCCCAGAGAGAAATAGCCGCTGATCAGAGGTTGCAGACCAAGAGATTGCCCTCAGCAGTGGGGAAGAAGCCCTAAAGTATTTTGTTATTCCTTTAGCACTATGGAAACTGTCTCAGAGAGCCCCAAGGATGCTATGTACGTCAGGCAATCTCTCTAGCACCCAGATCTGGTATAGTGGCCAGGGCCCACTGGTCCCATGAAGGTTACATGCATGACTGGACAGGGGTAAAGAGATGCCTTCCACCAGCAAAACAGGGGACACACTTGTAAAACTCAAAACACTCACCACCAAAACAGAAGCATCAAAACACAGGACACAGCTTGACCCGAAGCTCCCTTCGGTGCTGAGCTGCTCTGCTGGGCTCCCCTCCGGGTGTCTCAGGGCCCAGTCTCAGATTGCACATTGCTCACAGGCAGGGTGACTTCTTTGGCAAGCACAAGGCAGTGTCTTCCCTGCAGCAAACAGAAATAGGGGTGAAATGACCCTGGGCTATTCATGCACATTAGGCTGAACTGAACTGTTCTCTCTAAATTAGGCTTTGTGCAAGGGCTAAAACCTCTCATTGATTCACTCTCAGTCATTCATTCCCAAGGCTCACTGGAGTTAATGACACTTCCTTTGCTACAACATGCACCTGCTGGGCTGGAAGGGCTTGCGGCTGGTGCAAGAGAACAGAGCACCCCAGCCCCACAGCTCCGTGAACAGCACCCTCGGGGAGGCAAGGTACACCCCTCCGTTACCTGGAGCTCTCTGAAAGGGGATGCTTTCACTGAAGGGGAGCAGAGCCCATGTCCAGAGTCCTCATTAGGCTGCTATTAGTCACTGTTCAGTCATTTGGTACTGCACAAACAGAAAACCCATCACCCCCCCAGCACTCATATGAAGATAGGACAGGAGATGTGGGAAGATCCACCTCCCTCTCCATCAAATACAGTTTGGGAAATGCTATTACAGCATGCAAGCAGTCTGGCAAGGTGCTGCCTGTTTCCTACCCAGCTTGCATCTCCCTGCCAGCAAGGATGATGGGGATACATTCTTCCCTGAGTCTCAAGGCAAAATTTCTCTGCATGGATAATGCATGGCAGACAGCATTACAGTGGTCTCATCCAGCCTTTAAGGCTGGTTCTTCATTATTTTGCACCAGTGCTACATTTTGTGCTGATGCAAAGGAACAGTGTAAATCAGATACGAATGAGGGAGGATTACTGCTTCACAAGCCTCTGACTGCCCCACACTGGCAGGTTTAATTGCTTTCACAGGGACTCAGCCAAATCAGACTCAAATTCCGAGAATCAAGGCATACACTGATTGAACTTCCCCCCCAGCTCTGGTCATAGCACTGCTACGGTGTCTGTGAGCAGGAAGCCTACCTGCAAGGTCTGATGCTTTTGTTTCTCCCCCTCTAGTTTTTTAGAGGGAGTCCTCTCTCCAGTAGAAAGGCGCTAGTCAAACTCGACTAAAAACATCACAATGCAATCCTACCTGCTTCCCTTTTCCTCTGCAAGAATGGCCCCGTGGCTGTCAGCACATCCCTCTCGTCCTTCACTTACAGGTGTTCATGCTCCCAGCCATAGCTTGGAGTAACACTGCTGCCAGTGCTGCACTGCCTGTCCTTCTAATGAGGCCTTCCCTTCTGCAGAACACGTGCCAAATGGGTTTTTCCCTCCGTTTCCTTATTAAGATAAAGCTGTCACCAGCTTCCCCATTCCACTGGTTTGTTGGGACTTTCAAAGCCTGGAACTGTATTAAATATTCAGTCTACTCCTTTGGGCTACATTTCAGAGCCTATATCCCTCCCTTTAATTGCTCTGTCAAGAACAGATGAAAGTTTGATACTGAGGCTTTGACCGGGATGAACTCAAACACTTTGGGCTCTGCTGATTTATTTATTTAAAGAGAAAATATCTGGATTATTCTGCTTAAATTAGGCCCCATGCAATTGCTAAAGACCTCTTTTTCATTGTTCTTTCACTCATTCATGCATCATTCCATTAATTCGCTCTTTCCCCTGCTATTTTTGATTATGCTGAATTATATGCATACACTTCCTTTTATCCTTTTCTTTCTGTCTCTCTTCTGTCACCAAATGTATGTCTCCTCAAACACCTTTTCTGGAACAGCACTGTGCCCCGTACTCTCATGGGAAGGCAGATGGAGATTTCCATCCAGGGAGATATGTCCCTGGGGCATTGCTTCACCAGCAAGGTAGCAGAAATCGGAATTTGGAGAGAACTTGGCTGGCAAAGAAGAAACAACCACAGCATGCTCTGCATAGCTTCAAAGGCTGGCTCTGATTTTTATGCACCCAACAGAAGCTCGTTAATCTGCACCCCATCAATTCACTACCCGGCCAACCTCACCTAACAGACTGAGCTCTCAGCCATGTCTCCAGGGTCATTCCCTTCTTTTTGCCTCTCCTGAGCATCTTTGTTCTTGCTCTTACTTGTTACTTGCCCTGCAGGCAGGCAGAGGCCAGCTGCGCCTGTCTCCCCAAGCACAAGGAGGCAGTTTTCCATGCACAAATTCAGCTCCCTCCTTTTATTGCAGGCTGCAGCTGGAAGGAGACTAACTGTTTATTTGGGGCTTCTCCCTTTGCTTTGTCCTTATCTACCCATAGCTACAGCTCAGCTGCTTTTCTCTGAGGTCTGGAGTCTGTGGGTGAGCACATCTGTGCCAGGATCAGGGGGACAAGGTCAGCCCCAATCACAGGGTGGCAAACAGCAGCCACTCCAGCTGCACTGCCCTCCTGGTTCCTTTGATGTAATTAACATCCCTTTGTTATTGTCTGCAATCACGTCTGTCTCTGCTTTAATCATCATCTCCCAGCAATGAGCATTCCTTCTCATTAAGGTCTTAAAAACCTCCATTATAAACATGTAAATGGGATGCAGCGAGGAGGGAAATATTTTACTACTCCAATTTCCTGTTGTGCCACTGCCAGCAAGTCGTGATATTATTACTAAGCATCTCCAATCAGCACCAGCACCTACAGGATCAGACCTACATTGCGCTTGTAACCAGCATGTGACAACACACTAATGCCCAGTGGCATCAAGGTTTCTAGCCTTCAATGGAGAACGGAGACTTTTCTTTTGAGAAAAGAGTGGAGATGAGACAGTAGGTTCTGAAAGCAAAGGAGAATCTGATCCACTCTCCTGAGATCCAGCTTTCAATTGGCAGCACCCTCCCAAGGTAAAAGCAGCAAACTGTCCCATCTTTAGATTACAGAAAGTAAAATGTCAGTCTCTCTGGCAGCATCATTTAAAGCTTTTGACCTCTTCAGACTTTTCTACATTGACACCAACTGAGTTCTGGCCCAGCAGATCTCGTGATCTGCTGGTATACCCAGACTAACCACAGGCACTCATTGCATTGCATGGACCTGTTTGATTCTGCTGCTCATGAGTCCCCCTTCTCCCTTTCAGCAGCAACAGAAAGCAAGAGTCTCTTAAGGACCAGCTTTGCAAGAAGTCATCTCTCCAAGCATTTTCTCCCCTTCCTTGAGAAAGGGCAAAGTCTTACATTTCAGCAGAATGCCAACCTCTCCTCCCCCTCTCCACACACTCCTGTCCAGCAGGCATTTCACACAAGACCCATCTCTCCAGAAGCGCTTCAGCAGCAGCATGCCAGCCAGGTACTTACCCAGGCCCCTTTCAAATAGGAATTGTTCAACCCAATAACATTTACAATGCAAATATCAGTTCTGTTTGCAAGCATACCAGGCTTAGGAAATGCACGGGAGAACTTACCATCAATCTCCAAAAAGATGCTGGGAAACACGTCAAGCCAGATGCCGTTCACAGAGGTGAGAGGTTCTGTTCCCCTCTATGGCAGTTCTCAGAGAAGTAGATCTCCCAGTGAACCTCTTCTGCTCTTTAAAAAAGGCCTTTTTCCAGGCAGCCACTGTTGGGGCAGCATGTGGAGAACACAGCAGCTGCGACACCTCTTCCACCTCTGTAACCCCTAGGCTGCCCAGCTCTGCTCTCAGAGGTCAAGGCCTGCCTGGCACAGCAGTAGGTCAGCTCTCCATTGCTTGAGGTCCAGACACCATGGCCCGTTGCACAGATGCCCTGTAGGCCTTTGCACATAACTGTCTAGCTTGCTCCTCTGGCAAAACTTCTGTGCCAGGCCCTCCCAGCTCTCTCTAAAAGCATCCATAAGCGATTTAACCTTCAGGATTCAACCTTCCTATGCCTGAAGCCCATGTCACATTTTTTTGTCCTTTTCCCTCTTCCATTTTTGTTTGCTGTAGGGTGCAAGAGACACTTGATCTGATCTCTCCAGATCGGCTTTCTGCCTCATGCATACTAAGGTCCCTGTAAGCAGAACCCACAGAATACATATAAAGTATTTCTCACCCACAGTGCCTAACCAAACCCTTAAAGGCAGAAATTGCCTTTCTAAGGTGCAGAGAAGAGATAGCAAATCAGGCACTACAGTGCTTTCAACTCCAATCTCCTTGTCCTACCTCCTGATAAAATCTTGCTGAGACTTCTTCCATCTTTCAGTTCCTCTTTAGCACATGAATTCGGCACCCATGAACTTTTTAATTTCATAAACCACCAGTGCTTTGCCTTCCCTTTTGCACCCCTGTGCCTTCTTGGAGCTCTCTAAGCCAGGTGTAACCACCTGATAATTCCCTATAATGTGATCACATCTGCTGGATGCAGGGCCTCTGTGCCAGAGCTGAACCGTGCTGAACTACAGCCTCAACTCAAGAAGACCACTGCCAGTAAAAGAGCAGGACAGCTGGGAACTCAAAGTCCCCTCAAGCTGGAGCTGCAGCACATAAACCACCTTATTTCCGTGAGCCCCAACACCACTCCTTGCATTAACAACCACAGCATTCTTCTTTATAACAAAGCTCAGCAAGGCCACTTACTGGCTTTTCCCAGGCCCCACTCATCCTATCTCCAAGAGTAATAATAGAAACACAAAAAAACCCTTGGCTCTCTGATGAATGGTTTATATCCTCTGTGCACCTGAGGAAAGGCCACACATTATTGGTGCCTCCGTTAAAAAAAATCACACACCTTTTTGCACTCAAGTCATCAAGACAAGAACAAGGGGATTGTGCTCACTCAGTTAAAGGGGTAAAGGCAGGAAAGTTAAAAGAGGTTAAATAGACATATGAACACTCTCAGCCTTTTGTGCAAGACCCTGTGCTTAGGGGCAACCCCATCAGATTTAATCCTCTTTAAGAAATGCATGGGCTTTGCTCCTGAACCTTTCTGGTGTGTTCCCTTGGAGACAAGCCCTGAAAGCTTCTCTAACAGCCCTGAGTGCCCAAGTTTACTGCCTTAGCTGACCAGGCCTTAGCTTTCCCTTGGCCAAGCTGTGGATGGACAGGACAGGATAAAACAAGGCAATTGCCTTCTGCAGCAGAAATACTCCTATACCAGCAGTTTGCAACTGCATGCAGATGCACAAATTGTGCATCATGTGCTCAGTCCCACTCACCCTTGCACCAAGCCACCGCCACAGCTGGTCAGAGCATCTCTGTCGAGAGCAGAAGTGTGACCTGGATGTGCACTAACTGCTCAGGAGCCCAGACACTGGACCCACTTGCAGGGAATAGTTTGTAGTGAAGTGGAATTTATAGGCTAACATATCCACCCATCCAGAGACCCGCTGCAAAACTGTCTCATCCATCCCCTTCCAAACACCGCTCAGTCAGAATTTAACACTTACACTTTCCTGTTTATGTCCCTATGCTGTGGTCTTAAAGTATAACCAGCCTTTTCACAATGAGTTCCCACTGACTGTCCTAGCTGTCTTACCCAAATAACTTTCTTTTCCCCTCAGTCAGAAACTGGCGCTCTATGCACATCACCAAGTACATCTCACTCCTCCTCGATGCTCCCGGATCTGCTAAAATGTTAGTTTAAAAGCAGCAGAGGCCCAGTGGGTGGTGCTGGCAGAGCAGCAACTGTCTCTTCCCTCTGGGTTCAGCTCAGGCTAGGGCAGAGGTTGTGAGTTATGTTCCAGCATTAGGAATATCTAATAGCAGGAAGAGGATTTGAACCGGTTGTAGGGATAAGGCATCAAGATTACAGTGCTAATAAGGATTTTAAGGGAGGCTTGCTCTTAAATGGTCATGAATGAATGGGGAGTGAATGAGGGCGGAGCGGATAAATGCATAGATGAGTGGGAATTAACAGTTGTAAAGATGAAATTTGTCTTTCTGTTGTGGTTAGGACGGGGATGTGACAAGACTACCATGAAGTCTGGATGATTGCAGCCTTTGCTCTGTATGACTGGCCAATATTCTAAATTCCCCTTTGTTTCACTTTTTCGGGAGAAGATACATCTACGGATGCAGAGATTAAAATGGCTTTTTCCCTTGTCAGTTTGGGTGCTGATTTTAATCAGGGTTTTCTTTCCCTTTCACAGCTCCATTTCTAAAGGAAAAGGAACAGCTCAGAGAGAAATTGGAGCTGCTCCCAGGACAAATGGGCCTGACTGGCAGTGCATAAAATTACCACTGTCTCTTCACCTTGCTTTCTGCAATCCCTTTATTAACTAACTGAATCTGCAGTCATTCTCTCTTTCCTAGCTCATTCATTCTCTTTGTTTCTCCCTTTCTCTCCTCCCAGGTAAAAGGTTCATTATCACATGCTCGTGGACTGGTAATGCACCCGTATCATGGGGGAGTGCAATTACATGTCCTACAAACATCATTAGCCCAAGCTGGCAGCAGGAGGCCAGTTTGGCCCTGCAGGAAATGCTGGATCTGGACCTGGGAGCTGCTTTCTTCAGTGCTGCAGGCACTGATGTGGTAGAGAGGTGCTGCAACGCCCTGTGCGTGGGGTTATGCATATGGCCAGGTCTAAGGGCAATTTATTTCTAGGATAAAGAGGAATCCTGCTCTCCTATGGCTCTGGCAATGGAAGGCAGGAAGATGGAATGAACATAAGTATGACGAAAGACTCAGCTGGCCCAGGATTTTGCCTCCAGCTCGGCCACAAGACAATGAGAAAGCCCACAAGCTGCTGGTAGGGTTTGGGAAGCTCCTTGCTCCTGCGCTTTGCAGCTACCAATGAACCCACCTTATGTGAACTGTTGTCTCACTCCTTCTCAGAGCTGTTCACAGAGCCCTGCCATCGCCTGTCCTCATGATTGAAAATGCCGCAATTAACAGCCAACCCCCATAACTGTAAATGGGCTAGTGTGACTTTGGGCTTGGCATGTTTTTTTCTGGGGCAGGGCTGAGGCATGTCAGAAACCATTCTGGGGTGACTATACCCGGCAGACTCTGCTCTGCATTGCTGTCAAGCCAGTTCTCACTTCAGCCCCTAAAAAAAGGATTCAGACTCAACTTCCCAGCTGTCAATCAAAGCACACATCCAGGTTGAAGTTCCAGGAGGGTAATTAATTTCCATCCAAAGATGGGAGGAGAAGTGTATTTGTTTAATGAATGCATTAACAATTTGTTCTTCTGCTCAGTATGTGTTCTGGCATTTTATTAAGACTTTTTTTTACTGGGGGTGGGGAACAAAGACTAATAAAATGTGTTAATGACAAATACCAACTGTGTGAAGAGAAGACATAAAAGGGACAAGATGATTTGTGGGCTGGATTGAAGGAGACTCTGAACACTCAGTCTACAAACTGGGATGAGGAAGAGCTGGCATCATGCTCACTTGAAAAAGGTGGTGGGTTTCTGGCATTTTTAAATCTTGCTTATTAGTGTCTATCTGTGGTGTGGTTGTGTCTGAAGGAGTCCCATTTGACCACGGCACCTTTCTGTTCTCCCTGGACCAGCTTCAAGTGCAAAGAAGGGATCAGCCCCACTTTCCGCATTCAGAGACTCTTTTCATCATAACTTGCCCTGGATTTAGCTGCTTGCTTTCTGCACAGGACTGTGCAGGGAAGGATGTAGCCCTGGATGGAGGCAAGGCAAGGGGTACCCAGGTTTGCCCACCACCTTCCCACCCCATCGCTTGTGTCACAACTTTTTCTTCCCACATGACTCCACCCAGCAATGACTCCTTTCAGGATGTGGCTGGCTTTCTAAGGCTTCTGCTCTCCCCAACCCTGCTTGCTTGTGCATTCAAGTGTGATGCTCCAGGGCAGTCTTGTTCTCTCGGCCACTAGACTACATCCAGGGTAAATTATAATTTTTTATTTTCTTAATATTTTGTAGCTGACACAACAATAAATAACTAAAATATCTATGCCTTTGTTGCAGCAAATATTGTTTTACAGGAGATGAAAGCAGATATGAGCCTCGATATACTGCCCTTCATTGTAGTTATTTTCTCTCTATTTTTGGTGACATTTTCTAGAACCATTTATACTTTTCCATATGTCACTTTAAAATCAGAAAGAGCTTTTAAAAGAAAATTGCATTTTTCTCTCTTCACAGAGTCGTAGCTTTTTTATTACTCTTCTCTTTGATTTTTCTTTTTCCTAAAGTAAATAAACAACAAATTTTTTACTGCACTCCCAAGAGGTTATATTCTGGTCATTTCTCATGTTTTTTTTCTGGTGTTCAGTGACAATTATTACAAAAAAAGAACCATTTTTTCCAGCCAAGACCTAGAATGGGAGCTGTAACATAAACTACAATTTCTGAAGTATGAAGCAATGTGGCTGGATCCACCCGTTACAGAAATCCTGGGAGCTCCAGTGACCTTGGGTGCACTAAGCAGGTTTGCACTAGCTGAAGAGATCTTGTGTTTTTTAACTTCTGCATCCCCTGACACCCCCAGCACTTTCTTAACTTGTACCTGATAGACACAGAAGCTACTAAGAAAGAGGGTGCACATAACACCTTTATTTCTAGCACTTCTCGCTGCTTGGAGGTGTTACCAACTTCCTCGGTGTTCGTTCAGCCAGACACTTGCCCATATCATCAGCAGGATGTTGCTGCAGGTTGCTGAGCAGAGAGATCAGCCTCAGAAAAAGGGCTTGGGGGTCGCTGCCCCTGTGCTCAGCTTCCCAGTGCCTCAGCTGGCAGGATACCGGCGTTTCTCCTGCTGATCCTGTGGAGAAGCTGGTTTCAGCCGCAGGCAACCTGTCATTTTCTCAGCATAACCCAAAGCAGGACGAGACCTAGAGAGTAGCTCATCCTCCCTGTCTGGAGGCAGCCCAAAGTCCTGGCTAAGGGAAAGATTGTCCCTTTGGTATCTTCCCCTCATCTCTCATTTCCTCTAAGTTGCTCCTTCCATCTGTTCACACATGCAGGGGTTTTACAGTAGTTTTATGGAAGTTTTTCACCATTAAGGAAGGAGTCTGCCCCATGATACATGGAGCATGGCCCAGGCAACACCTCTGCTTTGATTAATGCCTCCTGCAGGTTCCAAGTGTGTCCCCATCTGTCATCAGCTCCATCTCCTCACAATGAAAACAGATCACCAGTCTGCATTCAGTCACTCAGAACAAAAACAAGCTGTGCAAAGCAGAAAGGCTAGTCAGGAGGCAAAGCATTGCTCAGCAGCATTCTCTCACTGTGCTTTGTGGTTTGGGATCCACTGAGAACTTGGACAGAAGGGCCTTGGGGACAAAATACCATTCAATGTGCTCTTTGCTGCCTCATCTAAAGAATGCCAAGCAGAGGAAAGGAGGGGGTGAAATAGCAACAGGTCAAGGCACAGCTTGTCCACTTAAAAACCACTTGGTTTTCAAAGGGAGAAGCATCAAAAACTCTCTTGCCCACTTGGCAACATCAGTTCGCAAAGAAGACAGGGAAGAAAGTGCCTGCTTAGATGACTACAGGTGTCCACATTGTGAATTCAGATGAAAACAAAGTGTGGTGATGAAGGACAGTGGCTGTTCATGTGTGGACACTGCTGCCCTCTCCCAGTACCAGAGGAAGGTGTTCCATTCAAATTGGGAGAAGGTGGTCAGCAAATGGGGGCTCTTGGTTCTGCGCTAAAGGGTGGCCAGAGTTCATCAAAAGCAGTTCACCAGGAGTCGCACTCTAAAGACAAGCTTTGAAGCCTTTCTTGCTTTCTCTCAGTCTGGCCTGAGTTACTAACGATCGCCCCATTACTGCTGGTGACAGGCTTGTGATAACATTGCCATTTCATTAGCTGAGTATTGTTCAGGAGATTGATGGCTGGCAAGCTAAGAAAAATTGCATCTCCCTCTGCAGCTGCCTGTCCCATAGACAGCATTCATTCACAGAGAGAAGGGGAGTGAAGGAAAACATACGGGAGTAGGAACCGGATGCATTGGCATCCCACTGAAGTCAAATGTCTATCTGCAAGCCTGTGTGAGGATCCTGGAGTCTACGCATTTCCCCTCCACTGCTTCAACCCCAGGAAAATGTCTTCCAGAGAAAGTAGAGGAAACGTGAGTGCCAGGACCAGCCTCCCCAAGCCTGAGCTCACAGATCTGGTCCCAGAGGCCTCACCTCTCCTCTGTGCTCGAGAATTATTATTAAACAGACAGTTCCAAAGGAAAGCAAATATTGACTTAAGCAAGAAAGCAAATGCCATTTTGCTCCTGGGTGCTTGAAGAGAGTGGAGAGGAGAGACAATGTAGAGCAGAGGGAAATGAGGCTCTGGAAAGTCTTAGAGAGACTTAGGCCTGCTCCCCAGTCCCTCTCAGCATCTACACGCTCTCCTTTTGCTGGGAGGAAGAGTGACTTGGGGCTTTCTGATGGAGACAGAAAGACTGAAAATGCAAAGGAAGGCAGCAAAGGTAGAAAGCAGGCAGAGAAAAGGATAAAAGTAATACCAAAAAACCTGTTTGCGTGGTTGTGTCTAACACTCCATCTTTCTTGAATGCCTTTTGCAAGTTTCTTCAAATATTGCTGATGGCTTCTCAGGCTGGATGAAGCCAACCGTCCGATTTCCAGAAGAATTTCTCCCATGCTGAGCACCTCCTTCCATGCTTTCAACACCTCTACTGAGCTGAGAGGGGGGCCTACGTGGTTTCCTACCCGTACTTGCATGGGGTGTGATCCTAGGAGTCTTGCATCATTTTGGCACTATTGCTGAGGACAAGTTTTCCTAAGTCACTCATTGCCCAGCAGTACGTTGTTCTGCAACCAGGACATTTCCTAGATGCTAGGAGGAGCACGCTCTAGTGCCATGTGTTTGTGACAAATAACTCCAGTTCATGTTAAAGCCACAACCTATCCTGCCACTTCTGGAATGTCATCCCAGTTTTGTCTGGCCCTTTCCATCCTTTTGGAGGCAGATTCTGATGTGGGAGGCCTCAGAGAGCTCCTGATGCGATGAATAAAAAACACCTCGCAACTGTACACAAAAAATTAAAACCTCATTTGTGTCTGCTGAGCGAACAAACCACAGCTAATTAAATCCCATAACAATAGGACATTATACAAATGAGTACCGCCTCCTTAAAAGCACAGCTGGGGAAAAGTACAGTTATTCGTGCTGTGCCCCTCCAGAGTCGTGGGGTGACAAGTCTTTCATGGCAAGGCTGCGCAGCAAAGGCGGGAGCTCCCTCGTGCCCTGACAGATGAGCCAAGAGATTTTTTTTTTTTTTTTTTTTTTTTTGCCAGGAAAAAAACCACACATAGACACACACAGACAAACAGCATGAATGCTCTCCCGCTGCCTCCCCTGGGGAGCACTTGCGCTCCCAGCCATCGCTCCCGCTGTGGGATGGGGGAGGTCCCTTCGTGCTCACAACCAGCTCTGTTTGCAGCACCTCGTGCCATGGCAGCGCGGGACGGCTGGAGCCCCAGCTGCGCGGGGAGCGGAGGCGCAGCCAGGCCGCAGGCATGCTGCCGAGCACGGCCGTGGGCTCTGTCCTGCCGTCTGTCTCGTATGAAGGGCAGAAGCCTGACATGGAGAATTTATTGCTGACTAACATCTGTGCCAGTAAAACCAGATCCATCTCCAAGGCTTAAATAACCTCTTTTGCTCTTGCATAGGATCTCCTCACTAGCTTCACACATCCTTATCACACACCTAGTGCAGGGGGGGGTCATGAGTTGCTTTTCTCCCTTTTTTCCAGATAGGGAGGTGAGAAGCACAGAGAAATCTAAATAACAAAACTAGGCCAAGAGACAAATCTCTACCAGTGCCAGCATCTGCATCCAAATCTGATGCCCCATGACTGCCCCCTGCCATTTTTCTTCCCCCCATGCCATCAGCCTGGCTGGGCTGGCATCCTGCATGGGATGCTGTGCCCCTACCCAAAGGCAGCCACTTCAGCAGAGCAGTGCCACACACAGAGGGAAAGGTCCCCTCCCTGCTGGGGACCAGATTACTAGGTGTCTCACAACTTCCCATACTGTTTATTTTTCAACCTAATGTGCAAAATGTGTAATGTGCTTGCTCACAGCACTGGCTTTGCGGTGAACAGTATTTAAAAGTCTAAGGGTAGATTGGAAAAAGACCTGTTTTGTATTAAAAGGATGAAGTTCATTCAGCTGAGCTCAGTCTGAACTCCTTGAGCAGGAGGAGGACAAGGGCTCCTTCACTATCTACTCCCGTACAAGCTCAGCCTTTGTGATCTTTTTTGTAATATCAGTTAAGTTACATTTCTGAACAAAATGGTGTCTTCTAATTTAAGGTGGCACATTTTTTCCATTTCGGAAATGTTGAAATGGAACTGTATCTTTCATTCTTTCCCACAGATAAATTTGTTATCTGGTTTCTTGTAAAAATTGACTTATTTATGAAAGCTTTTTCTGCAAAGAATTTCAGTTTCATTAAAGCAGTTTTCTGATGAGGAAACAGATAATCAGAGAATGCCTGACCTTACCTAGTTATATCCCATCTTCCCTCATTAGTACTGAGAGCTTTTCTGACCCAGTCTGTCAGCTGCAGAAGTGGAAGGGCTGGGTTTCTGTGTTAACCATGAGCCTGGACCACAGGCATGCCAGCGAGTCACAGAGTAATCAGAGAGACAGAACCCCAGCCCAGAACAGGCAGGAAGCAAATAAGAAATTTAGCTCCTTTCACCCTGACTCTCCTCTGCTGGCAGTGTTGGCAGCATCACTTCTCTCACTTTGCAGTGGCTTGCATTAGACTTTTTGATCCCTGGGGGACCAAATGTCACCCCTTTCAAGCCTGTGGTTTGAAAGAGACCAGAAGCGTGAAGAGGAAATTGAAACAGAACACAAGACTTCATCTGGTCCTGATGCAAAGTCAAACCAAGCCACTAATGCTTTGTGGTTTCTATCAGCAGCCGTGACTTTAGCTGTAGCCACATGAAACACAATCCACCAAGCACCGAAACGTGGATGAGTG
This sequence comes from Egretta garzetta, assembly GCF_000687185.1. Lineage (NCBI taxonomy): Eukaryota > Metazoa > Chordata > Aves > Pelecaniformes > Ardeidae > Egretta > Egretta garzetta. The sequence continues at coordinate 1,308,176 of NW_009259602.1, read as the reverse complement.
TATTGCCAGTGTACTTTCTCCATAGAAGTCCTGGAACATGCCAAGGCACAAATGTCCTGCTGTCTAATACTACCCTTAAGTACCCACAACGGTGCCTTCACTTAATG
>NW_009259602.1:1302044-1307963 GCF_000687185.1 Egretta garzetta | reverse complement strand
CCTACAACCATTCCTAAAGCCAGAAGTCTGGCAGAAAAGGAGAGAAACAAAACTGAAGAACCAAGTGAATGCAGAAGACAACCAGTGAATGGCTGCGAGGGAGGTGACAGAGGCAGAGGCTCACACATCTGAATTCAGTCTCGCCACCAAAGCATCCTCTGGGTTGGCTCAGGTTGGAAGGGACTGTTCTGTGTAGTTTTGCACTGAGGACTCAGGGAGCGTTGGTGGGTTTTTAAGGTTTTCATCCTGATTTTACACCAGTTCTGCAGTTTCCAGACTGGCTGATTTGTGGCAGAATCCCCAGTGGCCATGCAGAACTCTCTCTCCTCCCCCACCTTCTCTTGCTCCTGAGGGCAGCTTAACTAACTCACCTGAAAGATTATTTATTTGGCAGTAAAAGCCACAAATAAACCACTGCTGCCTAATCAAGACAGCTTGGTAAGTCTGGCCCATTTTTAATTTTAATGTTGCATGTAATCTCCATTCTGGTCTATGGGCTTGTCAGTGGTTTTACAACTTCTGATTATACGAGTGCAGTAGGCAGAGACAGCTCAGTGGAAGAGCTGGGAAAGCAGCATTAACAACCGCCTCTGGGGAATCCAGCCAAGGGAGCCAAGGATTTGTCTACACCATCATTGCAATGACAGAAAGCAGAGGCTGAGCAAGCACTCTGTTGTGGTGTCCTTTTCACAACCTACCTGTCTACTTATTTATAGGTCATCAAGTAGCTCTGGGCCTTAAACACAAGGGAAGAGGAGACTTCTGCTTCACCACCCATAGAGAGAGAGGGACACTTCCCTGTGTTTTATAGAAGGGCAACTGTTACAGAAGTAAGGCAGATACTGGGGATTTGCCCATGGGTACAGGGCAGAGGGGCAGTGGCAGACCTTGAGGTCAAGCCTATAGCCAAGGTTGCAATCTTGGGCCATCCACCATTGCCCAACTCCCCATCCTCAAGGCTATCTCCACCAGTGAAGGGTCCCATCAATAACAAGTGAGCCAGCCTCCTCTCCAGAGCACTGTCCTGCCAATAAAGCCCTCCAGACTCATTCACCTCCTTCCACTAGACAGGCTTGGTGCTAAGCAGCTTACAGATTGGAGAGTAAATCTATCCAGAGGCTAAGGATTTTCTGACAGAAAGATGGATACAGAGAAAGCAGTTTCCTTCCTGTCATGAATAAAGGCAAGCATAAAAGGGCATGTGCATAAAAGCTCAGCACTGTTCCCGTTTGGAGACCCATGACCTCAGCCATCCCACACGGCTTGCTCTCCCGCCTGCAGAAGCCCCAGACTCACTGCTCCCATTGTCCTCCTCCGCCGCTCAGCGAGGACACCAGCCTTTCTGCTGCCCTGCTGCAGTAGGCGGCTGTCGTTCCTCCCAGCACAGAAGAGAATGCACCAAGGAATGCCTGGAGAGCACAGAGGCTTTGGGCTTAACACCACCATGGACTGAGGGAGTTGGATGCTTTCTTACAGCTGGAGACTTGGAAAGGAAACATGAGCTTTGCTCCATGGGCAGTTTTGCCAACCCAGGATCAGTGTTGGAGCAGTCGGCAGAGCAGCACGTGAAACTCCATTACTTTCCTGGATGTTGTGATGGTCAGCAGGAGCAGTCTGAGCCCTGAATAGTTTGCATTCCTCATAATCAAGGCAGAAGGTACCCCAGCTTTTATGGATAGGAGAACTGGGACTGGGAGGAATTAAATAACTGACTTATGGTCATCCAGGCAGTTTATGGCACATCTCAAGAGTTTTATCCCAGTCCTCCATCACTTTGCTCTCTCCAGGACTCAGAACAAAGCTTAATCAAAGCTACATCCTTTCTCTTTACAATGGTGTAAATCAGGAGCAACTTCCTTGGAATTATGCTGTCCTTACTTGCCTAGCAGCCCGCTATAAGATAGTGAGCAGTGGGGCTGCACTCACGGCCTGGCCTCACAGTTGGGAAGGTGGCCAGAGAAGATGCTTCAGACCCTTCAGTCCCCCAGTCGTGGACCTACAGGCTCTTTCCTGGGCCCCTTTTCTTCCTGAGGAAATGGTACTGCAGTGCAAAGAGTGCTTGGATAAGGTCCACAGGCATCATCCCCCAGTGAGAAAGGAGCGGTCTCATCCCCCTGGCTCCCCTCCAGGGACCAGCATGTCAGCCACACAAGATGCTTCTTGCATGAAGTGCAGAAACTGCCACCAGCTGTGGAGCTGGTGAAAACTAGCCCAGCCATCAACAAATCTTTCTTTGGAGATGTCTGACTCAGATGCCGCTCTGCCTCCCAGGCATCTCCTGTTGCATAGGCCCTGTCACTTCCATGTCTCAGAATTAGCCAGGAGGTTTTCTGCCATCTGAGTTTCACCTTCTAAGGATTGTTCAGCATCTTTCAGCACCTGGCCTGTTAGGGATGTGACATGCTTCACAGATGTGCAGGCCAGCAGGCACAGGCTTTGCAGAGCAACACAGACCTCATTCCTCCTTCTTGCTCTCCATCTCTTTCCAGGGACTGAAGACACACAGTCTGCCTGACTCCTTCAGGTCCCAGCAGGGACTCTGGGGCAACACACATCAGCATACCCAGGTGACCATGATTCTTTTCCTGAAGGAAAAAACGTTGTCTCACCTTCCCCTTCTCAAATGATGTTCTCCAAACTTCATGCTAATCCTTCACAAGTCTCCAATCTGGTCCTGCCTGAGGAGGAGTGGTGAAGAGGACAGAAGCACCAGCAGTCAGTCCTGCTTTTAGCTACTTGGTTTCCAGCACACTCTTAGGAGGTGTCTTTCTGCTGCTGCTACCCACTGCTCTGCAGCCAGACCCCTGGCAGAAGTCGCTGTGGGATTATAGGCATTCTACTACAAAGCCCAGTAAACCTCCTGGCGCCCGCGAAGGGGGATCTGCCCCTCTTAGGTGCTATATCACTGATTTTGAGTGCTGCTCAGTTCAGTCCCTTGACACATTTATCTGTCTCCATCCACAATGGAAATGCCTGTGCACTTCAGGGCTCACCAACCTGAGCTGCAGTTTGGCTTTGTACCAATACCTGAAGCTACCCTGCTGGCTGGGCTTCCCAAGGGGTAAGGAAGAGGATTGTCTGTCTTTACAGGTAATTAATCCAGATTAAACCAAGATCTTACTGGAATCCAGCCTAGGGGAAAATTGTAAAGGGCTTCCTGGAGGTGAAGCTCTACAACCAGAGCCCAGGCAGTGCAGTGCCCTTTCTCTGTCTCCTGAAAGCAAGGGGGAAGTGAAAAACCTACAGAAGCTGGTTTGAGAACGTGTCCATAGCCAAAGACCAGCTTGGATGCTCCAGCACGACACTGCCCATCACATGCAGCTTTCTCTTTGGCCTACAGGAATGGAGGTAGCTGTAGGAGCACCCTGACTCACATAAACCCAAGATTAGTCTCTAATTCTCCCTAAAATTTTACACGCTTGGCTTTGCAGGGCTCCCAGGAGAGAGGTAGCAATTTCTTCTCTCCTGCACAGCTTTGGAGAGGAACTGGCCCCAGACCCTCAGCCAGGACCAGAACAAGTGGAGCACTGCATGGTACTCACTCCTGCTGGGCACTTCCAGAGCTTGCTCAGCTGCCTCTCAGCACTGCCACGTCTCCAGCATTGCCACGTCTCCAGCACTCCCACTGCAGGGAGGTGTCAGGCTGCATCCCTCTCTGGAGGAAGGAGGACTGGCTCGCTGGACCTCAGCTTCTTCAAGGAGAGGACCAGGCTGGATTGAGGGATACTAGAAGGACTGTTTTGCAGAAGTGCTGGGCACCCTACAGTTTGCTCCTATCAGCACAACTGGCAGGCATGTGCTGTGCTCTGTGCCTTATCCCCAGAAAGGCTTTTCTAGGTGAATCTGTCACCTCCTTTCCCCATGCCTCAGTTTACCCAGCTATAAAAAGAGGCATCGATGGGCAAACTGGCCTGGGCCCATGCCCTCCTTGGTAAATTACTTTGAAATGCACCAGTGAAGAGTACCGGCTGCTCCCCCTGAAAAGTACAACCCCCAGCCCACCACTGCCTTGCACACATTTCTGTCACCAGCTCCTCCTCCTCCAGCCTGCTGGGCATTTTCCATGGTGTGTCCTTGCAACCAAGCAGACATCAGGGCTTGTGTTCCCTGCTGGATTCCCAAAGCACCCCCACCCATGCGCTTCCTCCTGGCTGCTGCATAATGGGCCTGAAAACACAGAACCAATATGCAAATCTGACATTTAATTTGGACATGAGAGTTTAATGAGGTTGTGGAGATTCTGCCACTCGCAGCCTCCACATCCTGCAACCTGCAGTCACATTCCCTTAATTGAACACATCCCCACTACACATGTATGAATGCACGCTCACGTGTACATGTTCTCCAACACAATCCACCCTTTGCAGAACAGTTGCTCCCAACTTCCCTCCATCTGTGTCTCCTCCTGAGCTCCAGGGGCCATAGGGAAAATGTGGGGACTGTGACTCTCCAGTAGGCACATCTGGTCTTTTCCAAAAACATCTCAGTTCGGAGCAGACACACATTTTCCAACTCCAATTTTGGGACCTTTTTTTAAGACAGCATTTTGCCTTCATGGCTCCTAAAGCACTTGGCTCTGCTGCAGGGCAGGCAGGGCCTATTTACACTGAGCCAGAGGGCTGGAAGCATACAGTTCATGAGCTACTGTGCTACTGTACTCTTGAAGAGATGGATGATGTACCAGGAGTTGGCTCTGCTGAGAGCTGGGGAGAAGAAGGAAGGGCACGGTTCACACCTTTCGAGGCCTCTCCTCCCATCCCACAAGACCTGCAAAGCATTTCTCTGCCAGAACAAGCACTTCAATCAGGGAGAATGTATCCCATCCACCAGCCCCAGTGCCAAAGATACCTTGCTGTTAGGAACAGGATCAACTCTTCACTTTAACAGCTCCATACCAGCCTCCTCCCTGAGCAATCTGTCTGAGCAAAGGCAGCATGGGCATCTCTAGAGTCCCCTTTTTGCTACTCCACCCTCTTCTACAAGGTGGGAAAGGAGGAAAAACACATCCTCCCTGATCCACAGGCTCACTCTGACATGAAAGGCACCTCTGGAAACTAGAGCTGAACTGTAACAAATTAAACTGTAATTAACCTGCCTCCTTGACTGCAACGGCCTAAGATCAGTGTATGCTGAGAGCCCCAAATACAATGTGCATAGGTTACATCGGTCCTGAAGAGGGCAACTGGGAATGAGCTATCAGGCCCTCTGAAGAATCCTTAAAACTCCCAGCAAAGAAGAAAACAAATAATCAAATAACAAAGTCCAAGCGAAACCTACATCCAGCAAAGAGATGCTCCTTTGTGCCACCTGCCTGAATGCAAAGGCTTCCACCAGCTCCCAGCACAAAACTTCACAGTCTTTTTATTTGAAGAGGATTATGGAGCTGCCATTCAGCAAATGAAGTGCCACTCCAAACGGCAGCACTGTGGCCTGCCCTTGCTCAGACAGAGCGCCCTGCTGGGGCCCAGAAGCCGCAGGCAAAGGCTGCTCCTGGCCTTGGAGCTCTGCAGAGCTAAGTAACGCCTGACAGTGCATGCACAGGAGCCAGAAGAAGGGTGAAAAAGCAGAAGGAGAGCTTCTTTTCATCATTTCTGCTGCTCCTCTAACAGGTACAGCCAGGGTTTTCTTCTTCAGCAGTAGGTCCCGTTTTCCCTGCTTTCCTGGGAGGGGGCAGAAGGGCAGAATAATACCAGTCACTCCCCTTGCTGCTGCTTTATGTAAAAATGTGTGGCTCCCAGAACCAGTTATTGCCACAGTAATCATAGCACCCCAACGTCACAGAAGACAAAGAAAATGAGCTGCAAGCCCCAGCCCTAAGTGTGGCACATTTAATTGCCAGGGAATATGAGCTGGGGAGAGGCCATGCTCAGTCTGGGGCTGGAACGGGGGAATGTGAGCTGGGCCAGGGCAGGAGATCAG
>NW_009259602.1:1292594-1302018 GCF_000687185.1 Egretta garzetta | reverse complement strand
CTCTTCAGCACGAGCAGGCTCCAGGATGAAATATTAATGCCAGCATCCTGAGAAGGCAGCAAGCAGCGGTGTCTGCGCCACTTGGCCATGAATAAAAGATGGTCCTGAAAATGGGGAAGAGCAGCCAATTAATTAATCGAAGCAAAAGTCTCTCCACTCCCATTAACGAACAAGCCTGGAATCCTCCCACATGCAGCTCAGCTTGGGGAACAGGCAGGGGCACAGAGGCGAGAAAGGCAGCAGAGGCAGGCTCTTCTCCCCGTGACCCAGGGTCTCCCACTGTCCGGCAGTGCTTTTAAGCTCAAGTTGAGGTCCTGCTTCAGCTCCCCATCATGTCTAGCCTGCCAGCTCTGAGAGTTCAGCCTCTGCGAGCTAGGACTCCTCGCCTGTGCCCTGGCTCGCCCAGGTTTAAACTCCAAGCCCATGCAGGCTCCTTCTTGGATCGCCGTCTCTGCAGCAACCCTGAAAAATGGCCATTGTTTCCTCGCCACTCGCCTCCTTCCTTTCCCTGGGCCAAACCCCCCAGGACCAAGGTCAGGGGGGTTCCTCTGGACACAGGACTCCTGGGCCCCAATGCTAAGGGTTGCTAAAGGGTTCACAGCTTCACCCCCCAGGGAAGCAGGGCTGGTGAAGGAGGAATGAGAAGGAGCAGCCACAGCTGAAACCATGCCGAGCAAGGGGTGAGGTGGGAGCTGCAGCTGGGGTCCTGGTCCAAACACCAGAAGTGGCTGGCAGGAGAAGGTAGACATGCTACAAAGCTGCTGTATCACACCAAGCAGGAGCCAGCACACTGCACCAAGAGGGGCTGAAGGAAGGCTGTGGATTCCTAACCCTGCACTCCAAGAGCTGTACAGGCTGAAATAGCCCAGCTCTGAGCCAAACCCTGGGGTGCAGCCGGCTGCTCCCAGGTGAGCTAGCAGGAGGACAGGGCTCTCTCCCGGGGGCAGGTGCTGGGAGAGGGCTCAGAGTTGCTCCTGCCTGCAAGAGAAGACAATCCGGTTTCTTTTCATTCAGAGCTGGGAATTTTCTGGGTGCTGCACAGTGGCTGCCCTGCCCAAGGCTAATCCCTTATGCTGTGCCAGTTGACTGGAAACAGAGCAGTGGGGGCTGCTGCAGATGGAGAGCCACCCTCAGCACCAAGAGATGACTGATCTTCTCTTCTGAAGCTTTGCCCATAAATTATAGATTTTAAGCAGTGTTTGTTTAAAATATTCAGCTTGCCACTTAAAAAAGAATACTCATACACACCAGGAATGGGGAGAAGAATGGGGGGGGGGAGATGGGTTGCGTTCCCACTTGGAGGAGGGGGATGGAAGCAGACAGGAGAGAGGTGTTTCCTCGACTAATGAGCCAGCATCCCTCTCACTGGATGTGCAGTCCAACACGTGAGCCACCTGCACTGCAGCTTTGCCTGCCTCTCCCTCTGGCACACAGCTCAGGCTCAGCAAAGGTCTGCAGGAGCAACAGCTCCTGCTTTTTCCACCCTGCATCCCAGTGTGCAGGTTATCCCATGGGCTTCCCTTCGAGCCTGCAGGACAGCGTTGTGTTTGTAAAGTCAGAGCAAAGACAGCTCAGGTGCTCTGAGGGCAGGAAGGTGAGGAGGTAGGAAAACATCCCCCTTTACACACGCACCCCTTACCTAAAAGCACAATCATCTCTTTGATTAAAAATTCAGCTCTTCAGCTGACATGGCCAAGGGGCAAGTCTGTAAAAGGTGAGATGCAGAGAGCAGTAGCCGAGATATTTCTCATCAATGAAAAACGCTCCTCTTCATCTCTGCTCTGGGCGCATCCCAACCCTGCCAGTCACCAGATCCTGCATTGCCGCCTGATGGTGAAGAGGAGGCAGGGCTCTGCTGCAGTGTAAAGGGGTTTCTCTAGGTTGCAGCACCTCCCAGGCTAAGGCAGGCTCTCACTATCTTCTGGGGTGGATTTCACATGGAAGAGACTGCAGATAGCATTGATGAAGAGACACGACCTTACAGGAGATGACCAAAGGCATTCTTCAGCTTTTCCTGCCCCAAGAAGCTCATTCATATACTTGGGTGCATCTTGCAGTGGGGTACAGGTAGCAGCAGTTCAGCTGCAGAGAGATGCTCAGGAAGGCACAGATCTGACAAACCCAGAGACACCAAAGGGCTGCTGCTATGCACACACGCTGCCCAGCTCCTCGTGCAAAAGCATTGGAGGAATTCTCAGAAAGGCAAAAGGCTTTCACTGTTGTGTGCTCAGTGCTTGCTGTTTATTGAGGCCTCTGCCGAGAAAACTGAAGTGGCTGGAGGGAAACAAGGCAGTTCCAGCCAGGGTACCTAGCAATGCCATCACCTGTACTGTTATAGCAGCACCTGAGGGGAGCCCGACCTACAGCTTTGGCCTTGCAGCATCAGGTGCTGCGGAGAGCTTTAGGAAATCTCAGCCTAGCTGAGGTCAGTGGAAGGCCAGCAGCCATGCAGGGTCTGGACCTTGCCCAAAGAAGAAGGACACAAAGGTCACCTGTAATAACAGGAACGCAGCCCAGGGTCAGACAGAGCTAGTGGAAAGGGCTGCAGCTCCAAATCCTGGCTACCCCACATCTTCTGTGATTTTATCGGGGTCACACCCAGCTGGGACCCGGCTCTCCTCAGCCTGAAGTCTGAGCTCTGTGGGATCTCCCTGTGATCTGACGCTGGCTGGCTGCCAGGACCACCAGCCCAGGGGCACTCTGCCTTTCCTTCCTGCCACCTGTGGGATGCTCCGGGCCCAGCCCTCCTCCTGGCACCTCATGTGCGTGCACGTGCCTGGACTGCAGAGACATCTTTAAGCAAAGATATCTTCTTCTAAAGGACCCTCCCAGGCTCACGCTGGCATGCAGGTAACCTAGGGCATGTCCCAGGGCTTATCCCATCCAGGGAGTAGTAATTCCCTGCCTGGGAAAGCAGGCGAGAGGTTGTCCAGGATGCTCCTAGTTCCAGCAAGAGGTAGCTGGGGGTTTCAGTCAGCAGGCTCAGGGAGCCTGCAGCCGAACCAGCCTTGCCTGCAGCTTAGGCGTGCTTTGGGCTGGCTTCACCTCCCTCTCTCCTTAGCTGCAGACGGGGAACAAAACACCCTGTGCCCCCAATAAGCAGAGAAAATCTTGGTGCCTGGTCATGTTTACAATGCGGCAGACAGAGGAAGAGAGCACAGCAAGCCCTGCAAAAAAAACCATGCAAAACTTCTCCACATACCTGCTGCCTCCAAGAGTGGTCAAGAGCTGAGCCTCCCACATTGCCTTCTCCTGTAGCACCCTGAGCACCCTGCAGGGCTGGAGATCTTTGCTCAGCCTGGTCTGCTTGCCAGCATGCTCTTTCTGGCCCTAGCATTTTGCTCTAGCAGGGAACAACCAAATAAAGCTCACCAGGCCCAGCCTGGAGCTCAGCAACACAGCAACTGCAGAGACTGAGGGTCCCCTCGAGCTTCCATACAGCCCACAGGGGCTTGAATTTGGCTCCCCTTCTCCCTTTCCCCCAGCCAGGCAACATCATCCCCTGGCCAAGCCACAACCCGTTTGCCAGCAAATGGCAAGGAGCCATGGTTGGCTGGGGTCTCCCAGCTGGAACCAGGGGTGCTCCGGCTGGAACATTTTTGCCAGTAGCCAGCTCTGACCTGCTCAGTCCCAAAACGGGGAGTCAGGACTCTTGGTTTCCCCACAAGCAATTAAAATGCACCAATAAGGCAAGCAATTAAAATGCACCAATAGGGCAAAGGAAGGACTGATGCTGAATGGAAGTCTACTGGACACTTTCAGAGATTCAGAAGAAAGGCATGAAAAAACCGAGAAGATCAAAGAGTCAACAAGCACCTGCTGATTGTTTTTACCAGACTGTCCGCTCCCTGCAGCTATGTCTGTCTTCAGGTATGCCCAGCACCTAGACCAGGCCAGGGCTGCTCCCATTGCCAACATGCACAAGGAATGTGAACGCTAGCCCTGCTGCTGCAGCCCGTGTGGCCACCAGCCGAGGGTGGGATCCTGTTAGCCTCTCAACGCTGCCTGCCTCCCATCAGTGCAGAGAGTCCTAACCTCCCCAGCCAAACCTGAGCCCAGCTCTCCTCTGTGACCCTGGCAGGGCCATGTTTCTTGCTATCCCTCCCAGGAGACACTGACCGTTCTGGCAAGCTCTGTACTCTATTTTTAATAAATTAGCCCTGAACTCCATTTGCATGGATAAATATAGCATCAACCACACTGCCAAGCCGTTTTTCTCTTGGTTAACACATTCATCCAAGCTGCTCTATTTGTCTTTCCTCCACAGACTCATATTCTTCTGGATTCATTTTGTCAAACAAATTGCACAAGCTGGACTGCCCATTTACCCAGTGCTGTTTGATTACAGGGGTTATTTATGAAACAGCAAGACATATGGCATTAAGCTTCTTAATAATAATAATAATGAGAGAAGGGAAAGGGGAAAGCACTAGAAGAGAGGAGGGGGAAAATGTTTTTTATTACAGACAAAAGCTCCTGCCACGGGTGATAAATTCCAGACACTTTTTCCATTGCTCTTATGCTGCTGGCATGATGAATGGCACAGGCACCAGCACACAGCTCTGCTGCAGGAGCATGGCCATGGGCTGCAAGGAAAGAAGGGAAATGCCAGAGCATGCACACGTGGTGAGGCTGGCTGAGGTGTGCAGGGGCCACTGGCCAGCGGTCACCAGGCGGCTCACTGCCCAGGAGGGATCCTGCTGGCCACAGCGATACAGACCACCCAGCACCATGTCTGGGTTGCCTCACATTGCAGGCTTAGAGGAACCTCGGAGGCAGTGTGAGGGCAGGTGACATGGCCATCCAGCACCTTGCCAGTCCCCTGATGACATTGCTCCTCCCAAAGCCCAAGTGATCAAGTGATTACTGGAGAATCCTGTGTTTGGGGAGCAGAACATCCCCTGACTCTGTGGTTGCAAAGCAGAGCCTGAAGAAAGAACATAGCGCAGAGAAGAGAAAGCGTCAAACTACTTACTACTGAGCACTCAGATCTTGTAAAAGCTGCATCTACAGCCCAGTGAGAGTCTAGGCCAGGTCCTCTCCTACTCCTACATTGTTCCCATGCTGAGTAGCCTCCATATCTGCAGCTAGCTTTCCTACTGCAACCTGTATAATTTCCAGGTGGAACTCAGACTGCCCAAGAGATTTAATTTCTGCATAACAAAACTACTTTTGAACCTGTTTCACCCTCTTCTTTCTCTGATTTAGTCACTTATTTCTAAGAAATTTGGAACCACTCCATTCACCACAAGCAGAGCCCAGTTAGGTCTCTGAACTCATCCCCCTCTGACCTGACCATCCTGGCTCTAATGACAGCTTACTGTAATTCAATCAAAACTTCTTTCAAAAGGAGATGCTTGATTAAGGGCCTGGGAGACCTTGAAAGTAGAGTAATTCCTGCAAGAGGAAGGTAATTAATTTTTTTAATCAGTGGGCACTGATCTCAAGGTCTAGAGAACGGAGTCAGCAGCAAACTCACTCCCACGGATACATAGTGGAGGCCTGCCACATTACTGGAGGCTCCAGGGAAAGTGCTGGGAACTGGACTTAGCACACACCAACCTGCAGAGCTCTTGCATCACCTCATCCTTCTCCTTGGTGGGAGCAGTCTGGGCCATTCCCCTGGGGCAGAGGCACCTTGTGCTTTCCCCCTCCTTACTTCAGCAAAGCTCCCGGTCTTCCCTTCTCACATGGTCCCAAAAAAAGGAAAACACACCAAGCTCGCAATCAGAGACAGCATCAATCTCTGGAGATAATACCTTAAGCGGCCCAGATTCCCCTCACTGTCTTACAGGGAAGACCCTGGCAATGGGACAAACAAGCTCAAACACAGAGACTAAAGGCTTTCCCCTGGCAGATGCAAATGGCTCTGCAGTACCAGCCTCAGCTTCTGCTTTCTTGTCCATCAGCTGGCACAGACCTGGGGATGCCGGGCAGGCAGAGTTAATCAGGCCTCTTTTGTGATTACAATGAACTCTTGTATTTCATGGCCTGCATCCTAAACCTGCTTTCTAATTCCCCAAGGGAGAGGGATTTACACTTTCAATTTTATGTCTAGTTAGTTAATGGTCCATTACTGTCAAAAGGATCAGCAGCTAGAAGTTAAATCCTACAGGATTTACGATAAGGAAGAACCAAAGGCTGCAAAAGAAAATGTGCCAGACAAGAGGACACAGGGAACACAGAGGGGTGTTTGCAGGTCCTCAGAGCTGTGACACTGGTGGCTGGACACTGGCCCACTGACAGCTCTAGAACAAGGTTCACCCCATCACTCCCTGCTGGCTGCTTCTCCCTTATATACTGTACCAAATTGCTGCCTCAAGTATCTCCTTGGAGAGAGTTCACCAGCAGGCTGCCAGGAGCAAGGGAATTCAAGTAGAGTAAATTCCCCACCTTCCAGCAAGTAGGGGTCTGGATTGCCAGCCACAGAGAAAGGTCCTGCTCTCTATATTGAGCCAGGTACCAGACCCCATCCTCCAGCAGGACTCACTACTGAGACTGAGTTCAGCTAGGGCAAATAGCTCTGTACTTCTCCTCCCTGCCCTCATCTTGCAAACTCTAGGCAACCCCAAGTCCACAGAAGACAGTGTGACCTTACTTGGGCATGGTCTATTAGGGACTCTGCTTCCCTGCCACTAAACTGGAGTAATGGTACTCTAATACTGCTGGAAACTGGAAGGGCTGATAGGCAATGCCATAGCATACATACAGTACAAAGTAGATTTTACCTCTCAGCCAGGATTCTGTTTGTTCCCAACATAGTCCCCCCTTAGTCTCCCTTGTGGAAAAATACAGAACTTGAGCATAGCATGCTGCAGCCCTCACCTTCCCAGAACCTCTCAAGGGGCAAGCCAGGTCCTGTTTTCCCCACCCCACAAAAGAGTTTGCTTGGACTTTTGCCCCTACCCAGAGCTGAGCTAACACTGCAGACTCTGCAGGATTTGGCCCCTGAGCCACTCGCCAGTATTGCTGAGTGACCTTGAAAGCTACTGTATTTCCACACTCCAGCATCATTTAGGTGAAGGTAGGCCATTGCATCCCATTAAACTGCATGGGAAATCAGGGGGCCAACTTTCTTAAGCTCTGGTGTACCTTCCCTTAATGCCACTCACAGAAGGATCCCCAGCTCTGCTGTGGGTAGAAAATCATGCAGCTACCTCTCAAGCAGGACCCGATCAGCATCCCATAGCACAGAGAAGCAGTCCTTGCTGCAGGCAACCAGAGGCTCAGAGCAAAACAGTAGCTTTGGCAGGGCTGGAATGGGCTTGCCTTGTTCAGGTTGAATTCCTCCCCCCTCCCCACCAAGAGACACTGAAAGGTCTCCACTTCCTTAGCAAGATAAAGGCTTCTGTGAAGTATACACAAGCCTGCCAATAGCTGAAAATGTCCGTCTGCTTCTGATCCCATCCCCTGAGATGCATGGTGTTGCTGCTGTCAGAGCAGAGGTATTAAAGCAGCTACACTGAAAGGTCTGTCAATATTACAGAGCTTGCTGTGCAGTGGTTTATAACCTACCCATAAAAACTCACTCCAGGCTGAAGCAGGGCAAACAAGGTCCCCATGCCCCTCTAGCAGGGAAGTGTTATTTTCTTTTTATTTTGCAAACAAGGAAACAATTTTTCTGCTGCCTGAAGTTTTTCCGAGTTGTAAATGGTGCCAAAGAGACAGAGTTTAGCTAGATGGGGGACAGGGAAATATTTAAGTTATCAAAGAACGGTTACTGGTTATGTGTAGCAAGAGGCTGGAAATTATTTTATAAGTCAAGATAGCTTAAGCTCCAGCCAGGCAGGCAGCACAGTGCAACTGGGAGGTCTAACAGCCATCGAGGCAGGTTCAGGGTCCTTCCTCAGCCTGGTCCACACCTGCAAAAGAAGGACACATTAGGCCTGGAAAGACAATCCAGGAGAGCTCCCAATTCAAATCCCCCCACTAGCAAGCACAGGTATGCCAGCAATGTTGCTAGCCCTGGAAAGCCTGGGAGAGAGAGGGCAGACTTTGAACACTGTTCAAAGACACTACCAGTCTGGCTTTCCAGCAATGCTATAACTCTCTCCCTGCAAACACTCCCCACCAAAGTCTGCCTTGCCCCTTTAATGCAACCATACAGCTTCACGGAACCTATTACACACACCATATGCATCATTGCCAGCATTCAGAAGTCGTACTGCTATTACTTTTAACCATTTCACCTAGTAAGCTTCTAAGAGACCAGCATTTTTTAACTTCTTCCCGCTCCCCCTTTCAGCTAGGAGCACTCCTCCCCACTGAAATCTGTGGTTCTCCACTAAAACCCTGCCTCAGCAACTTAGGCCTGCTAACATATACACAAAATAGAGCTGTACAATTCATGATGAGTCCATAAAGCTCACTTCCTATCCCTCCTATCTACCCTACCACAGGAGACAAGGCTAAACCCTGAAAACCCAAGGATCACTTCAAAAAAAAATAAATCAAACCACACCCTACCAATTGCCTGCAGTACATAAACAAAACACAAGACTTCTGGCTTCTACAATGCATTTCTTTCAATATGTAAGAATAGACCACGGCAGGACCTTAGGATCCAGCCTGCTCCACCCCAACAAACCTCACGATCATTAGGGAAAACAGCAGCACTGCCCTGGAGCCTACCAGCATGCTCCAGCACAAGGCAATACTACCCTCTGGTGCTTCCTAGCAGAATAACCAGTCTGCCCACTACTCAGCAGAGGTAATACAGAGGCTTCCCCCACATCCCTCCATAGAGACCAACTTACTTGTATCACACCGCTTTATCACTAAGAGAGCCATAGCACCCGAGGCTCCCTAAAACACTACACTAGAAAGAGATGACCAACCGTGCTGAGGGACCCAGACCCTCACCCCGGTAACTCAGACCACCTTTACCATGGAAAGCCATTAAATACACGCAGCAAAGTGCAAGGGCTGTGCTCACACTCACTTGTGCAGGCCAGGGAGCTGTGTTCTTCTCCTCCCCCTGTTAAAGCTGTTTTCTGACTCAGCTGCCTTCAGTGTAAATTCTCTCGTGTATCTCCACAGCGAAAGCAGTTAATGTAGTATTAAGGGGAACAGAGCTCTATCAAGTCATTGCTTTGCGTGAGGAGCACACATGGAGACTTCAGGGCAGGCTTTGTTGGCCCTTCATACCTGATAAATTCGTACTTACAAAGCTTTGCTTCATTTCAATGGAGATTTTTGTCATTTATTTCTAATACATTTTCAGAAATGTAGCCCTGGCCTGCCAGCACAGACAGGAATTGCATTAAAATAGGCTGTGGTTTGGTTCCTAGCATTTCTTTTCTATTCTTGTAGTAAACTGCAGATGACATTGTTTGTGATGCTTAATAAATCCCCTTTTTAAGTGTGTGTTCGTATGTAAGTGGAGCCTTGCCCTGTGTCTGTGTGCATGCATGATTATAGTAGC